>NC_058081.1:38189543-38515190 GCF_014858855.1 Bufo gargarizans
TATATATATTAAAAAAACTCCCTCTCTCCAGGACCCCGCTGGGCCTGTACTGATGACATCACGTTCAGCGGTCCTCAAAGACCATGAATAGCACATGACCACAGAGGCCAGTGGCTGTCAGTGGTCACGACAGCTGAAAGTAGAAAGGATCAGGACATTTTAAAGTTTTTTATTTTACAAAGTCCCCTGCACACAGAAGCCCTGGAGGACCCATTAACCGCGGCACCAGATGGACCCCCCAATCACATATGGGAGCCGGGTCATCTGACAGGACAGTGTGAACACTAGTGCAAGGGAGAAGAGGAGGGGCTACACCTAACGACCAATCAGATTCCAGCTCTCATTTATTAGAAACCCTTGGGCATAAGAAAGCCGCAGCCTGATTGGTTCCTGTACACATCTGCTCCCTGCCCCCGCGCTAGTTCTGATGCGACTCCTTTCACACACACCTGTCCGGCTCTATAGAGACAGGGCAAACGTCGCATAAAAACAGCACCAGGAGAATCTGCTGCTGCGACAACCCCGCCCTCCTCCGCGCTGCTCGTCCCCCTGGCTCTTATATTTCCTCCCCCATCCCACAGGCTAATCCCGGCGGTGGCTCCAGCCGGCACTTACTCGTAGTCTCCGGTCGGCATGGCTCTGCTTGGCCTGATGGCGTCGCCGGAAGTTGAAGAGACACACGGCAAGCCGCACTGCACACAAGAGGAAGGCGAGAGCAGCGCACTTCCGGTGCCGCTCTAGCCTGTAACTGCGCCTCTCGGTGGTGGTGGCGGAGTAGCGGGTCACGTGACAGCAGGGTGGACGGCTGGGGAGAGAGGGAGAGACCCGGGCCAGCTGTATGCCATGGAGCGCAGGGAATGCTGGGGAAAGTCTACTGTGTAATGTCTGCGCCCCTTAACCCTTAGGATACCAGAGGCTTCATTTTTGGGTTTTTATTTTTCTTCCCTGAGCAATACCTTTTTTATTTTTCCTTTCACGTATCCGTGTCAGGGCTTGTTTTTTGCGTGCATAATGTTTAAAGAGGACATCAGCGAAAGGGTTAATGTTATATATAGTCACCAACCCCAAACCAATTGTCACTGAATCAGTAAAACACAGGAAGGAACCATAGAGAAGCACATGTGCAGCAGCCCAGGGGGAGTGTGTGGAGAATGGGAGTGATAGTTGTAATGGCTCTAAAGGGTGGTAGTAGTCCTCATGGTAGCGGTCTCCAGTCTGGGGCTCTCTTGGGCCATGCAGTGACTGGAGGGAGTGTCCTTCCCTCAGGGCACACCCTGGTATTGGGGCTCCTGTCTGGTGGTAGTAGTCCTCATAGTGGCGGTCACACCCTGGTACTGGGGCTCCTGTCTGGTGGTAGTAGTCCTCATGGTGGCGGTCACACCCTAGTACTGGGGCTCCTGTCTGGTGGTAGTAGTCCTCATGGTGCCGGTCACACCCTGGTACTGGGGCTCCTGTCTGGTGGTAGTAGTCCTCATGGTGGCAGTCACACCCTAGTACTGGGGCTCCTGTCTGGTGGTAGTAGTCCTAATGGTGTCAGTCTCCAGTCTGGTGGGCACACCCTAGAACTGGAGCTCCTGTCTGGTGGTAGTAGTCCTCATGGTGGCGGTCACACTCTAGTACTGGGGCTCCTGTCTGGTGGTAGTAGTCCTAATGGTGGCAGTCTCCAGTCTGGTGGGCACACCCTAGTACTGGGGCTCCTGTCTGGTGGTAGTAGTCCTCATGGTGCCGGTCACACCTTAGTACTGGGGCTTCTTTCTATTGGTAGTAGACCTCATAGTGGCAGTCTCCAGTCTGGTGGGCACACCCTAGTACTGGGGCTCCTGTCTGGTGGTAGTAGTTCTAATGGTGGCAGTCTCCAGTCTGGTGGGCACACCCTAGTACTGGGGCTCCTGTCTGGTGGTAGTAGTCCTCATGGTGCCGGTCACACCCTAGTACTGGGGCTCTTGTCTGGTGGTAGTAGTCCTCTTGGTGGCGGTCTCCAGTCTGGTGCTCTCTTAGGCCATGCAGTGACTGGAGGGAGTGTCCTTGCTTCCCTCAGGGCACACCCTGGTACTGGGGCTCCTGTCTGGTGGTAGTAGTCCTAATGGTGGCAGTCTCCAGTCTGACAGACACACCCTAGTACTGGGGCTCCTGTCTGGTGGTAGTAGTCCTCATGGTGCCGGTCACACCCTAGTACTGGGGCTCCTGTCTGGTGGTAGTAGTCCTCATGGTGGTGGTCACACCTTAGTACTGGGGCTTCTGTCTTTTGGTAGTAGACCTCATGGTGGCAGTCTCCAGTCTGGTGGGCACACCCTAGTACTGGGGCCCCTGTCTGGTGGTAGTAGTTCTAATGGTGGCAGTCTCTAGTCTGGTGGGCACACCCTAGTACTGGGGCTCCTGTCTGGTGGTAGTAGTCCTAATGGTGGCAGTCTCCAGTCTGGTGGGCACACTCTAGTACTCGGGCTCCTGTCTGGTGGTAGTAGTCCTCATGGTGCCGGTCACACCCTAGTACTGGGGCTCTTGTCTGGTGGTAGTAGTCCTCTTGGTGGCGGTCTCCAGTCTGGTGCTCTCTTAGGCCATGCAGTGACTGGAGGGAGTATCCTTGCTTCCCTCAGGGCACACCCTGGTACTGGGGCTTCTGTCTGGTGGTAGTAGTCCTCATGGTGGCGGTCACACCCTAGTACTGGGGCTTCTGTCTTTTGGTAGTAGGCCTCATGGTGGCAGTCTCCAAAATGGTGGGCACACCCTAGTACTGGGGCTCCTGTCTGGTGGTAGTAGTCCTCATGGTAGCGGTCTCCAGTCTGGTGCTCTCTTAGGCCATGCAGTGACTGGAGGGAGTGTCCTTGCTTCCCTCAGGGCACACCCTGGTACTGGGGCTCCTGTCTGGTGGTATTAGTCCTCCTCACAGTGGCAGTCTCCAGTCTGGTGCTCTCTAGGGCTGTGCAATGACTGGAGGGAGCGCCCTTTCTTCCCTGAGGGCAAATCCTGGTACTGGAGCTCCTACCTAGTGATAGTTGGGGTGCCCTTGAGTGTAAAGCAGGTCAGGCAGATAGTGGAGACAATGATCAGGCCCATGTATTGTAATAAAGTCGATGATGGCGGTAGTAGTACAAATAGCGGCAAGACACAGTCCCACAGTATATAACAATGCAATATTCTCTCAATAGCACAGTGTTTGGCCAGGAGCAATGATGGTGGTTACAGTACTCCGGTCTATATAAAGTGGGAATTTTACTTATGTAATTGTACTTCTCCTTCGTCCTACAGCAGCACAGAAGGGATATTTCTGTCCCAGTGCTCCATTCTACGACCGCCCACCTAGAAATAATGAAATAATAAACCAATTAACAAGATTGAACACACCTTAGGTAACCTTGTATGAGGATCCAGAGTACTGCACCAATTAGTTATTTTTTTCAGTCCTTCACTCCAGCAGTTGTATACCTCACCTTGCTACCCACCTAGGAATGGACTTTGGGCCTTGCGTTGTTCAGGCTCCATCCTTGTGTGGCTAGTGTGTTCCTGGCCCAGACCTGTTATAGTGTATGGTGGCTATTTGTTGTCTGATAATGCCTGTACCAGGTCACCTGTCTACGTCCAGTGCGGTTGCCTGGCTGACCTGGTCCTGGTAAGCAAGATTCCTTCACAGCGGTGCGGTAAGTGTGCTGTCTGCCAGTTCATAGTCTGGCTTATAGTTGTGCTGCCGGACCATGTACACTTACCTTTTTCCTGGTAATATGCGATGAGCGCTCTCTTCCGGTGCCGCTGGTGAAGCTTACTAGGGCCCGCGCTCAAAGCTTTTATGTCCTCTGCTCCAGCCTAGGCTCCGACCTCCGTGCGCATGCGCGCTTTGCTCCCTTCCTCCTCTGCAGGCTGGCTTATGACGTGCCTCTGGGGGAGGGTGGGGTTGTGTGTGGCTATATCGGGGTATATTCTGTTCCCTATATAAAGCCTCAGTTGCCCACGCCGCTGATGTGCCAGGCAGCTGAGTCTGGGTTTGTCTCAGGTAGATTTTTCTCCTTAGGCATAGATGTATATTCTACACAAAAATTATACTGTAGTAAATGTTTTTCTTATTTCAGATGTCGATCCATAAAGATCATCAGAGGAAAAGAAAGCAAAAGTCCAAGCATCGTATTTGTGCAGGATGCAAATTGCCAATTCCAGAGGATTTCCAAGATGACATCTGTGATTTATGTGCAGAAAAATTGTGCACTCCTGTTCCGCAGCCTACAGCTAATTTATGTATTACGTGTCTTCAACCCTTAACGCCGGTGTTCTGTTAAATTATGGTACCTGTTAAAATCTGGTACCCTCGTCACTTCCGCTATGACGTACCGCTTGAAAAGGAGGTGTGATCGTTCAAGTCGGCACCAGATTGGCTGAAAAGAAGGCTTGTTGGCGCCTGCGCACAACCAACCTGGGTACTATCATTTTACATTCCGGGCATGTGAATGCGCATAGGGAGGAAGTGACGCACGCAGGGACCGTAATTTTACATTCCGCGCCTGTGAACGTGCATGGGAAGGGAGGGGAGGAACAACCAACCTGGGTACCGTAATTTTACTTTCAGCGGCTGTGAACGCGCACGGAGGGAGGGTACCTTCGATTTACGAGCCGTAAATCGGCTGCTGGATCCAGTAGCTTCTGAAGAATGGGAATTCCCGGCAAAAATTGACCCAGCAGTTGCACGTTTGTCAAAAAGGTATTTTTTTTCCCTCAGAAGATTCTTCCTTACTAAAAGACCCGATGGATCGGAAGGCAGACACCTTCCTTAAAAAAATCTAATTGTAATCTTGCCTCTTTACAAAAAGGGGCAATGTCTTCTGTGCCGGTTGCGAGAGCATTGAGGGTCTGACTTAGTGAGCTATCAAGAGATATTCAAGCGGGAGTATCAAGACAGAAGCTATCAGACCAAGTATCATCTTTGAAAACAGCCGCAGAGTTTCTTTGCGATTTTCCTCTGGACGCAATAAGAATCACTGCTAAAAACCTGGCTTTAGCAAATTCAACCAGAAAAGCAATTTGGTTAAAGCCTCCAAGGCTAACTTTTGTTCTCTTCCCTTTGAACTGGGTAAACTGATGGGTTCCCAATTGGACAAGATCCTGGAAGAGAATAAAAAGGAGAAGGCATTCCCGCAAACTTTTAGATCTAGATCGTCAAGATTTCGTAGCCAAAGAGGAAGGATTTCCTTTCGTGGACGTAATACTCAGGAACCAGCAGGAAGAAGATTTCGTTCCCGCTACCAAGATGAAGGAAAGAAGAAACCCTCAGATACCCCTGCTCCCAGCTTAAAATTCTGACATCAGGCCTGCTGTCACTTTAGGCGCAAGGTTGGGAAACTTTTACGCGATATGGGAAGGTGTCATGTCAGACAGTTGGGTTTTGAATCTTATCAAGAACGGTTACTCTCTCGAATTCAGTCATCTTCCAAGAGAAAGATTCCTAGTAAATACCACAGAAGATATAGGAATTATGCCACTGCTCCAGTTGTTTCTACAGATGGGCGCGCTGGAAAGAGTTCCAGAAGAAGAGTTTTCAGGCATATATTCGAGAATCTTTCCAGTACCCAAGCCAGACGGCAGGTGGCGACTCATCATAGACCTAAGGTTTTTAAACAATCATTAAAAAAAACTGAAGTTCAAAATGGACAACATAAGAGACGGATCTTATGTTGTCCATTTTGAACTTCAGTTTTTTTAAATGATTGTTCAAAAACCTTTGTAAAAATGGATTGGGAGGGTTAGTGTACAATTATGTGAGTAAAATTCCCACTTTCTTCTTCGTTCTACAGCAGCACAGAAGGGATATAACATAGAAATTAAATAGGGGGAAAATCTTTTTTACTTCCGACAATACTGTTGTGCTGAAGGCTGAGTTCCCGGTTTGAGTGTCGAGTCTATAATGTCGAACAAACGTGGAAGATGGCGTCCAGGAAGCTGCATTGCAAATGTCCAAGAGATGAACTTTTTGTCTCTCCGCCCATAAAGTAGAGGTCGCTCTGGTGGAATGAGCTCTTAAGGGTTGAGATGGCTCTTTTCCCTCTAGACTATAGGCTTCCGAGATCATAGCTTTTATCCATCGACCCAGAGTGTCCTTTGAAGCCTTCATACCCTTTTCTTAGGCCTAAAAACAAAATGAATAAATTTTCTTCTTTTAGAAAGAGTAAGAGAATTTCGATCTTTCGAACTAATGATGTATGAATATCCAGAATCTGAAATCTTTCTTCGTCTGATCTTGGTTCGGGGAAGAAAACCAGAACAACCGATTCTCTATTAATGTTACTAACAGACGCAACTTTAAGAATGAATGATGGTACAGTTCTAATTCGGACACCGTTTGGCAGAATCTTTAAAAATACGGTTCTCTTGAGGACAAAGCTTGTAGCTCACCCAATCTTTTTGCACATGTAATCGCGATGAGAAAAAGTAACTTGTAGGACAACCAACTGAGATCTATTTCCGATAAAGGTTCGAAGGGAAGAACAGTCAGCCTGTTTAGAACAAACGACAAATCCCAGATGGAAGGGGTGCTCTAATGGATGATCTTAAATTCTTTCAGGCCTTAAAGAATCTTGTTATCAAAGCATTTCCTGCATATAGGCCATCTGTTAAAGTATTAATTGCAGTCATGTGTACCCTCAAAGTATTAGGTTTTAACCCTTTTTGGTATCCTTCTTGCAGGAATTGCAGAATAGAATTGATATCTGCAAATCTTTCTCTTGTAACCATGATGAAAATATTTTCCATAACTTGTTGTAGACAGAGTTTGTAGATTGCTTCCTGGAAGATAATAAGGTAGTTATGACCTCATCCGATAGGCCTTTCTCTCTTAATCTTTCCCTCTCAGGTACCAGACGGTTAGATGTAGCTTTTTGAGCTGAGGATGGTAGCAGTCTCCCTGTAAAAGCAGATCCGGGTACAGAGGAAAAGTCCAGTGATCGATCCTCAATAGCTGTGACAAGACAGAAAACCAAGCCCTGCGGGGCCAATATGGGGCTACCGGTATCGCTTCTGGTGCTTCCGTGATCAACTTGGTTATAATCTGAGGCATTAGCGCTATGGGAGGAAACAGATATACAAACTTGTGACTCCAATTGAGAGAGAAGGCATCCAGACAGTCGGGTCAGTCTTTTCGCCTGAGTGAACAAAAATTCAATACTTTCTTGTTGTTCTTCGTTTCAAACAGATCCCATTCTGGACAACCCCATTCTTTTTCGACTGAGAAGATCTGCAGTAACGTTCTTGGAACCCCTGATGTGAACCGCTACCAGACTGTGTAGCACTGGTTCCGCCCAAGCCATGATCTTGCTGCAAATGGTCTGGAGAGACTGGCAACGAGTTCCCCCTTGCTTGTTCACATAGTATGTCGCCATAGCGTTGTCCGTCTGTACGAGAACTGCTTTCTTGTGGAGATAAGGCTCGAAATGCTGCAGAGCTAACCGAATAGCCTTCAGTTCCCTGAAGTTTGAAGATCTGTCTGTTATGGCTGACGACCACTCTCCTTGAATCCAAAGATCTCCCATGTGAGCACCCCATCCCTTGCGGGATGCATCTGTGGTTATCACCACTCTTCTCATGAAGCAAAATTCTCTTCCTTTCACTACATTCTCTTTGTCCATTGTCCACCAAAGAAGGCTCTTGCGAGTTGCAGATGATATTTTCATTGTAGATGTTAAAGACTTGGGATTATTGTCCCAACAATACAGAATCTCTTTCTGTAGATCTCTCATATGAGCATTCGCCCAAGGAATAGCTTATATTGCAGCAGTTAACAATCCTAGGGTGCTCATCGCTGTCCGGATAGATGTTCTTTCCGTAGAGATCAATGAGTGGATTCTCTGAATGATCTGAGACACCCTGTAGGAGGGAGGAAACACCTTCATCAACTCAGTCTATTAGAAGACCCAAGAACTGAATTCTTGTGGTAGGGATCAGCTGAGATTTCATTAGGTTCACAATAAAACCTGCTTGCTGAATCAGACTCAAAGCAGTGTTTAAATATGACTTCAGAATTTCTGGGGACGCTGCTATAAATAGCCAGTCGTCCAGATATGGGACTATTCTTAATCTCTGAATCCTCAGCGCAGCCACCAGAACTAAGACAATCTTCGTAAATATTCGAGGGGCCGGAGATAGATCGAAGGAGAGTGCTCTGAATTGACAATGCCGCATCTGATGATGTGTCTTGATCGCTACTCTGAGAAATCTTCTTGAACCTCTGTGGATTGGTACATGAAGATACGCATCCCTTAGATCAGGGGGTGCACAACCTTTTTTGGTCTGGGGGCCGCATTGTCACATCGCTCTATTTCAAGGGGCCGCAAATAAAAAAATGTTGATTGGCGCTCATCTGCCTATTACACAAGCCAGTGCAAAGTGACTGGGGAGGAGTGATCGCTGCCACAGTCATTCCGCCTTCATTTAGATTACACAGGCAGTGGCGTCGCCAGGGGGGGGCCAGAGGGGGCCACGGCCCCCCCAACATCATGCTGTGCCCCCCCAACTAAAATGCGCCCCCCCCCCCATTCACTTGACTGATCCGAGTTCAGCTCAGCTCAGTCACAGTCTCTCTCACCTCACGCTGCTGGCAGCAGGGACGCAGGGAGCCGGAGCCTGAGGGAGGGACGGGGAGGAGCCTAATATGATCTCAGAGTGGAGGCTGCTTCTGCCAGCCCCACCCCTCCGCACCCACCAACCAATCACCGACCAGAGCTGAGGGGGCAGGGCAAGCACACCAGCAGCTCTCTGAATCGAGTCGTCTGAGTCACACAAGTGCAGGGAGTCTAAGAATAGAAAGGAATCGAATGAGTCACAAGTTAAAAGAATCTAAAGATCCGACTTGTGACTCATTTGATTCATTGAGTTAAAAGAGCAGTGAGTCAGAGGGTAGAACAGGTTACATTACACTGAGGCTGAGGCTACTTTCACACTTGCGCTTGATCGGATCCGTTCTGAACGGATCCGATCATATTAATGCAGACGGAGGCTCCGTTCAGTACGGATCCGTCTGCATTAATAACTTAGAAAAAATTCTAAGTGTGAAAGCAGCCTGAGCGGATCCGTTCAGACTTTCAATGTAAAGTCAATGGGGGACGGATCCGCTTGAAGATTGAGCCATATGGTGACCTCTTCAAGCGGATCCGTTCCCATTGACTTACATTGTTAGGCTACTTTCACACTAACGTTCGTCGGTCCGCTCGTGAGCTCCGTTTGAAGGGGCTCACGAGCGGACCGACGAACGTTAGTGTGAAAGTAGCCTAACAATGTAAGTCAATGGGAACGGATCCGCTTGAAGAGGTCACCATATGGCTCAATCTTCAAGCGGATCCGTCCCCCATTGACTTTACATTGAAAGTCTGAACGGATCCGCTCAGGCTGCTTTCACACTTAGAATTTTTTCTAAGTTATTAATGCAAAGTGTGAAAGCAGCCTGAGCGGATCCGTTCAGACTTTCAATGTAAAGTCAATGGGGGACGGATCCGCTTGAAGATTGAGCCATATGGTGACCTCTTCAAGCGGATCCGTTCCCATTGACTTACATTGTTAGGCTACTTTCACACTAACGTTCGTCGGTCCGCTCGTGAGCTCCGTTTGAAGGGGCTCACGAGCGGACCCGAACGCAGCCGTCCAGCCCTGATGCAGTCTGAATGGATGCGGATCCGCTCAGACTGCATCAGTCTGGCGGCGTTCAGCCTCCGCTCCGCTCGCCTCCGCACGGACAGGCGGACAGCTGAACGCTGCTTGCAGCGTTCGGGTGTCCGCCTAGCCGTGCGGAGGCGAGCGGATCCGTTCAGACTTACAATGTAAGTCAATGGGGACGGATCCGTTTGAAGATGCCACAATATGGCTCAATCTTCAAGCGGATCCGTCCCCCATTGACTTTACATTGAAAGTCTGGACGGATCCGTACGAGGCTACTTTCACACTTAGCTTTTATATGCTAATATAATGCAGACGGATCCGTTCTGAACGGAGCCTCCGTCTGCATTATTATGATCGGATCCGTTCAGAACGGATCCGCCCGAACGCTAGTGTGAAAGTAGCCTAAGTCTGAACGGATCCGCACGGCCAGGCGGACAGCTGAGCGCTGCAAGCAGCGTTCAGCTGTCCGCCTGTCCGTGCGGAGGCGAGCGGAGCGGAGGCTGAACGCCGCCAGACTGATGCAGTCTGAGCGGATCCGCTCCATTCAGACTGCATCAGGGCTGGACGGAGGCGTTTGGGTCCGCTCGTGAGCTCCTTCAAACGGAACTCACGAGCGGACCGACGAACGCTAGTGTGAAAGTAGCCTTACACTGAGTTTGAATTAAATTAACCCTTTAGAATCAAATTGGCTTCTCAGGAGATATATATGTTAAAGGCATCTCATTCAGTAGCTATATAACTAAGGGCCCTTTCACACTTGCGTTGTCCGGATCCGACGTGTACTCCACTTGCCGGAATTACACGCCGGATCCGGAAAAACGCAAGTGTACTGAAAGCATTTGAAGACGGATCCGTCTTCAAAATGCTTTCAGTGTTACTATGGCAGCCAGGACGCTATTAAAGTCCTGGTTGCCATAGTAGGAGCGGGGGAGCGGCATACTTACCATCCGTGCGGCTCCCGGGGCGCTCCAGAATGACGTCAGAGCGCCCCATGCGCATGGATGATGTGTACATGCGATCACGTCATCCATGCGCCTGGGGCGCCCTGACGTCACTCTGGAGCGCCCCGGGAGCCGCACGGACGGTAAGTATGCCGCTCCCCGCTGCACTTTACCATGGCTGCCAGGACTTTAGCGTCCCGGCATCCATGGTAACCATTCAGAAAAAGCTAAACGTCGTATCCGGCAATGCGCCGAAACGACGTTTAGCTTAAGGCCAGATCCGGATCAATGCCTTTCAATGGGCATTAATTCCGGATCCGGCCTTGCGGCAAGTCTTCAGGATTTTTGGCCGGAGCAAAAAGTACTGCATGCTGCAGTATTTTCTCCAGCCAAAAAACGTTCCGTTCCGGAACGGAAGACATCCTGAACGGATTTTTCTCCATTCAGAATGCATGGGTATAATCCTGATCAGGATTCTTCCGGCATAGAGCCCCGACGACAGAACTCTATGCCGGATCCGGACAACGCAAGTGTGAAAGGGGCCTAAGGGTGGGTTCACATCACCTTTATGGATTGTACTGTCAGTGTCAGACTGTTGTCACTGTGGGTAACAATGCACAACAGACAACAATTCACATTGCACACCACAGTGACAGCTTCTGACTCCTGAGTCCTCCTGTCCGGCGTCAGCCTCAGCTTCCCTTCACTATACTAGTAATCAGAGTTCAGAGAGAGCTGAAGAAGACGAGCCGACTGCACTGAGTCAGCAGCGCAGCAAGTAGTGAGTGAATCGAATGTATCAAGCATCTGCGCATGCGCATCGGCACCTAGAGTCTTCGGTTCACTTGCGAGTCAGCTCAGCAGTCTGACTCACCAAGTGAACCGAATATCCGATTCATGAATTGGTTCATTTGAATAAGCTGATTCAAATGAACCGATTCACCTAAAAGATCCGAACTTCCCATCACTAAGCGGCGGTGCAGGGGAGGGAGAGGCGTGTCCCTTCCCCTTGCTCTGATAGGCTGCCGGTCTAGTGCCTGCAGCCTATCAGAGGCAGGCGCGCGATGACGTCATCGCGCCGCCTGAGCCATACAGCGTGGGACACAGGCCAGAAGAGGCCTGCATCGCATCGCATCGCTGACACTGAGGTAAGTATAATTTTTTTTTTTTTTTTTTTACAATAGTGATACTTGGGGGGGGGGGGGGGACTTAAAAATGATGGGGGGGCTTACTTAAAAATGGCACATTGGGGGGGACTTACTTAATGATGGCACATTGGGGGGGACTTACTTAATAATGGCACATGAAGGGGGGGTACTTACTTAATAATGGCACATGATGGGGGGGCCTTAATACTGGCACATGATGGGGGGCTTAATACTGGCACATGATGGGGGGACCTAATACTGGCACATGATGGGGGGACCTAATACTGGCACATGATGGGGGGCTTATTACTGGCACGTAATGTGGGTCTTATTACTGGCACGTGGAGTCATCTACGGGGGCACTAAGAAGGGGTAATTTATACTTGCAAAATTATGGGGGACATTGAGGGCATCTACTGGGGCATTTTATACTGGTACATTATGGGGGCACTAGGAGGAAGGGGGAGAGGAGCACTATGGGGCATTTACTGGGGGCACTATATAGGGGTATTTTATACTGGCACATTATGGGGGACATTAGCTCAACTGGGGGCATAAGGGGGTATTTTTTGCATTGTCACATTATAAGGAGAATTATTACTACCGGGGGGCATTATGGTGGGCTTTATTACTCCCCCATGGTATGACCCCCTAGTAGCAGCACCAGCCTCTCCCTGCTCTGCTATCCCTCTGCCTCTTCTCCAAATCCTTATTATGAAATATTTCTCATAGGATAAAACACATCAGCTCCGCCGAGCCCCCAGCCAAAGTGTGGAAGTGGCGTCCGAGACCCCCAAGGGCCAAGCCAAGTAACTGTAAGTCTTCATGTCAAATATGTTTGTTATACACATATAGCCTACACTGTGCCCCACAATATACAGTATACCGCCACGCTGTGCCCCACAATATATAGTATACCGGTACACTGTGCAGTCTGTTCTATAAGCACCCTTGTTCTGTGGTGGCGGACAGAAAATAATCTGGAAGTGCCCCTCCCGAGACCAGGCTCTGATCCGCCACTGGTCTGGACCGCTCACAGGAGTGTACATTTCTTCTAAACTGTAATCCGTATCCTCTGACCTGCAGAAATCAGCACTCGCTCGATAAGAACTAACAGGCAGGACCTGTAGGCTGTAGCCTGGCCCTGTTACCGAAGCTAGCCGAGTGGTGTAAGGTTAAGGTACTAGTAGAGATGAGCGGCCGCTTAATCCTGATTTAAAGTTAAAGTTACTGCAGGATATGGATTACGGTTTAGAAATGTCAAATGTACACTCCTGTGAGTGGCGGGGAGGGGGATCTGTGGATGACACTGTTATGGAGGGGGAAATGGGGATGACACTGTCATGGGGTGGATCTGTGGATGACACATATAGCATAAGATGCTATACATTACACGGTATGTGGCATCCACAGATCCCCCCCCATAGCAGTGTCATCCACAGACAGCTGGACTTTTCTTCCCTGTTGCGGTTTTAGGTATTGGGTAAAGTATCGCAGCATTTCTAAGTGTACTTGTGTAAATGTATCGTTGTTATAGCTGCCCCCCCTACTTTTGTCCTGGCCCCCAGTGTGCCCCCCCAAAATTTGAAAGCTAGAGACGCCACTGTACACAGGAGATGTGCTGCAGATAATCGGACATCTTTCATCCTGATAAAATATGCAAATCAGCCGACAAATGAGCAATTCCTTGTTTATCGACTGATCAGCTGCACGATTATACCGGCCAGATATAAGATATACGCGCTCCTTATGAACACTTGTTCCCAGTAATTTTCCCAAATATCGTGCTGCAGCATAACCCCTGAAACCGAAGAGTTATACTTACCTGCTCCCCACCGCTCTGGTCCTTCGAAATTGCCTCCGCTGTTTACACCTGGCAGTGCATGGACATGGTCATACACCACTCCAGACAATGACTGGCTTAGGCGGTGATGTGGTCACAAGCAACGTGTCACTGCTGAAGCCAGTCATTGACTGGAGCCGTGCAAGTGACCATGGCCATGCACTGACAGGTGTAAACAGAGCAGGAAACGGAAGACGGAGGCAGCGCAGAGGACCAGAGCGGAGTTGAGCAGGTAATTCTGAATTTTCTATTTCAGAGGCCATGCTGCAGGAACTTGTTAAAAATCATTTTTACCAGAAAAGTGGTGATATTGCCTTCCATCCTGCCTCCTATTTATAAATCAGCATTTTCCTTCACTGCAGAGGACGGAGCTCACTGGTTACTACCATCTCCTGCCAATCCAGTTATAGGCGTCCTGCAGCAACCAGTAAGCACATAACCTTGCTAGTGGGGGAGGCGCCTATTGTTTAATGCTTGAATGACCAGGCCCGAAACGGCCTTCATGACCAGACACTTTTTTGTTATTTAGCGCGTGTGGTGGTTCAAATGGTTGTAACTATTTTATTTGTTGGACTACCAAGATCATTTTTGCGACAATTTTTATTTGGGGGAAACTGTACAAAACGTTTTTAAAAAGTATATATTTTTTCAAACTATAGCTCCTTATTCTTTAAATATGCAAACTGACACCAAAATAAATTATTATAATTAGTTTTGTATTTTGTGTATTTTGCTATATAATATGAAACGTTTCACATGAATGGGGCGGTAATGGTGACGGTTTTGATTGGTTTCCGCTACATAATATGTCCCCCAAGAGGTCATAAAAAGACCTTGGGGGACACTGTCACTTTTTTAAATTTTGCACTTTTTCATAAAAAGACTGTGGTGGGACAGTGAACACTCTTTTATTAAGTACTTTTTCCTTTTTATTTTATTTTTTAATTTTATTTAGTTTTCAAATTTTTTAAATCATTTTGTAACTTTTTTTTTAAATATATTTTTACCACATAATTTGTCCCCAAGAGGTCACTGAAAGACCTTTGGGAGACAATAAGTGACTTTTTTTTTGTACTATTTCCCCTGTAACTGGAGCATCCAAAGGAGCCCCAGTTACAGGGAAACCAGCCTGCTGCGGAGGCTTTGTACCAGGGCAGCGCTCCTCTGTTCCTGAGACACCCTAATAAAGCGCTTCTGTCTTCTCCTCGGCTTCCCCGCTCTCACTTATAGCCGGGGATCCTTTCTGCTCCTGCTACAGTGCAGGAGAAAAACCTGTGATCCATCTGCTGTGCGGCGCTCTGTGCAGAAACACAGCTGATTGCAGGATCAGCTGTGTTTCTGCCCAGCAGGGCGGGGGCCGCAAACCATGGCTCTGGGGGCCGCATGCTTTTGCACCCCTGCCTTAGATCTATTGATGCCATTACTTCTCTGGGTTGCAGGATGCTTAAGACAGATCTTATGTTGTCCATCTTGAAGTTCAGCTTCTTTAAATGGTTGTTTAGAAACCTTAAGTCTATAATGAGGCGCCACTTGCCTTCTGGTTTGGGTACTGGAAAGACTCTCGAATAGACACCTGAAAACTCTTCTTCTTCTGGAACTCTTTCCAGAGCGCCCTTCTGCAGAAACTCCTGAGGAGGCATAATTCTTAGATCTTCTGTAGTGTTTAACAGGAATCTTTCTCTTGGAAGATGATTGAACTCAATAGATTAACCGTTCTTGATGAAGTTCCAAACCCAACTGTCTGAAGTGACACCTTCCCATATCGTGGAAATGTCTCTCAACCTTGCGCCTACAGCGAGTGCAGGCCTGATGTCAGAACTTTGAGCTAGCGGCAGGGGTATCTGAGGGCTTCTTCTTTCCTTTGTCTTGATAACGGGAACGAAACTGTCTTCCTGGTGGCTCCTCAGTATTCTGTCCTCGAAAGGACGATCTTCCTCTTTGGCCCCGAAATCTTAAAGGTCTAGACCTAAAAGTTTGAGGAAATGCAAACGCCTTTTCCTTTTTATTATCTTCTAAGATCTTGTCTAATTGAGAACCTATCAGTCTACCAGGCTCGAATGGAAGTGAGCAAAAATTAGATTTGGAGGTGGAGTCTTCCGTCCAAGGCTTCAACCATATCGCTCTTCTGGTTGAATTTGCTAAATCCATGTTCTTAGCTGCAATCTTTATAACGTCCAGAGGAAATTTGCAGAGGAACTCTGCGGCTGTCTTTAGAGCAGATACTTGGTCTGACAATTCTTGTCTCGATACCCCCGCTTGGATATCTCTTGAAAGTTCGCTAAGCCAGACCCTTAATGCTCTTGCAACCGGAACCAATGACATCGCCCCCTTTTGTAAGGAGGCTAGATTACACTGGGATCTTTTAAGAAGGGTGTCAGCCTTCCAATCCATCAGGTCTTTTAGTAGGGTAGAGTCTTCTGAAGGAAAAAAAGATCTCTTAGACAAACGTGCAACAGCCGGGTCAATTCTGGCCGGCAATTCCCATTCTTCTGACACTGCAGGATCAAGCCTATACAGGGACTTGAAGCGAGGGCCTTATTCCAAGCGTCTGTCTGGCTTTTTCCACTCGCTCTCCATGATAGTCTTTAAAACTAAATGAGCAGGAAAAACTCTTGATTTCTTTTTGGGAAAATAATACAGATTACCCTCATCTTGAACAGACTCTTCTTCCTCATTAGTTTCAAGACAACATTTCAAGTGTTTTATCAGCTTATCTGCTCAATCCTTTTTTCTTTTTCTAAACTCGTTTTATTGAAATATAACAAGCAAAGTTTGGTATGTTATATACAATATACTTATACACTTCACATTTAGTCACAATTCCACATAAGGTGACAAGCGAAAAGTCAAAGAAATATGCGGCACAAAACTGTGTCTTTTTATTCAATCCTTCACATCGGACGAACAGGTGGGGTTCTGAGGCGGACAAGCTCCTGCAGATGAATGGCGGCTACGGCCGTTTCGCGCAATGTATTGCGCTTCTTCTGGCCGCTCAGATAGTCAAGGCGCAATACTACGCCATATATAAGCGACGCCCATCAGCCGGCATCATGTGCAGCAGCTGTGCGCCGTCAGTAAGTGACGTAAAAACATATCCATGTGATAGAGGGGGAGGGAAAAACATGCCAAAATATAAACAGAAAAACAAAGGTTAGGTTAACAGATCCGGCAGCAGCAACTACTCATACATGCAGGAATAATTCCTGTGGACAGCGATTTTAAATTAAAACAACGCGGGTGCGGGGAGGACAGGATCCGAAGGGGTAAATCTCTTAAAGGGCCATAAGATCTATTAATGACACAACAGGCCCACCCCTTTGACTATATTCTTGAATACCCCACTCTTAAAGGAATACGGACATGTCATTCCTATCTTTTAATCCTGCGGCGCCGGTGGCTTTGGTACGGAGAATCCACCTTGCTTCCCTCTGCAGGAGTAGCCGGTGACGAAAACGGCCGTAGCCGCCATTCATCTGCAGGAGCTTGTCCGCCTCAGAACCCCACCTGTTCGTCCGATGTGAAGGATTGAATAAAAAGACACAGTTTTGTATGCTTCGGTGAGTGCCGCATATTTCTTTGACTTTCGCTACATTGTCACATTTGATACGGCTTCCCTTCTCCATGCTGAGCGCCACATATGAAGCACGACTTGCTACATTGCTGCCATTCTAGCCAGTATCGAGGACCGGAGTTCTTACCTGTCGCTTGCAGTGCCGCTGTGTTCCATTTCTGTTTATGCACAATTCCACATAAGGTTCCATTGGCAAGTTACACATTAATGACATCAGATTACAAATCCTTATCACATTAATGCCAAATATCAATAAAGGAGGTTCAACAGCAGGGCATTATGCGTCATCTCATTTGTGTTGTTTACGGGAGACATATGTTTATATATGACTTTACTCTGTAGAATACATATGCATTGAGGAAACAGTCAGTGGCGAGGAGTACCATGATCCCCATACCTTCTCAAATTTCTGAGGACATTTTCTATGGAAGTGACTGTGCCATCCACCTGAGATCAACCGCTTTCCTAGCCATGAAGAGAGTCTCCCTCACAGTCATTATGTGATAGCGCCTCATCGTCAACTACTCCCAAAATACACTTTTTAGGACACAATTCCAGGACAATACTGTCACCACATCCCTCCAGAAATTCTAAATATAGTTACATTCCTACACCAGGTGCCAAAAGCCCGCATCTGGTTGTGCACATCTGTGGCACTCGGTATGTGATATTCTGCCCATCTTATATAATCTGAACGGAGTAAGGTAGCTCTTATGAAGTATAAATAACTGTATAAGTCTATTGTTAAGGGAAGGCGATACTCTTGACGGGGCATCTAATGCCTCGTTCCACTCTTCTTTAGTAAGGTTTGGTATGGTATGCACTCTCTCCACCTAGTCTCCGCTAGCAGAGAGCTTGAGATCATTTTGAGATTCAGAAGGTGTGTATATAAGGCCGAAATCCTGCCCCTGGGGCCCTGACTTTTAAGAATACCAATGAGCGGGTAGTTTGAAATGTTTTTTTTCAGAGACCTCAGCTGCGCCTGAAGTGCATGGCACAACTGTAAGTATCTAAAAAAAAATTAGGACGCACTATTCCCACCTTTGTTTGAAGCTGAGTAAAGGAAAAAAGGATCCCATTCTCATATAGATCCTTCAGCGTAAGTACTCCATACCCTTGCCAAATACCTCTCCCCTCGCACTGCAGCAACATTGGCAATAATGGATTATCCCATAATGGCACCTCATCTGGGAGGTCAGCATATTGTTGAAGCTTTGCAGCCTTCCAGACCTGATGTGCTAGTTTAGGGACAGGCAGAGGTTGTCCAGAGACTGATGTTAAGTCTTCCAATACAGGCCACAGGCTAGAAAGCTGCAAATAATATTGTAAATAATACTCTGAATTAGGGAGCACATCATGTGAAACCCATGATGCCAAGTACCTTAATTGACCAGCTGGAAAATACAGGTGTAAATCTGGAAGTCCTGCCCCCCCCCCCCCCCCCCCTCCCCTGCTGCCAGCTCCTCTGCAGGGTCCCCAATGCCAACTTCCTTCTTTCTTTCTTTCCCCCACACGAAGGAGGCCATTAAAGTGTGCAGTCAAGCAAAAAATATTTTGTGGACTGGAGTACACGCGTGTTCAAGTAGATACAGTGCTTTAGGCAGCAATATCATTTTGATCAAGTTTAGTCTCCCCATGATAGACAAAGGTAGAGTCCACGACCTGAATTTATCCACAAAGTGAGTATGGGGACTATGTTCCGGTCACGAGAAAGGTATGGGTCCCTTGTAACGATGACTCCCAGGTATTTGAACTGATCAACTACCATAAGATTATGGAATACAGAAGGCCATCCCGCAGACCACAGGGGCATAAGGGCCGACTTGGTCCAATTAATACGCAGACCTGAGTAATAACCAAAGTGCTCATAAGATCTATTACTCTTGGCAACGTTGACTCTACTTCATCCATATATATAATTAGGTCATCTGCATAAAGACCTATCCTCTCTTCTCTATCACCCAAGGAGATCCCTTTAAACAACGAATCTTGTCGGATTCTAAGAGCCAAATGTTCTATGGCTACCGCAAACAATAGGGGTGATAATGGACACCCCTGCCTAGTTCCTCTGTTCAATGGGAATGTCGGAGATAAGGACCCATTAATTAAAATGTTAGCTGTAGGTTTAGCATATATTATAGAAATCCACCATATAAATACTGGACCAAAGCTTTCTAAAGCTTGCAATAAATAGGGCCACTCAACCAAGTCAAACGCTTTGGCCGTATCTAAAGCTGCTAGAGCCCATCTTTTATTACCTGCATAGCCTATATGTGTGACAACCTGTGCTCTTCGTATGTTACTGGAAGTGGATCGGCCTGGGATGAAGCCCGACTGGTTTTCATGTATTATGGAGGTTATTACCTTGTTTAACCTGTTCGCCAGTATTTTAGTTAATATTTTATAATCTAAATTCAATAAGGATATGGGGCAATAGGACCCACATTCCAAGGGAAGTTTGTCAGGTTTTAACAGTATGACAATACTTCATATAATGAATCAGGGAGGAAACCCCTCTGTGCAACTGAGGTCCAAGTATGTCTATGTATTTAGAATAGACCTCCAGTGGAATCTCATCCGGGCCTGGGGATTTGCCTGAGGCTAATATTTTAACAGCCTCCTCAATCTCTTGAAGTGTAATTTCCTAATCTAAAAGCTCCTTATCTGGGACGTCTAATTGGGGATGCGTCACTTCCTGCATATACTCCCTCAAGTCAGAGTCCGTGTACCGAGCCACAGATCTATACAGATCCCGATAGAACTCGTTGAACCTATCTAAAATCCCTTCAGGCTCCTCTACCACATCACCTGTGACTCTAGCAATGCGTAGTACGGGGGGGGTCGTGTTGTTTCTGCGTATCACCTGCGCCAATACTTTCCTAGTTTTATTACCCTGCTCAAATGAAACCCTGCTCAAATGATTGCTGCTGTAGGAATAAAAGTTTACGATCACTTTTCTCTTTAAGATGATTCTTATATGATCTCCCTTTTAACATCCAGTCTAGCCTATTAGCTTCCGTTGGGTCAGATGTATACGTTCTCTCAGCATTCCTACAGAGCTCGTCCAACTCCTCCTCTCTGCGTTGCAAAGACTTTTTTATGTATGAGATAAAGGATTTGAGACAGCCACGCAGAAAGGCCTTTAGAGTATCCCACAATAGAGAGAAGTTTCCATCCACCTCATTCATATCTAAAAATACACAAAGTTGATCTGGAATACGATCATTTACATTCATTAACGACAGCCAGAATGGGTGAATGCGTCTTTTAGTTGTACGTAGGCTCATGTCCGACGTAGCGGACAGTGCGATGATAGGCGCGTGGTCAGAAGGGCCCTGCGCACCGACATGAGTGTTTACTGTACCAAACATATAATCTTTCCGATTTCGTCCTACGGCAGCACAGAATGGGTTAATCTTGTCATCATCTTTTCCCAGGACCGCCCACCTAGAACATATTAATTCACTCTCCCTATAAGATCCGCTCTCCCATAATGCCTCCTTGTGTTTTTTTTTGTCCTCATCTGAGGATGAAGCCCACCTATGTTTTCTCGGCTGTGATACCTTGTTGTGTCAAGGTTATAGGCCTCAGAGTGGGAATAGCCATGTATTCTCCCTGGCTCCACTCTGACCTGCTAACGCCATCTCTACACTCATCGGGGGTTGAAACTGTCAGGCGGCGCGTGTACATGGCGGGCCGCAAAGTACTTAACTGCGGAAACCGAGATGTACCCGAACTTCCGGCATGCAGGAACGCACTGTGGAACGCAGGCGCAGTGCGTCTGACGTCACTGGCCCGCCGCCTCACTCCCGATCTTGGCGCCAAATTCAAAGTTAAGTAGTGGTGTTTGCTGAGCTCCAGTGCCTGTTGTGCCTGGCAGCCGAGCTCTAGCATTTTTAAGGTATAGGCCTGTCCTGTTGTCAGGCAAACCTTCTGTTGAACATGTTTTCCTGCAGTTTTTTCTCACTGCCCTTTCTTTATACAGTAGTCCAGTGTACCCAGCAGGGGAGAGAAGAGTTCCCGCAAGAGCAGGGACAGGATGTGCCAGTCCTGTGTACAGCCACTCCCAGATGATTTCCTTCAGGATCACTGCGTAAGGTGCTATCAGGAACCTGCCCCACCAAGGAAAAAACAGAGCTCTAGTTCTCCCCTCTGCATCTCCTGCCTTCAACCCCTACCGGATAATCACTCCTCTAATATTTGTGAGCAATGTTCTCATTCTGATGTTTCATCCGAAGATGAGACGAGTAAGATGATATCCCTCTTTAAATCCTTTCTCAGAAAATCCTGCAGAATCATCATCCTGGGGAACCCCTGCTAAAGTCGATCCGGCTGTAACTAGATTGGCCAAAAGATCGTTCTTTCCCTCGAACGATTCAGCTCTTCTGAAAGATCCTATGGAGAAGAAGGCTGATGGCCTCCTCAAAAGACAATATACTTACCTCGCCTCTCTCAATAAGGCTGCTATGGCAACCGTTCCTGTAGCCCGGGCGCTTAGAGTATGGCTCAGCCATCTGGGCAGTGACATTGAGGATGGGGTATCAAGAGAAGAACTTCTCAAGCAATTGCCTACCCTCAAATTGGCAGCGGAATTTCTCTGTGATTTTCCGGTTGACACCATAAGACTGTGTGCCAAGAACATGGCATTCGCTAGCTCGATCCGTAGATCTCTCTGGCTGAAGATTTGGTCTGGTGAATCTTCTTCAAAGAATAATCTGTGTGCCCTTCCTTTTGAGCCTGGGAAGTTGTTTGGATCGCACTTAAAGATAAACTGCTTGAGGCTAACACAGAGGATAAAGCATTGAACTTTCCGCAACCCAGGCGCAAGGACAAATCCAGATTTTTTTCGTCCCTATAGAGGACAAGACTCAAGAAGATCAAACTTCAGAGGACGTTCTGGCCGAGGAAGATCTGATCGTAGATCCTGGGCCCCCTCAGAGAAATCTAAGAAAAATAGGGGAGGATAATAGACCTCCAAAATCACAGTTCTGACGCCAGAAGGCAGAAAGTAGGAGGTAGTTTAACTCTCTCCTACGAAAATTGGTGCCACATCACTTCAGACATCTGGGTCCTGGAAATTATACGAAGAGGTTATCAACTAGAACTCGACCACTTGCCAAGAGACAGATTCGTTCTCAGCAAAGGGGAAGATCCACAAATTTTCCTACTGTTGAATGAGTTTCTAGAAAAAGGAGCTCTGGAGAAAGTTCCAAATTATCAAAAAAATTCAGGCGTATATTCCAGGATTTTCTGTATCTCAAAAAGAGACGGCAAAAGTCGGTTGATTATAGACCTCCGCTACCTGAACCATTATATGAAGAAAATTCACTTCAAAATGGAGACAATAAGATCCATCTCGGCTGTCCTCAGGAAGAATGGGTTTATGGCATCTTTGGGCCTAAAATACCTTCATGTCCCAATAAGTCAAGAATTGAGGAAATTTTTAAGAATTGACATCAGGAGAAATGGGGAAACAGGGATACAGGGTGGTAGGATCAGGGAAGGGGATCAAGGGTACCAGGGCAGGGACTAGCAGGGGTAGTGGGAATCAAGGGTATAAAAAGGGGTTATAATCAAGAGTATTATAAGGGGTTAACGTTGGTGGGATAGCGGTAGGTAGATGAAGGAATCAAAGGGTTTAATGATACTTATGGTATGCTCGTTCGTCTAGGGGTGGTCGGCTCCTTCTCATCAAGGGGCGGCACGGCTCTTCTCCTTAGTGCTGGGACCGCCAGCTATTTAAGTCCGGCGGCCCGCACTGCCGCACCGCCCACAAGGTGGCGCGCGCGCGCGCCACCGTTGGAGACACGAGGGCCGGCGCAGTGAGATGACGTCACTTGCGCCGGCCCGAGCGTCTCCAGAACGAGCGCATCGGAGCCGCGCGCGCGCCAACAGGCGGGAGAAGCCTTAGATCTCCCACCTGTGGCGCTCTGCATTCCGGCCAGCGAGATGCTAATTTTGCTGCCGGAATGCGCATAATAGAAGGAGGAGAGGTTTCTCCACTTCTTCTATCATGTGTAATTATCTCCAGCCGTGCTGGGGATAATTACAACAAAGGGCTCAGATTCTATTGAACCTGAGTCCTTTGTAGTCATCAGGATGACCGGACATTTCGGTCATTATGATGTAAATAACCAGATTGCATCTGTGTGAATGCTTGGGCACATTCACACCGATGCATCTGGTTTCTGGTGTGGAGAGGGGAGGGGAGACACATATTCTTAAGGGGGATTATGTGAACGTGGGGCCATACATGTATATAGATATATATACCCACCATATATATATATATATATATATATATATATCTATATACACATTAATATATATACACAACACACTAAGGGGGCACATATTTCCCCCAGGGACCACCATGAGCCCCTGGGGGTCACCATGGGCAGATGTGAGCAGATGCTGGGCACATCCGCACACATCTTCCCCTGACGCGGTGGTAAAAGTATGCATATATACCATACATGCCCGCCCGTGTTTGCAGGCATGCATGGACATATATGCATACGTCTCAACCCTTCCTCAACAATGGCCATGAAGCTCTATCTCCCTCCTGGGAAAATAAAGGCATTAAAGAAGGAAATAAAAATATTAATGTCTCTTCATTTACCGTCAGTCCGCAGAGTGATGAGGATGCTTAGACATCTCACATCGGTCTCGGATGCTGTTCCCTGGGCAAATATTCACAGCAGGAATCTTCAGATTCTGGTGTCACAGCAGATTGAAGTTGGACGCAAGAATAAGGATGAGACCCTCTACTATCCAGAGCCTCAGATGGTGGTTACACACAAGACCATCTATCTATAGGGAAGAGTTTCCAATTTCTTACCCCAGTGATCATCACCACGGATGCTTCTGGTCGAGGGTGGGGGTGCTCATCTCCAGGACAAATAGGTTCAGGGCCTCTGGTCTCCCAGGGAGAAGAAGCAGTCCTCAAACTACAAGGAGATGAAAGCAGTCCTGTTAGCCCTCTACCAGTTCAAAACCTATGTATTAGGGAAACCTGTATTGATCCGGTCGGACAACCTATCGACTGTGTTTTATTTAAACAAACAAGGTGGAACAAGAAGCTCTCGACTTCTGAAATTATGCAAGAAGATATTCAATTGGGCAGAATTACATCTGCGGGAATTAAAAGCAATGCATATCAGAGCCTGCTTCAATACTCGAGCGGACCATCTGAGCAGGAAGACGATAAATCAAGCAGATTGGGAGCTCAACCCAATTATCTTTCATCAGATCATAGCCAGATGGGGGTCCCCAAACTGGGATCTGATGGCATCAGCAAAGAACAAGAAGCTGAACACCTGTCAGTCTACATCTTCCCTCCAGTTCCCCTTATCCCAAGAGTCATGAGGAAAATAGTAGAGGAGAAACCTCAAGCTATAATAATAACTCCTTTTTGGCCAAGAAGGTCATGGTTTCCTCTCCTACTCCAGCTGTCCAAGGGGAACTTCTGGAAACTTCCTCTACATCCAGATCTTCTGATTCAGAACGGGCTGTATCACCAGAGTCTAGACCGTCTACACCTTACTGCTTGGAGGCTGAAAGAATTAGATTAGAGGGAAAAGGTCTTTCACAGTTGGTTGTCAATTCTCTGCTTTCTTCAAGAAAAGATTCTATGAACACAAAATATGCTAAAGTTTGGAGAAGATTTATGTCCTGGATGTCGGAGACTGGCCATGAAAATATTAATATTTTCTCCATCCTTCAGTTTCTTCAAGATGGGTTCCAGAAGGGGCTGAAGCCCAATACCCTAAGATCGCATATGACCGCTATTAATTCCATGACTAAGAATAAATACCTCCATCATCCGTTAATGCTCAGATTTTTTTTAAGGCAGTCAGAAGATTTAAGCCTATACAGAGAGATCCTTTTCCGGTTTGGGATCTTTCCTTGGTTCTGAAAAGACTGACTCTCTCTCCATTTGAACCATTGGAAGACGCTGACCTCAAGTGGCTTTCTTATAAGGCGCTTTTTCTCACAGCTATTACTTCCGCAAAGAGGCTTGGAGAACTTCAAGCCTAATCATCCAAGTTTCCATACTTACGTTTCCTGCCAGATGGAATATTGCTTCGCACCATGCCATTTTTCCTGCCCAAGGTCCCGTCTTCGGTAAACAAAATGAGAGAAGCGTTTCTTCCAGTATTTTGTCCTGAGCTTAATGAACAACAGAATCGCTGTCATACCTTGGATGTGAAGAGAGCGCTACAGATTTCTCTCTAAAGATCAAAGGAATTTAGAAGCAGTGAGAACCTATTTGTCTTTTTTTCTGGTCCGAGAAAAGGACTCTCGCCTTCCAAAGATACTCTCGCGAGATGGATAAAATCCACAATTCTGGAAGCTTATTCCCTAGAGGCCGTACCTCCTCTATTTCCTGTTAGAGCACATTCCACCAGAGCCACAGCTACTTCTTAGGGAGAGATTGCACAAGTTCCGAAATTTGCAATGCAGCATCTTGGTCTTCATCTCTCACCTTCGTGAAGCACTACCGTCTAGACATCAATGCTAGAAGCTCAGCCTTTGGCACTGGAGTATTGTAGGCAGCTCTTTCTGAAAATCCCCCCTTTGAGATCTATAAAATCCCATTCTGTGCTGCCGTAGGACGAAATGGGAAAGTGAAAAAAAACCAGTCCAATTGGTATACTCCTGCTTTACTCCCTCTAAGGGGGCACTATTGAGGATAGGGAAAACAACATTGCTTACCGGTAATTGTTTTTCTCGATACCCATGACGGCACCCCATGCGACCAGGGACCTCCCATCCGGGACAGAAAACCTGAGAAGATAAAAGGTTCACACCCCCACCAAGCACCAGTGATAGTAATAAACAGTACTCCGGAGGTGAATACACGTAAGAAAAAGAGAGAGGGAGAGAGAGAGATCCAATACGGTACATTATATCTCTTCAATACTCAAGAGAGATACTCTCAGAAACCTATAAAGAAGTAGCGGGCTACTCCGCATATAACCTAATAAAGGGTAACTAAAAAGCCTATGAAGTTTTTTTTTTGTTTGTTTTTTTGGGGGGAAGGGAAAAATTTTGGGGGTGCCGTCATGGGTATCGAGAAAAACAATTACCGGTAAGCAATGTTGTTTTCCCCTCTCCCCTGACGGCACCCCATGCGAGATAGACTATTAATGAGGAACTAGGGGGGGACAACCGCCTCAAGCACCTTCCTACCAAAGGCGGAATCCGCGTGAAGTTGGAGCCTGTAATGCTTTAAAAAGGTATGTTGAGAGCTCCAAGTTGCTGCTCTACAAATTTGAGCCAGAGAGGCATCCGCCTTCTCGGCCCAGGACGTAGCCACCGCTCGGGTGGAGTGGGCTCCAAACCCTGAAGGGGGCGAGAGACCCTGCGCTAAATAGGCTTCGGAAATGGCCCTTTTAACCCATCTAGCAATAACTGCCGAGGACACTTTCCGCCCCTTATTCCTACCCCAAAACTGAATAAGGAGGTTTTCTTCCAACCTCCAGGCCGAGGTAGACTCCAAATAAGCAAGCAAGCATCTTTTGACGTCCAGGCAATGATACCCCCTTTCTAAATTATTAGAGGGATTTGGGCAAAAGGATGGAAGGACAACATCCTGACTTCTATGGAAGTCCGAAACCACCTTTGGCTGTAAGGACAGGAGAGGCCTAATAATAACTTTGTCGTCCAAGATCTGGGTATAAGGAGGAAAAGCCGAGAAGGCTTGAATCTCTGAAATACTCCTAGCTGAAGTAATGGCCAGTAAAAAGGACATCTTAAAGGAGAGCATATCTATGGGTATGTCTGACAAGGGCTCAAAAGGTTTCTGTGACAGGGCCGTCAAGACCGTGTTTAGGTCCCAAGGAGGGGACAAGGGTCTTATCGAAGGGCGGATCCGGGAGGCTGCTGACAGAAACCTTTTAACCCAAGGATGCAGGGCCAGCTGGGAATCAAAGAAGTAACTTAAGGCTGCCACATGTACTCTTAGGGTCGAAGCCCTAAGCCCCTTATCCAAGCCGGCTTGTAAAAAGTCTAGGACCCTAGAGACATTTGGAAGAGAGAAGGGGTCAGGATTGATCCCTAAAAAGGAGGAGAAGACTTCCCAGATCTTATTATATTTTCTAGCTGTGGTAGCTTTCCTACTTCCCAAAATGGTGGACACTACAGATTGGGACAGACCCCGACCTAACCAAACCTCCCTCTCAGTCTCCATGCTGCCAGATGCAAAATTTCTGGATTGGGATGCAGGATCGGGCCTTGATATAATAGATCCTCCCGAGGAGGCCGAATCAAAGGGGGGGCTATTGCTAGGTCTAGGAGGCAGGAGTACCAGGACCTTTTTGGCCACACTGGGGCCACTAGGGTAATTGTTGCTTTCTCCCTCTGGACTTTTTTCAGGACCTGCGGAATTAGGGAAAAAGGAGGGAAGGCGTAACCCTCCTCCTGAGACCAGTTCTGTGTGAATCCGTCTAAAGCTGTTGGATCGTCCAGACGATTTATGGAGAAGAACCTTTCCACTTTCCTGTTCTTCCTGGAGGCAAATAGGTCGACCGTGGGGAGGCCGAATTTCTGCGTTAACTGGGAGAAGACCTCTGGGTTTAGGCACCAGTCTCCCTGTTTTAGCTGGGTGCAACTCAGAAAATCGGCTACTATGTTCTCTTTCCCTTTTATGTGGACTGCCGACAGGGATAGATGTTTCTGTTCCGCTAACTGAAAGATCTGGTGACAGAGTGTTGCCAGAGAAGGTACTCTTGTTCCGCCTTGATGGTTGATGTATGCCACTGTTGTCAAATTGTCCGAGTATAGAATTATGTTCCTGAAGGATATGTCCGGAACTATCGCTTTTAAGGCCATTTCTACTGCTTTTAGTTCTTTGAAGTTCGAGGTGGCTTTTCTGGTATTCAAATCCCACCTCCCTTGCCAACCTTTGTTCTCCGAGTGAGCCCCCCAACCCCACGGGCTGGCATCCGTCGTTATTACTATCGGATCCTGAAAGGACCATGGTACTCCTGCTGAGAGATTCTCCGCCACAGTCCACCAAAGAAGAGATACTCTTGCCTCTGCGGATAAGTGGAAAAGCCGGTCCAACGACTGCTTGCAGCCGTCCCATTGCCGCAGGATGCATGACTGTAGCTTCCTTGTGTGAGCCTGTGCATATAGGACCGCTGGAAAGGTTGCTGTCAGGTGGCCCAGTACTGCCATTGCCCTCCTGAACGAGCAGAGGTAGGATCTGAAAAGATTCCAAACATGCTCCCTGATGGAGAATATCTTGGCGGACGGGAGGAAGGTCCTTTCTACTCGGGAGTCTAAAAGGATGCCTAAAAATACACAATTCTGAGATGGTGTTAGGCAAGACTTTTCCCAATTTATTTTCCAGCCCAGGCTCTTTAACAGGGCGCAGGAAACCCCGATGTTTTGAATCAAGCCTTCCTTGGTCTGGGAAATAAACAGGAAGTCGTCTAAATATGGCAGCAACGGAACCCCTGACAACCTTAGGAAGGAGGCTACTTCCGCAATCACTTTTGTGAAGATTCTGGGGGCTTGTGAAACCCCAAAAGGCAGGGCTCTGTATTGCAGGTGCAGACATTCCCCCTCAACCCAGACTGCTGTCCTCAAATATTTTTGGGAGGACACATGAATTGGCACGTGGTAGTACGCATCCTCTAAGTCCAGAGTCGCCATCCAGCAATTCTTTGATAGGAGATCTATGGCCGATCTTATGGTCTCCATGCGAAATCTCTTGTAGCTGAGGAATCTGTTTAATTTCTTCAGGTTCAGGATTACCCGGAAGGAGCCATTGGGTTTTTTTACTAAAAAAAGAGGGGAGTAAAAACCCCTGCCCCGCTCTGCCTGCGGAACCGGGACAACCACCCCTTTTCGCAGAAGCAGCAAGACCTCTGACTCTAAGGCCTGTCTCTTGACTAGATCCTTGGGGTAATCTGTCAGTATGAATGAATCCTGGGGACGGGTCAGAAGCTTTAGCCGGAACCCCTCTCCAATCCCTCCCAGGATCCAGCCGTTCTTGGTTATTGTTTTCCAGGCTGGGAGAAAGAGAGATAATCTTCCCCCTACCTGGGGTTTCAGCGTCATTGCTTATCTTTGGGTCTTTGGTCTTGGGGTTTAAAAAGGAAACCTCCGGATTTCTTAGGAAATTTATCCTTTTCCTTTCTGTCATACTGCCTACCCTTTTGCTTTTTACTTTGGTACCTACGAAAAAAAGGGGGCGTTGAGGAGCTGAAAAACCCTTCTTGTCTGAGGCTTTTTCAAGTATATCGTCAAGGGAAGACCCAAAGAGCCTGTCACCCTCACAGGGGATGGAGCACAATCTAGCCTTTGAACCCTGATCAGCTTTCCAGGACTTCAGCCAAATAGCTCTTCTAGCCGCATTGGACATGGCGGATGATCTGGCTGAGAACCTAACTATATCCGTGGAGGCATCGGCAAAAAAAATCGACAGCCTTAAAAAAGGTAGGAAGGGAGGCCAAAACTTCTTCTCTTGGCTTCTTCTCACTGAGATGCTGCTCTAACTGTTCCAGCCAGATATGCAGTGACCTAGAAACCCATGATGCTGCAACCGCCGGTCTCAAGCAGGTAGAGGACGATTCCCAGGGCTTTTTTAAATAAAAATCCGCTTTTTTATCAAGAGGATCAGACAGGCTACCCAGGTCATCAAACGGTAGAGCAGACTTCTTGGCGATCTTCGCCACCGGAGCGTCAACTGTAGGGGCCTTGTCCCAACAGGCTGCTACTTTCTCATCAAAGGGATATTTTCTTTTAACAGAGCTTGGAATAAAAACTTCCTATCAGGATTTTTCCATTCCTTTTTAATTAATGCCTGAACATTCTCGTGAATGGTAAAAACCCTCTGCTTCCTGGGACCTAACCCCTGAAAGGCAATATCTGCTGTAGACTTGGCCTGTTTCACCTCTACTAGTTGCATGGTTGCTCTGACCGCTTTAAGGAGGTTTTGGGTATCTTCGGGCGAGAAATAGGAACCCCGTTTCTTCCTCTGCTGACGAAGTAGCGTCATTAGAGAGTAACTGGCCTGCTTCTCTTTCCTCCACGTCAGAATGGTCTATATCCGAATTCCTAATATCCGGAGACCACGGGCGAATCTTACTCAAGGATTTTAAGGAGGCTTTGACCTCAGATCTTATTAAAGATCTCATATTCTTGGAAAGGCTCTGGGATTCCTCCGCCACCAACTTATCAATACATGGTGTGCATAACGGCTTAGAATAGGAGGATGCTAGGGGGGCCTTACATCCTGCACACTCCTTATGCTTCGTTTTAGAGGCCGCTTTTTGGGGGGTCTTTGCCACCTACACAAATCAAGCAGATAACACCCCATTAAAGGGTTTCTACCACTTCGGTTTCACATAATTAGGTGTCAGACACTAGCGATCCGCTAGCGTCTGCTCTGCCAAACCATCCTAATATAATTGCTTTTGGGGCAGCCGTTTACCTAAAAAAAGAACTTATATTAATATGCTAATGACCCTCTAGGTGCTATGGGGGCGTCATTAGCACCTAGAGGATCGGTCTACCTTCTCAAGATGCCGCCGCCCAGCGCCTTCCTCCAGCCCGCCCATCTCCTCCGGAATGCGATCAAACGGATGACTTTGCGCGCATGCGCCGTGCGCGGCTGTATTCGGCGCATGCGCAGTGAATGTCCGACCGCTTCCCTGCTCAGACATCTCCACTGCGCCTATGGAGCACTATGACGTCATCGGCGCAGTGGAGAGGTCTGTTCATCTGGAAGGAGATCTTCTTGGTCTCACAGAAAGCCAGTTTTCAGCTTCCTGGGACTGGAGAAGAAAAGCGATTTCCCGCCATCCATCACTCAGGCGAGCCGGATACGCCATGGAATACTGAATATTGCAGTCACGCAGACGTTTCTTAATACTGACAAAGGTTGCTTTTTTTCCTTCTATAAATCTGCTGGGTTTGCTCATAGAGGTCAGGAGCCGGCTATGTGATTCTGCAGCCAGCCATTTCTCTTCATTGGTGGCACAGTGCACCCCCCCAGTATTAATCATTGGTGGCAGTGGCCACAGGACCCCCTCTCCCCTGCTCGGAGCCCCAGCAGTGTAAGCCTGGGGCTCCGATTGGTTACCATGGCAGCCAGGATGCTATTGAAGCCCTGGCCATCATAGTAAGCTCCATGCTGCTGTGTGCACAAAGCAGCAGGGACAGTGTTAGAGCTCTCTCAGGGTGAATAGGAGCTATCAGGGTGAATAGGACAAAGGTTCTAGTCCCTAAGGGGGATAAAAGTTTGTTTCTTTACTAACAAAAAAAAAAAAAAAAAAATGAAGAAAAGATTTTAAAAAAAAAGCTACACATTAAACATTAATTTTCAGCAGATGTGTAGAAAATTTTACAAAAATGAAAATTCCCAGAATATCGGTATAAATTATCGGCCTGAAAGTTCACAAATTATCGGCCCTAAACAAAAAAAAAAATAAAATATTGGTCGATCCAGACACAAAGTTATGAGACTTCAAAGTAATACAACGTAATACTTACAAAGTGCTTGCTCTGTACAGTATTCTAATGAAGTTTTATGCTAATTGACTTCAGATGAAGCATCCAGAGTAAATTTGCTCATCCCTGATCACATCTGTATAATCCATTCTGTTGGTATCAGGTCTCCAGCACTATCCTCTGTATGGTCAGTTATGTAGACAACATGTGGGACATATTATGGAGTTGCGTCCCATTTGGGACTATGGCAGACTCCTCTAGGAAGACTTCTCACTTGTGGAGATTCTATCCAAGTTGCCAAGAATTTGTAGGGTCAGATGCAGATTTTTGGGGGAGAAGTTCTGGAGACAGGTGTTGGAAGGTGCTGAGGTCAGGCCTTCATGCACTCAAAAGCCTCCACAATAGTCCCATCACACCATGCTTTACAGAGCTCACTTTATGTACAAGCCAGTCATGATGGTCCAGCAGAGGGTCTTTGCCAAAAGGTTACCACAAAGGTCTAAACATTAACATTAGCCTTCAGAGTCAAGGGGACAAATGTTGAGGTACAGCCTGGTATGTTACTCTACCAGATTTTTTTTTTTATATATATATATATATATATATATATATATATATATATATATATATATATATATCTCTCTATCTATATATCTCTATCTAATATGAGACACCTACAGCAGCTTTCATGACATCCCGTTCTAAAGCCAGACATTAAAAGGGGATGGCCCATCTCACAATTGGGGGGAAAGATTTATTGCAACCAATGTCTGCTAGGTTTGGGTCCCACACTTCTGTAGGATGGAGCCAGCAAATTGGAGGGTAGACAGCGCATGGGTGGCCAACCGTCCATTTTTATGGAACTGCTCTCCTTCACTGTTGTAGGAATAGGTGCAGGTCCTAGAGGTGGGACATGCACCCATCAGACATTTGCCTCAAATCCTAGAATTTTACAAGATAGGCCAACCTGTTTAATATGGAGACTGCATGGCTAAGGGTTGGATGATGTACACCAGTGGAAATGGGACACCTGAAGTCACCAAGAGCTGTGTCCCAATACTTTATAGTGCAGCATCCACTGGGTATCTGTCAAACTTAGACTCCTCTATTAGACTGCCAAATAGCGAGAGGAGATTCACCATTCAGATAGAGTTTCCATTAGTAGACTGGAGTCACAATGTGTTTTACACCTCCATCTAATGCCTGGCCTTGCTGGTGGTCTTAGGCTGGTGTGCAGACGCTCCACCATAGAAACCCATTTAATGAAGCTCCTAAATGTACAGTTCCTGTACTGACATCTTGTTCAGCAGTGAAAATTTGTAGACCATGGCTGTCCCTCAATGTTTGCTGTTGGGAAACCCACTGATCAAACAGGGCCCCCACCCCCTGCAGTGACTTATTAACCTTCATATGGTTGTGGGAGATAAGTCTGAACATTTGGTGCCCAACCCATAGTCCTGGCATCTACTGTCCCTCAAAATTGGGTTAGTTATCAGGCAAACAGCCAAGACTACCCCTAGTACATAGTATTTGGTCTATGTCCCCTGCATCATCCATATGTGTATTCAAAGATGCCAGTAGAGATCCACCATATGTAATATTTGTTTGACTGGTACCCTCCCCTTACCCTTCAGATTAAATCAGAACCCATTACAAGTCTGCAACTGTCAGAGCATGCTGGGTGTTGTAGTTTTGCAACAATAAATCCCATGGCAATGTACAGGATCTGCTCCAGATATACAGCTCAGTGTACACTCTTCAATACAAGTTTTTTTATTGGAAATATTACAACATATAAAACCTACTTACTAGATTTCCACAGATACAAAGTGGATAAAATGCAATACAGCGGATAAAAGTTGATGGTTCGTAATAAAAACATTTTATCAAAAAGTGCTCTGGTCCAGCTAAAAAGCCAGATAAAGCCACGCGAGGAGCCGGACCGAGCAGATGTCTGCAGTGCACAGATGTAAAAAATAAAATACAGGATGGACCTTGAAGTGCAGTAGAGGTAGAATTCCTGGAGGAGGATTAATCCATCTCCATCTTCTCCTGCTTTACAACATCTGAAACAAGACAAGGTGAAGAAGTGTTACATGTGTATACTGTATATACTCCGCCATGGAAGCTACAAGAATGCAGCAATGCCACAACCCACAGTTTGTGATAGGTCACCACTGAGTCAAGAAAAATGCTGCACGTTTAGAATTCTGACCGCACCATGTGAGGACACCTGACGTTTTAGGTCTACAACTCCTAGGCAGGGCCATGGGCCTCTAGTCTGCAATTATCTCTCCTAAAATCTGCTCCCCTAGTTATTGCCAACCTAGGCACTAAGGGTTTCCAAGAATAACCACCAAGGAAGGGTTGTACCTACCTGTTTCTTTCTCCTTGAGCTTTGCCAAGACGCAGGCCTTGATCTCCAAGCCAATTGATTTGGACAGCGGCGGTGGCACGGCATTACCCACCTTAAAACCCAATGTCAGAGGATTAGTCATCTGTTTGTAATGGGATGACAAACAGCAAGCAGTTTGCTGACACTTACCTGTCTGTGTTTGTCCAAGACGTTTCCAAACAGTCTGTAGGTGTCCGGGAAGCCTTGAGATCGGGCACACTCCCTTACGCTTACCACACGATGCTGCTCTGGGTGGAGGACACGACCCTGGTGGAAGGAAGGAGATCAGGGTTAGACTTGCTCCAGCATAGCATATTTGATTATGGGAGACATGAGGTCCATGCTGGTTCTTTGGCATCATAACCACACACTGTAGAAGACTGGGTCTAAAAATGAAGGTATTCTCATCTGTCTAGCCACATCATGTTACAGGTACAACTGCTGGTCCTTCAAACATTATAACAACAAGGGCAGGACATAGCCTTACTGTTGATACTGCACTGTAGTCCTCAACTCTGGTTGTTAGGAAACCCTTTTAACATTTGAAAGGGCATTAGAAGAAACCTCTGCTGGGACCAGACAATCTCACACAAGTCACTGTAGACCAGGGGTCTGCAACTTCAGGCACTACAGCTATTGTGAAAAAAAATGCTCCATTCACTTCTATAATAATTCCAAGAATAGCCAAGCATTTGTTCATGCGGAGTCAGTTTCAATACACCTGGAGCGCCAAAGATTGCCATTCCCTGCTGTAAACTGAACTATTCTAACCAAGAGCATCGACTTGAAGGGATTGGGTCATAAGACAAGGGGGGGGAGGGTCAACACCCCCTCCAGTTGATTGACAGGGCCAGCAAGTGCTCTCCACCGGCTGGCCATGTCTGCAATTCAAATCCCACGCCCGACGCGTCTTCATTCGGTGCAGGCACTCAGGACGCTCGCTTCCTCGGTGCGCCTGCACCGATGACGTCTTCTCTTTCAGGTTTAGAGGTGACATCGGGAGTGTTGATCAGGCGCTCAGAGAAGGACGGTTGCTTAATCAACACTCCCTATGACGTCACCTCTAAACCCGACGTCATCGGTGCAGGCGCACTGAGGAAGCGAGCGTCCTTCTCAGAGTGCCTGCGCCAAATGAAGACACGTAAGGCGCAGGCACGGGATTTGAAATGCTGACAGGGCCAGCCGGAGGAGGAGAGCGCTTGCTGGCCCTGTCAATCAACTGGAAGAGGGGGCGTTTTTTTTAATCGGAGGATGCGGCGGCCACCAGCAAGTAGATGCCCTACTTTCTGGTAGTGAAGCAATTTGCATATTTTAAAAGCTTGATTTTTAATTAAACTAAGCCACAGAACAAGGTAAGAGCCCTGTATAGGGAATAGTCGTATAATAAGGATTTTAATATGCCCAAAAATGAAAAATGAGTTTGGGGGGTGACTGAAGCCCTTTAAGGTGGGTTTGCACTAGAATTACGTTATAGGTTCCGTTTATAGCTAAACAGAAGCCTTTAAGAGGCATTCCGTTTTGCTTGGTCCTAATAGAAGGCTAAGGAAAGCATAACAGGTCTGGTTTCTGTTATACAGCACAGAAAAAAGTCCTGTTGACAGATCCCTCATGCTAGCCCATAGACTATTAGGATGGAGCAAAACAGAATGCCTCCTAAAAGGTGCCATTATGCACTCAGTTATAACCAGAACCTATAATGGAATGCCATAATGCTAGTGCAAACCCATCCTTAGGGTCATCTATGTCATCCAATTTTACATCATGGCATAACCCCTTTAAATGTGGCCAAACTTAGCATCTTCTAGACTGATGGCAACTCCATGCCACCAGCAGATGCTTAGGCCGACATACCTGTTTACCCATAGGCTCAGGGTTAGTGACCGTTGTGCTGAAGAAGCCGTCCCACTCCAACCTGCCGTACAAGCCTGCCCAGTGATTGTGTCGGTTCCCGGTGTGTGGCAGGCACCAGGGAATGAGTGTGTTGAACTGGCGGTCTGCAGGGTCACACTGTTTACCTGAGGGGAAAATTATTATTTTTATATGTACATAAGCTCATTCTAGTGTCTAGCACTTCAGCATAACCAAGGTCACATCAGTACCTTCAGCACAGGAACAGACACCCCTCAGCGCTCCAGTGCTGCTGCGCCCATTCTTCTTGTCACTGTGAGCGTACCGAAGCTTGCGGGTGGTTGTGCCATCAGATAAGCGAACCTCGATGTTAGGCAGATCCCGCCAGTCTGAGCCAGGGGCAAGAGGTACGTGCCTCATTCTGGCAGCTACCAGGGTGCTCATGTCCTGGAAAGACATGATACAGTGACCAAGTGTAAACCTATTTTAACCAATTTACAATTTGTTCAAGCAGACGGTCTGAAAACCAGATCAGAATGCTAGCAAGTGGCTCTCTCCTGAACTGCAGATTCAAGGGCTACTTTCACACTCGTGTTTTGTGCAGATCCATTCAGATAATACAAACGGATGTAGAAGGTCGCATTATCTTTAACATTGCCAAGACAGATCAGTCTTAAACACCATTGAAAGTCAATAGAGGATGGATCTGTTTTCTATTGTGCCAGATTGGGGGATGGATCCATTTCCACTGACACGTTGTGTGCCAGGACAGATCCGTTTTGCTCAGTTTCAGACACGAAAACATCTCCAAAGCAGAATTGAGACTGAACTGATGCATTCTGAGCAGATCCTTTTCCATTCAGATTGCATTAGGGCAAAACTGATCCGTTTTGGACCACTTGTGAGAGCCCTGAAACTGATCTCATGAACAGAAAGCCAAAACGAGAGAGTGAACGTAGACAGGTAGTGTCACTAAAGCCCTTCAAGGACCTTTCACACAGCAGAGGCAGTTCAGCATATGATTTGTGCCAGTGACAAGTTAACAGAGGGAGTTGGTGATCCAGAAAAAAAATATATATAAGTGTCTGGCTTATACACAACATTCACCTTGCATACGTGGTCCCTGAGAATCGGCTGATATTGGGAGCCTCTAATTTGCCTCTGAAACCACGACTGAGGCTCGCCGTTATAGGAAATTTCAAGGGCAGAGGCTCCGTTACGGATCTCGGGCAGGTCTGACATAGTATCCCGCACAGTGATTGTTCTGAAGAGGCTGGAGTTTGTCCTATTGAAGAGAAAATAAACGTTAGAGAAGGCACTGATAGAAGCAGCAGGAAGGTCTGTAGGCACGGTGCTGTAGAACCTAGTCACCTTGTAATGTTGCTCACATATTTCTTCTCATCCACCACAACACTAAGCTGGCAGGCACGAGGTGCAAACACATGCAAGGGCTCAGGGAACATTGGTAACTTCTCCCCTGGGGCAGCAGCAAGAATGATGGCTCTTCTACGGGTCTGTGCCACACCATACTGGCCGGCCTGAAACGAAAAAGCTGCCATTTAGTGTCTGCAGGTCTTTTATAAATCCAGTCAGGAGTCCTACCTACATAGTCTAAAAGCCAATAATTATTCCAGAATAACTTTTCTATTGCAGCTTTGAGAGAGCGACTGTAGCCATCCCCTCAAGAGCTAGAATCTCAGACTAAGGGGCTGTTCACACAGGGGGTTTTATAGCAGAATTGTGTCCTTCCTGCCTCCCATCCATCCCAATAGGAGGCTGTGCTGAAGATTACCGAGCGGCGGTTGAAAGCTAACGAAACCAGACAAGTCCCTTTTCAGCTGCAGTTTTTAGTCGCTGCTCTGTAATACTCAGCGCTTCCTCCTATTGAAGCAAGCTGGAGGCAGAAACCAGCAAGAAGCCACTGGCCAAACATTAGTGTTGTATCTGCGGCAAGAAGACGCCATGTGAACATACGCCGAGAGTCCAGGACTCTTCAGCCCAGGGTGCATGTGCCAGATGACACAAGAGTTCAGGACTCCTGGGTAAATAACCAGCCCTGTCCACTGACAAAGCTCTTTGGAGTAGTAGATTAAAAAACTGCAAATTTCATTATATGATCCAATTCTGGCACACGAATGGAAGACGAAGCAGGAATTTGACCCTGGAGAGTGAGCGTTACCTGCAGCACGCCAAAGGTACACTGGTATCCCATCCGGACAAGACAGCGCAGGGTTAGTTTCAGCACCATGGAGCTCTTAAACGAAACAAAGTTCCTCACATTTTCCAGCAGGAAGAATTTGGGCCGATAATAGTCACAGTAACTGGGGAACAGAAAAAACAAAAAACACTAAGTGAAAAGTTAACAGGCTGGGGTTAGTGGCAGCACTAGACGCTTCATATGAATATGCAAGTACTCCTGTGTGCACATGTGTCTACCCAGCCACAGTCATTGCTAGTTCTAGAAGGCAGCAAACAGTGACCACGCTACATCACAGCTCCACTTACTCACCTGAGATAAGAAACCACTAAGGAGTTCTTGAACTTGGAATAAGTTCTGGAGTTGAATCGGTTCATCCCACTGAAGCCTTGGCAGGGTGGGCCCCCACACAACATTTCAACATCTCCCTTCTGAGGTAGCCGCTGGCCCAGAGAGTTGGTCTTCTCCCCCGACATGACCAGCTTCAGCAGGACATTACAGTCCTCCGTAAACACTGTGGCCCCTGGATTATTTAGTCGGAAGGCTTGTGCGGCTGGGTCCCACATCTCTATGGCCCACTTAGTTTCTGAAACGCCTTAGAAACAAATGAAAGTGTTAATACAATGTAGAAGAGAAGGAGCGGTATAGAGAATAAGCAGGTGAGATGCCAGGGTCTTCACCTGCTTGGTGGAAGCCTTCAGACAGACCACCGCAGCCAGAGAACACATCCAGAGTATGGAGTTTAGGCACGCGATCCTCCGGCCTCCTGTCATCTTCAGACTGTGCCGATGACATTTTTCCCTTTCCTGCAGATACAAGAGGCGAGTTTAGGATTTAAGCCATAAGAAACCTTCAGAACAGAATATGTAATATCTACAGAAGTCTTACCTTTTCCTTTGCCCTTCCCCTTGCCTTTGTTTATAGCGCTACGGGCATGATTAGGTGGATCTTCAAAGGTCTTGGTTTTTGCATTGTAAGCCTGAAACAAAAGAAGTCAGTCCCTGTATGATGTCTACAGCTTAGCTAAAAGGAACACAATTCACAATGCACTTCAGAGCCATGATTTTTGGCTCTCCTGCTGTCAGGTTTGTTTCACGATTGTCACAGGGTCCACAAAATCAATAGTTATCCTGTGGGTAAGGGATAACTGGAATATACCTTTAAACAGTGGACATTTCTGGGCCACATCGCCTTGCACTTTCTTAGGATCTTCAACAAAAGACTATCCACTTACCTCCAGGAAGTAGAACCTGTCCGCTCCTCCAGCGGAGTATTCCTGTAGAGACTCTGTCAGATCCTCCCCATATTCTATGGTACATCGACCCTGAACATCTTTCAAGTCCACCAGTGCATACTCATCGCTCCAGTACAGCAAGTTAATGTCTGCATGGTAACTTGCCTTCAAGCCCTTGTGGGTGTTCTCAGGCCTGAGAAGACATTTAGAGGTTATAAACATTTGCCTTCTTGGCCAAAGCAATCAGGAACTCCACCATACATAGCATATATGGAGCCCGCTCATGAGTGCCTAGCTGGTGGATCTCTGCTGTTTCAAAAACATCAAGTGCAGGCATTTAACCCTTTAGATAGTGTGCTCAAGTGTGACCACAGGAACTAAATGGCAAAGAACCCAGAAGCATGCTCTGTGTCAAGACCAGCTCCCTGTGCCGCTATTGGGGAAGCAGGTCCTTGGCTCTAATACACCGAGTCTCTGCAGTTCCTATGTTAGCCAGCAGGTCAGTTTTGTCACATAGGGAACACTGTAGGGATAAATCATGTATAACTGCATTTTTCCCATACCACCCCATTAGGAATACTACATTGCATGCATTAAAAAATAAAATAATGCATGGCTATGCGAAAAAAATATAAGTTATGGCTCTGACAGGGAAGAAAAATAAAGATGTGAAAACCTCAGGTAGCCAAGAGGTTAAATAAAAAGCAGGCCTCTGGTTGTTAAAGGGGGTATACCAGTTTTCCCATTGGCTTTGATAAAGCAGAGCCACCCGAGTCTTCTGCTCAGTCAGATACCTGTAGAACTTGTACACCCGCAGTTTGACATCCGCCTCATTGGGCTTCCCATTGCTTCTTTTGTTGCAGTAGATCTCCTTGATGCGGCCTAGCCGGTATGGCTCTGGGGCATCCAGATTACTACCCTTGATGTAGTCTGAGGACTTGCGGTAATACTCAGGGTACAGATCTTCATCCACATCATCTTTCCTGTGAGACCTCTTCACAGGACTGCTTAGTTTGACACTAAAAGCAGACAATGTTAATAGACAGACATTTACATCTTGTAAAGTGATAACATGACTGATTTTTTTGTGGGGGAAGGCAACCTATAGAAACCCCCACCAATGCCAAAAAAGGGCCAGAGAACCAAATCCTTTGTCTTTCCTTGAGCTGGGTCCTCTAGTGGGAACAGTGGTATGCTTAAAGGGGCTGTCCCACCTGGGACATTTATGGCATATCCACAAGATGTCAAACATCTGATAGGAGAGGGTCCTAGGGGTGGGAACTGCACCTACTGGACAGTTATGGCATGTGGATATCCCAAAAGTGTCTCAGATGGAAATACCCCTTTAAATGGGTCATGCATGCAACTAGATTACAGATCTAGGCTATCCAAAGGGTCTTCAATCTGAGGGTTTGTCCCTTAACATGTGGCATTATGAAGAAGTCTGTCCACAACAATTGACAACGTGGCACGTAAATGCCTGCTAGTCTAACAGGCTCATTTGGCCTCCCATACCCATATGATTACACATCAGTAATACTCAGACTTTGCTTGTTGTGTCTCATACCTAAAGTTAAAAGCATCAGGCAGGAGTAAGACTCCATCGCCAATCTTGTACTGGACGCCGTTCTTTGTGGCCATGTTGTAGCAGACTTTTCCATCCAAATCTTCCGCGATGTCAAACACCCTGGGCATCTCCCTCTGCCTTATTTCTGCTAGCCTGGTACAGCTGGCACAAAACCTGAGTAAAAAGGTGGACAGGGTGTCTGAATAATAGTTCTCCATTTCACCAGATTTTCAGACCTTTGAAGTCAAAGCCTCCTACTTGTATTTGTTGTCCTCTGTTGGCTGCACCTTTGGAGGAGTCTCAAACCGAGAATACTCTGGATCATACCACAACTGGTAGAAGTAGGATTTTCCATCATCTTCCACTATGTTTTCATACTGGTCAGCGCCACCCTAAGTTTAGGCACGAGAGAAGAGAGGTGAGAGAAGGATATGAAGTGGACAGTAAATCCTACATATAGATCGGTTCACAGTAAATCCTACATATAGATCTGTTCACAGCTCACCTCCATAAACCAGTTTTCTGATGGAGCTTTGTAGACCACATTAACCTTGCCATGAATATACGACAACTGCATGTCTTCACATTCATCCACAAGGAAAAGTTCTAGAGGATCAGATGTGGCCCCCAGGACGGTGTCTGTACTCAGGCAGAACCAGTGTGCATGGAACATGGGGCCATTGGCATCTTCCCACATAGATGTAATTCTAGAGTAAAAGTATAAGTCTGAGCAAGGATTACAGACCAAAAAGCCTCCCCTTAAATGGGTTTTCTGAGTTTTTTAACCGATGACCCATCCAGAGGATAGGTAACCAGTAACTGATCAGTGGAGTCTGACACCCAAGTCTGCCGATTTGAGAAGGCACCGGTGCTCCTGTGAGCAATGTGGCCTTCTCACAGTGCCATACATTGTATAGCGGCTATGCTTCCTTCTATGAGCTGCTCCTAGGCCATGCGATACATGAATGTGTTTTCACTGGCCTAAGGAAAAGTAGAAGGGCCAGCCATGGAACTAGTGTGTGCACTGCTGCCTTCTCAAATAGTTTACTGGACAGGGTCCCACGTTTCAGACCCCCACCGATTAGACTGATGGCCTATCCTCTGGAGCGGTTAGAAAATATAAAATAAGCTTTAGAATCTAATGGTGCCATTAAAAACTACAATTTTTCCTGCAAAAAACAAGTCCTCATACAGCTGCATCTATGGAAAGATGGAGTTAAAGCTCTTGGAAGGTACAAAAAAAAAAAAAGTCACCAATGCCCAAAATGCATGCACGTGGAATGGATCCATATATTTTGTCTGCAGGATTCAGGGTCAAAGAGCATTCAAGACTGTTTGCACTTTATATCAAGCTGACATACCATACTATATACAGCTATAAGGCGATCGTACAAACCTTGCCAAATACAGAGGTTCTGTGGGATTATCCGGACTCACAGATACACAGTCACCAACTTCAAGGATCTCGTCATCAATAGAAACTTTAAGGTAATATTCCTTCTTCCCTTCAACCTTAAAATGGACAATTAGGTCAATCCTTCCATCAGACATTTCTTCCATAGAAGTCCATGACAGTAGAGACTTGTTACCTTGACTGGTTCCCCGCGCCAAGAGATTCTGTTCTTTTTCTCCTGTTTCTTCTTACGACCCTGGAGGATCTTCTTGGGAGAAGGCATTTCAGGGATATTGTCATCCAGCTCCTCATCTTCATCAGCCTCCTTAACAGCCAGATTTGGACACCTGAAAGAGTTAAGTCAGGTTGTATTCTAGAGTTTCACAATTTAAAAAAGGGCAAGTGTATATTAGGAACTTACCTCCTCTGGAGACAAGCTTGTTTATTGCGGCCTGCTCCTCCAAACTTCACCATATCTTGGCAAGCTCTACATTTGCCACAGTCTGGCTGCTGGCATACCTGGGTAGAGACACTCAAGTTACCGCCTGTTAATAAGCCGCTACAGGAGACACAATTGTAGGGCGCTCTACACAGGCGCCTCTTACCTCACATACTCCACAGCGCCTTCGCTTTGAGTTCTCCTTTTCATCATCGTTCTCAATCTGTTCAGAGAAGAAAGTGTCGAAGATATGGTACACCAGTCTGGTTGTGGTGGCCTTTGTTGGCCCCTTGTCCTTAACAATCTTGGTAGGATGTCTGATGGCTTGTCTCCTTACAGCTCGTCTGCATAGAAAAAGATAAAACAGATTGCTTTCACTATATATGTGCAAGCCTCCCTCCAATACAAGGCTATGAATCCACATCAGTCTTGATTAAATATTTGCTGGTTTAACCCCCTTCGCTACCAGCACCGTACATGCAAGTCACTAGATCGGTGTGTAAACATGGCGCCTGCTCACATGTGCAGCGGGTGCCATGGGCGGCAGGTCTCTGCTGTTTCATACAGAAGAGACCTGCGGCCAATTACCGTGCCCAGCAATAATTAAATGCTGTAATAAGGCGAGATCACAGCATCCAAATAGGATGACAAGGCTTATAGTATTCATGCTGCAATTCTTTTGTCCACCAGAGGGCAGGCCAGGATAAGAAAAAGCTAATTTTAAAAATCCCCAATAGAACAAAATTTAAAATAGAAATTATAGGCTCATATGAGCATCAAAATAAAAGTATATAAAAAAAAACAAAGTTTAAAACAAAGACTTTGTATAAAAAAAATAGCCAAATATAAATCATGCGCATCATTGCTTCTTAAAAAAAAAAAAAAAAAAAACTAAAGTCACTCCAAAATGTATCAAACTATGGATTGTCCTGCAAAAAGCCCTAATATAGCTCAGTAGACATAAGTATAAGTTATGGTGATGTAAAAAAAAGTAAAATTTACGCTATTTAACAAAAAAAACTATACATATGGGGTATTGTAATTGTTATGGCAGAATTAAGGGCATGGGTCAGTTTTGCTGCAAACAAAATGCCATGGGAACAAAACTGGAGAAATTGCCCCCCCCCCACATTCACTGTAATGGTCTGCAAAAAACAGAAGTTACTGTGTGCGATCCGTAAAAAAAATATAAAAAAAAAATACGCATGAGGACTTAAGAGTGTTCACAGCGCCTCTCCTGAGCATTCATTGCATCTAGAGGAGCACCACACCATTTAAACTTCAAAATTAAGATACAAGTCACCCACCTCTTTCCCAGTGTGACCCCAGCAAGTTTGATCAGGTCCCTCATGCAGGGAGTGATAATGACCGGCTGCTCATCACTGTCAGCAGCATCATCGTAGCTCTCCACCTGCTCCACCACAAACTGCGCATGCCTCAGGAGAGAGTCTTCAGTGAAGCGGTTGAAGTTCAGTCCTGCCGGAGGGACGGTCGTCTGAAACAGGAAGGAGGAGAGAAGGGTTTACACCCCAGGTCTGCTGACTGGCAAACCTCAGGTTTTTTCTTCCCCACCCATCTCGACTCACCTCAATCTTGTTCAGCAGATCTTCATAGGCAACATCTGGATTGTTTTGCAGGAATTCGACCACTATTTTGCTCATATAGATCTTCTCTTGCATCAAGGCAAAGATTGTGCTGTACTCTTCACTGGGGTCCATAAGGAAGTAATCGGCAAAAGCTGAAGAGAACATGTATGGAGACATGGATGATTGAGATCCTATATAGTGTAAGACACTCCATTGTCTGTAGAAGGAGAACACTTACCTGTTGTAAAGCCAATCAATGCCCTTTCTCCGCCATCAAAACCAGTTATCCACCAGGCATTAATGGGTCCTAGCTTCTTCGCCCTTACTCCTCCTGCAAGCCAAAACCAAGTTAATTGTATGATTTATAAAATAAAGATATGCTCATCTTAACTCCACTCTTAGACACTGCTGATCTCCATAAGGTCAGTCCATGCTCCAAATCACGCTATATTTCCATATGATCTGCATGGCTCTTGTAAAGAGTGGATATTTAAGGACTAGCATTATGGAAATAATGTATAATTTAACATATCTGCTTTACTTCTGAATCCTCTTCAAGTGACCACTTACCATCCAGAGACGGATTGTCATCATATATGGGCTTCACAACACCACTGAAGTATAGCTCCACATTCTTCTCAATCAGGCCAGAATCAAAAGGACAGAGATGTCCCTTCTTGTCGTAAATGCTAAAAATAAAGGACATTATAGAATTAAAGTACAGTGCAGAGACCACTAACATAGGAAGAGCAGCAGCAATCCACAGACCTGAAGCAGGTGACCTTGTGCTGGGGAAGATCCTCATAGCTCTCAAACCCATCTTCATTGGCATCAAACAGCGACAAGCGCTCATCGGTTAACATCTCTGGTTCCTCCAGCTGTGAAGCAGAGCATGCCATTAGAGAAGACTCCTACTGTCTTACCTTTGCTTGTCTTAGATGGGATGCCTCAAGTTATATTCATGTGAAAAAGTCCTGAAATGCTGCAAGGTTTGAACAGAATCATTTTCCTTCCTGCTCTGGCAGCTAACACTATAGTCCAGTCCTTTTCCTGCTTCCACCTCAGAAGGCATCATCTCAGTTACATGGCTATGCTACTGCAGACACTCTGCCTCCCTAACAAGCAGGAGAGTCCTTGTCATTGATTATGAAGAGGCTGACTGAGCATGTGTGACCACGAGCTCGGTAGATAAATGCTCTACTAGTAGATTATTGAATTTATGTACCCATGATTAATTCATCCTATGAAATGCCAGGCTTGGTAAACTCAGTGCACCAGACATTTCCATTAGTATAAAAGCCCTCTAACAGTACAGCATGTGCACACCATGTAGCATTACTTACAGCATCATCTGGGTCACCCTGAAAGTACTTAAGATCAGGGTCATCAAGATATTGCCTGCAGTCCATACACTTTGGAGGTGGTGTCTGTAAAGAGAAGAGTTACACAATGAAGATACACAAGTTCTGCTCTTCTGATCATGCCGTGTCAGATGTGAGGCAAGGGTTTACCTTTGGTGCCTGAACAGATTTGGGCTTTGGAGTTTCCCCTTTGACAGATCTGAAAAAATAAAAATATTTATATGTCTATATAACATTCTGGTTACATAGTAAAAGGGTCAAATCTTAAGCCTCCAATTCCAAGACATAGCATTAGCCGTCCTTACCCATCTTCCTCCTTTGGCTCTACTTTCAGCCTCTTCTCCACTTGCTCCTAAAGAAGGAAAAAGATTAAATATATTTCAGAACAATGCACTGAGACTTCACAACATGGTCCTCTGCATCCTTAACACAAGGCTCCTGATGCTGCTAAACTACAGCCACTACTATCTTGTGCAACTTAGAAGTTTACACACCAATGCTTACAGCTGGTATTCACACAGGCATATCTAGGGAGCTATCCCCCAACCACACGACATGCTGGTTTAGTGGGTCCTGAGGCCGGTTTCAGATAAGCGCATGCACGAAACACGCTCCCATGGAAGTCATTTTGCATACAGAACTCTGCTCCTGCGATATGTCCTCCTGGCTTGCGCTGTACTGACATAAGGCAGTCAGTACGATTTGTTACAGCCATTTTAACCACTTCAGCCCCGCTAGGTGAAACCCCCTTCATGACCAGAGCACTTTACACTTCGGCACTACACTACTTTCACCGTTTATCGCTCGGTCATGCAACTTACCACCCAAATGAATTTTACCTCCTTTTCTTCTCACTAATGGAGCTTTCATTTGGTGGTATTTCATTGCTGCTGGCATTTTTACTTTTTTTGTTATTAATCAAAATGTAACGATTTTTTTGCAAAAAAATGATTTTTCACTTTCAGCTGTAAAATTTTGCAAAAAAAAAACATCTATATATAAATTTTTCGCCAAATTTATTGTTCTACATGTCTGATAAAAAATAAAATAAAAATGGTTTGGGTAAAAGTTATAGCATTTACAAACTATGGTACAAAAATGTGAATTTCTGCTTTTTGAAGCAGCTCTGACTTTCTGAGCACCTGTCATGTTTCCTGAGGTTCTACAATGCCCAAACAGTAGAAAACCCCACAAATGACCCCATTTCGGAAAGTAGACACCCTAAGGTATTCCGTGAGGGGCATGGCGAGTTCATAGAACTTTTTATTTTTTGTCACAAGTTAGCGGAAAATGATGATGATTTTATTTTTTTTATTTTTTCCTTACAAAGTCTCATATTCCACTAACTTGCAACAAAAAATAAAAAATTCTAGGAACTCACCATGCCCCTCACGGAATACCTTGGGGTGTCTTCTTTCCAAAATGGGGTCACTTGTGGCGTAGTTATACTGCCCTGGCAATTTAGGGGCCCATATGTGAGAAGTACTTTGCAATCAAAATCTGTAAAAAATGACTGGTGAAATCCGAAAGGTGCACTTTGGAATATGTGCCCCTTTGCCCACCTTGGCAGCAAAAAAGTGTGACACATCTGGTATCGCCGTACTCAGGAGAAGTTGGGGAATGTGTTTTGGGGTGTCATTTTACATATACCCATGCTGGGTGAGAGAAATATCTTGGCAAAAGACAACTTTTCCCATTTTTTTATACAAAGTTGGCATTTGATCAAGATGTTTATCTCACCCAGCATGGGTATATGTAAAATGACACCCCAAAACACATTGCCCAACTTCTCCTGAGTACGGCGATACCACATGTGTGACACTTTTTTGCAGCCTAGATGCGCAAAGGGGCCCAAATTCCTTTTAGAAGGGCATTTAGACATTTGGATCCCAGACTTCTTCTCATGCTTTAGGGCCCCTAAAAAGCCAGGGCAGTATAAATACCCCACATGTGACCCCACTTTGGAAAGAAGACACCCCAAGGTATCCAATGAGGGGCCTGGCGAGTTCCTAGAAATTTTTTTTTTGCATAAGTTAGCGGAAATAGATTTTTTTTTTTTCTCACAAAGTCTCACTTTCCGCTAACTTAGGACAAAAATTTAAATCTTTCATGGACTCAATATGCCCCTCAGCAAATACCTTGGGGTGTCTTCTTTCCAAAATGGGGTCAGTTGTGGGGTGTTTGTACTGCCCTGGCATTTGAGGGTCTCCGCAATCATTACATGTATGGCCAGCATTAGGAGTTTCTGCTATTCTCCTTATATTGAGCATACAGGTAATGAGATTTTTTTTTCCGTTCAGCCTCTGGGCTGAAAGAAAAAAAAATGAACGGCACAGATTTCTTCATTCGCATCGATCAATGTGGATGAAAAAATCTCTGCCAAAAAAAAAAAAAAAAGGGAGGGGAAAGGCGTCTGCCAGGACATAGGAGCTCCGCCCTACATCCATACCCACTTAGCTCGTATGCCCTGGCAAACCAGATTTCTCCATTCACATCAATCGATGTGGATGAATAAATCATTGCTGGGATTTTTTTTTTTTTTTATATATATATACACAAAGTGCTTGCCAAAGCATAGGAACGCCGCCTCCTCCTCAGCTCATATGCCTCGGCAAACGTATCTGTCACTGCAGAGGAGAAAATCCCGTCTTGCAGCGCCGCATACACCGACTTGTGTGTAATCTGACAGCAGCGCAATGCTTCTGTCAGAATGCACATCGGTGCTGCAGCTAGTCGATCGGTTGGTCCACCTGGAAGGTAAAAAAAGAAAAAAAAAAAAAAACACAAGGCTGCAACGCAATAATTTTATTAACTGTGCAACAGAACATATAAACTTTAACTTTAACTGAACATTAACTGAACATTTAACTGAACAATTTTTTTTTGTCACTGCGGTGGGGCAGGTGTGGGCGACCGATCAGGCCTGATCGGGCAAACACTGTGTTTTGGGTGGAGGGCGAACTAAAGTGACACTAGTACTATTATAGATCTGACCGTGATCAGTTTTGATCACTTCCAGATACTATAAAAGTACAAATGCTGATTAGCGATACGCTAATCAGCGAATAACGGACTGCGGTGCGGTGGGCGCTAACTACCTAACCAAGGGACCTAAACTATACCTAACGGTCAATAACAGTGAAAAAAAAAAAAGTGACAGTTTGCACTGATCACTTTTTTCTTTTCACTTGTGATTGACAGGGGTGATCAAAGGGTTAATTGGGGTGATCAGGGGCTAAAGTGTAGTGTTTGGTGTACTCACTGTGAAGCCTGCTCCTCTACTGGATCCAACCGACGAAAAGAACCAGCAGAGGAGCAGGCAGCCATATAACAGATCATATTTACTAATATGATCTGATATCTGGCACTTTGATTGGATTTTTTAAAAATCAGCAACCTGCCAGCCACGATCATTGGCTGGCAGGTTGCTGACGAAATACTGCTGTGCGAAATGCCAGCGCGAACTGCGCATGCGCATATTCGCGTCATCTCGCGAGATGACGCGTATATGCGTGACTGTGCGCAGCGCTGCCACCTCCGGACCGCACATCTGCGTTAGGCGGTCCGGAGGTGGTTAAGGCAGGGACACAGTTATACATTATAAGTGCCATGAGGTCACAGAAGCAGAGTTCTGTGTGCAAAATAATGCTCTCCCAGTGAATGCATCGATCTGAAACTAGCCCAAGCCAGTAGTGGGTACCCTTCAAACACCATTCTGAGGATGCCCAACCAGCCCCTGCAAAACCAACTCCCAGCATGCCCAGTATTCAGCCATCAGAGCATGGTGGGAGTTGTAAGTTTTGCAACAGCTGGAGGGCCGCAGTTTGGGCATCCCTGCTCTATTCCAACACACCTCTTCAGCGGGCTCCTCTTCCGACACCTCATTTTCCAGTTTCACATCACCATTGACAACATCATTAGACTTGCGCTTCCCCGGACTGCAGGTGGAAGAGAGAAAAATAAAAAATAAAAATTACAGCTCAATACAACTCCTTGTACAAGCCCAAGTATTCTCATTACATATGAAGGACACAATAAATAGGCTGGAGGGAGCAGACAGTGATGTATTGCAGTCGCACTTGGGGTTTGGGGGAAACACATGACCCCATTTTCCTAAGACATGGGCAGACCCCCCCAGATTAACTTAAGTACTTCCCACTAGTACAGCACAGGACTCCCCATTTGGCCCACACATTACTAACCCTTTGGAGAACATAGACATGATGGTTGGCTGTTTACTTCCATTTTTTGCAGGTCGGACACGACTAGAAGACTCTGCATTAAAAAAAACAAAAAACAAAACACAATGAAGCCAAGCAAATATGACTGGATGTTCCATCAGGGATGCCATGCTACAATGAAGAGTTCCACCGATTGTTGCTGGAAATTCCAGCAACAGTCATCTTATTTCCAGCCATACATTTCCTATGCTGGAGAAACATTACATGGCAATCTGAACATAGCTTGGGATCCTCATGCTCTCAAAAACATGGGGGGGGGGTGACTAGCATAATAAGCGAGTTACTTTTGTTTTCTCCATTAGTCTTGCTTTTCCTGCCCCTGCGCCCCTTAGAACTAGGCGTCACCGCCTCCATCTCCACATCCTCCTCTTCACTACCACAAGTGCCGTTTGGAGAGCAGCCATTAGTCTCGCCATTCAGAGCCCCGTTCTCAATGCCTAGTTCTTTCCCGAGCAGGACCTTCACCTTTTTCAGATACCGTTCCTGGATGGAGAGAAGGAGTAGACTGAGCACCATTCTAGTTTCAGACGACATTCATTCCAGAAATGAGCTCTGTGCGAGTGATCATCCCCAGTGTGAACGCTGCTCCTGTGAAGTGGGCGCACAGCTGGGGATGAGCGAATCTACTTCGGATGAAACAATGTATGAAAACAAATAAAATTTCCCGAACTCAGATTCGGTTCCAAGTGGTACCATGGAACTGAACCAGAGTCCGGGAAATGTTTTTTTACAGTATAAATCAATTTCTGGAATTATGCAAAGTCACACAAGACTTCGCAAAGTAATAACTTTGGCTCATTGGGTCCAACGCATTCTAGTACTGTATGAGCGGGCGCTCTGTACAGAATTGAAATGAAGTTTTGGGCGAATAGACTTTGGATGTTTCATCTGAAGTCAATTCGCTCATCCCTACTCACAGCATTAAAACCATTTATGATGCGAGTTCCAGTCCAACTGCTGATCTACTAAACTGTGGTCACTGCATTACATGGAGGGTCATTCAGTAAACGAGCAGCGAGACCAGAACTCAGAAATGTTTTGAGTTCACTTCACACAAGCAGCGTCAGTACAGCAGGAAATAACTGTCTGACAACAGCCAGAGACTCCAGAAAACTGGGCCAAACACTTCATGCAGTGTCCCATCCGTCACCAGATGAAGCAGCAGCAGCTTCCTGCACTGCATGGGGGTCAGATTAAGGCTCATGCAAAGAGTCCCATAGAGCCAGTGCTTCAAAATAGGACAGAAAACCCAAGGCAAAGACAGCGGAAGAGGCCCTATGGAAGGCTCTGTGCAGAACAGGCAGGCGCCATCCTTCTCCTACAAGGTCTTACCTCAGACAGCTCCTCTTTGTTCAGCTTGGTTTCCAGGTCAGTCAGTTCAGCCTTCACATCTGCTTCCAGGTACTCCAGCACCAGACTCAGCTTCTGCTCTACACATTCCTACAGGGAGGCCCAGAGATTCATTAAGACATAAGGGGGCAAAAGACCTGAGGAAGGTCTCAAAGAAAAATGATGACTTTTTAACCCTTGGTAAGAGGGATTTTCCTCTACATAACCCATGTAATGTTTCCAGCAGCAAATCTCCTTCATGCGCAGGAGACGTACATCAGTTTTTAAAATGCCTTTGGATACTTTCACACTAGCGGTTTTCTTTTCCGGCACAGAGTTCAGTCCTAGGGGCTCAATACCGGAAGAGGACTGATCAGTTTTATCCAAATGCATTCTGAAGGAGAGCAATCTGCTCAGGATGTCTTCAGTATTTTTTTGCCTTTTCAGGACAGAGATAATACCGCAGCATTCTGCGGTTTTATCCCTGTCCAAAATTCCGGAACACTTGCATTAATGCTGGATCCGGCCCAGAGTGTCTGGGCAAAACTGATCCGGCATTGTCTGCTCAGACTGCAAAAAAAAAAAAAAAAAAAAAAAAAAGTGTGAGAGAAAATGCCGGATCTGTTTTTTTTCCGGACACCGGAGAGACGGATCCAGCATTTCTTTTGCATGCGTTTAGACGGATATGGCAGGCAGTTTCGGTGGTGGAACCACCTGCCAGAATCCTCTGCCGCAAGTGTGAAAGTAGTAGGGATCGACCGATTATCGGTTTTACCGATATTATCGGCCAATAGAGGATTTGGACTTATCGGTATCGGCATTTATTTTGCCGATATATTGAACAGGAGGCGGGAGCTGCAGAATGACAGCCAGCTCCCGACCTCTATGAGCTGTAGCTGCGATCCTCGGTTAACCCCTCAGGTGCCGCAGATCACAGCTACCACTCAGAGGTCGGGAGCCGGCTATGTCATTCTGCAGCCAGCTCCCGCCTCCTGTATATGAATAAATTAGAGATTTAAACTTCATTGGTGGCGCAGTGCGATACCTCAAAATATTTACTACTTCTCATTCCCTGTATGTCTACTTTATGTTAGCATCATTTTGGAAATGCCATTTTAGGATGTTAGAAGGCTTCGAATTTTAGAAGCAATTCTTAAATTTAAGAACATTTTCAAAACCCACTTCTTAAGGACCAGTTCAGGTCTGAAGTCACTGTGGGCTTACATAATGGAAACCGCCCCCATAAATTACCCCATTGTAGAAACTACACCCCTCAAGTAACTAAACTGATTTTACATATTTTGCTAATCCTTTTGGTGTTCCACAAGAATAAGGAAAATTGAGATAAAATGTCTAAATTTCCTTTTTTGGCAGATTTTCCATTTTACTCAATTTTTTCTTTAACACATTGAGGGTTAACGGCCAAACAAAACTCAATATTTTTTACCCCAATTCTGCGGTTTACAGAAACACCCCACATGTGGTTGTAAACGGATGTAACGGCACACCACAGAGCAGAAGAAAAGCGCTGTGTGGTTTTTGGAAGGCAGATTTTGCTGAACTGGTTTTTAGATGCAGTGTCCCATTTGAAGCCCCCCTGATGCACCCTTACTAGAGGATAAGGTGCCAGTTTTATTGGTACTATTTTGGGGTACATATAATTTTAGATTGCTCTATATTACGTCTGACAGGGTAGATCATGTAACAATCTGCTCTATAAAATGTTACAACGTGACAATACCCAATATGTATACTTTCTTATTTATTTAAGTTTCACACAACAGCATTTTCGAAACAAAAAATAAAAAAAATAGCTTTTGACAGTTTATTTTTATGGCGTTTATTGGGCGGATGGCTCATGCGATATATCTAGAGCCGGTCGTTACGGATGCGGCGATACCCAATAGGTGCATTTTTTTTAAATTATAAATTCTGGGGAAAGGGGAGTTTATGTGAAACTTCATGTTTGCTTTTTTTTTTTCACTTTATTTCTGTCCCACTCTGGAACGTCACCTTGGGGTTCTGATCCCCTCTGTATTGTAATGCATTGCCAGTTTGGGTATTACTCTGTAATACACTAACAGGTTGCCTAGGAGACCAAGCCTGGATCTCCCCTGCCCCAATGCCCAGGCATTGGGCAGCCTCTGCATGGCATCAGGCTGCCTTCTTACCCATTGGGTTCCCGCCACAGCAGCACAGGGACCTGATGGGCTCCCTCACCAAACTCTTTCGATGTCACGGTCAGCGCTGACTGCGGCATAGGAGGGGTTAATCCGCCATCGATGCCAGCAGATACAGCTGGGGCCCAGCTATCAGGGACTGCCAGACCCCTGCAGTGATTGGGCATGCACCGATCCGGTGCCCACCCATGACGTACTATTAGATCATGATGCGGGAACGCACTGACTTCCATGATGTAATAGTATGTCATGTGTCAGGAAGAGGTTAATGCTCAGGACCACTGCAGAGCATCCAGGTACAATACCAGCTGTGAAGTCTTCCACTGTGCACGACAGTACCAGGGCGGCCATTCACATCATGGCACCGACTATCAGACATTTACTGAAAGTTATCAAGGCCTAGAAGCAAGTTACCCTCTACAGCCCCAGATCACCTACCCTGACATCTGATTTAGTAACTGCCATTCCCCACTAAGGGTGCACCGGGTATCGAAATATCAATACCCAATCGCTACTATTGTACCGGCAGCCTAGCATCACAGAACATGGAGCGTGCTGCTCCATGTTCCTTCAGCAGATATGCGTTTCTACCACCGGCACCTGCCTCCTGTATTAAAGGTTAATCATTAACACCCGCCCACCACACACGCAGTGACTGCTGTAACAGGGAAAATAAAAATAGCACAATTCACCATCTTTTAGTCACCTTGTCCACCCAAAAATTATGCTAGGACTGCTCGATTATGGGCAGGATGTTCTATAAAATGCGGAATGCACACAGCTTTTTTTTGGATATTTTTTTTCCCCACGTGGTATTGGAGCATGAATTATTATTATTTTTTTTTTTAAAAGGTATTGAAATCAAATCTTTGGTATTGGGACAACCCTAGTCCCCAGATAATACTCCAGAATTGTTACTCTTATGACTGTTATGCCATTACTCATATCCCTACAAGAAGTTTATGAATGAATTACCAGCGGTCAGGATGTTACCAGTTGTGGGCGTGTCCCTGCACAGTTTTTACATCATCCAATGAGCACTGCCACCATCAGGTGGTAACACCCAGGAGGATCTTCACTGCAAACTACTAGGTCATAAATCCTAGCAGGAATAAAGGAATGGAAGAATGCTGCCACGACTTTAAGCTGCCACTTCAGTTCTCAGAGCTGCCGCCCATTGAAATTAAAGAGGCAGAAATGACACGGGCAGGTTTTCAGCAAGATTCTGCAGACAACCTGCCTCCATGTGAACTGACCCCAAGGCTGAGTGACACCCATACCTTCTCAGACAGCCTGTCCTGTTCTTTATCCAAAGCCTTCAGCCTGCACAAAAGAGAAACAAGAACTCAGTAAGACAAAGCTAGAAACACTCACATCTTGTTAAGGCAGCGCTACGTGGTAGTGCCACTGTTTTTCTACAATTGTATCCCAAGTCCACTTCACTGTTCAATCACCGCATCACATTCGGCCAAAGTGTCCGTCCGTCCGCCCCCCGCGAGTCCTTGCGCAATCAACGTGTGTCGGGACTCCGATCTGAGAGCAGCATCGGCAGCGCAGTTCAACCACCATTTGTGCCAGTCACTACTGATGCGGTGTTCCTTTATTTCTGACATTTTTATACCGATTATCCTCAGGAGAGGTCCTCAATATCTGTGGCGGGTCTGACACCCCCTCCAATAAGCTGCTTGAGAAGGCACCGGCCTTTTCCTTGCTCACGGTACACTGTATAGCGGCCGTGCTTCGTAATGCGCTCCTAGGCCACGTGATCAATAAGCTAGGAGAAGCACCGCAGCCTTCTCAAACAGCTGATCGTCAGGGACCCTGGGTGTTTACCACCCCCCCCCCCCCCCACCGACAGCAGAGGGGGAATATCGCTGATGGGTGCAGGTCCCACCATTCGGACCTACACTGAAGAGAGCCCCGAAACGGTGGAGTGTGCACTAGCCAAGCGCAGCCACCTTCCAAGCCTTCCTATGAGGTTGCTGAGCGTGGCTATTTCCGTTGGGCCCACAGAAGTGAATGGGAGCGGTGGACGCGCATGCACAGGTCACTCCAACCCACTATGGGGAGAGCGCTTGGTGAAACCCAGCAATTTTCCCTGCTTAGTTCTCAATATATGGGCAGGTCCTGCCCCACCAGACAACAGGGTCATACCCTAAGGATAGTCCCCCATTGTCTTAAATGGGAAAAGACCTTCAAGTCACCTGCACACCAAAATAGATGGCTTAAAGCAAAACAATGGTTATGAACAATTTCAGCCGACCGATGACAGATATTTTTGTCCAGTAGTCGATATCTAGGTGCGTCACCGTCTCCCCCCCCCCCCCCCCCCCCGACGTATTGGAGTGAACCTGATGGAAAAGTGAACAGTGCGAGAAACTCGTGTGAACGGCACCATTTATTTGAACTCTGTGCATTAGGCTACTGTCACACTGGAGTTTTGGCTTTCCGTCTGAGATACGTTTTGGATCGCTTGCGAGATCCCTGAATGGATCAGTTTAGCCCCAATGCATTCTGAATGGAAAAGGATCCGCTCAGAATGCATCAGTTTGCCTCCGATCCGTCTCCATTCCGCTTCAAAGGCAGACAGTTTTGCTGTCCGCTTGTCAAAACTGAGCCAAACGGATCCGTCCTGGCACACAATGCAAGTCAATGGGGACTGATCCGTTTTCACTGAATCGAAAACAGACCCCCGCGCCCCCATTGACTTTCAATGGTGTTCAAGATAATACAAATGGATCAGTTCTGAACTGATGCAGACGGTAGTATTATCTGAACCGATCCATGACGGACCCGCACGAAACGCGAGTGTGAAAGTAGCCTTAGATGGGTGCAGTGTGGATAGCACAGAAGTGTCACCTGAACCAGGCCTTACAAAAGGGTTTTCTGCAGATTTTTTTTGTTTTGCTTTCGACTACCCCGCACAGGAGCCCTCTCCACTGCACACAGCAGGGCAGGGGGTGTCAGGTGCAGCTCAGAGTCCTGTCAACTAGAACTGGCTCAGTTGCCCATAGCAACCAACAAGATTCCACAACTCCTTTGAAAAATAAGAAGTGGAATCTAATTGGTTGCTATGGGCAACTAGGCCAGTTCTGCTTCACACCAGTTTGATAAATGACAGCAATTTCCATCACATTTACAAAAAGCTTAAAGTGTGAAGGTTTAGGACAGTTCAGAGTAATCCAGGTTTCCACTCACTGACAGCCGTCTTCTAGACACATGATCAGATATGACCGGCGTCCATTACACAGTGACATCAGGAGGCCGATACATGGCACAACAGTATGCAGCAATGCACTATTCAATGACAGCAGCACAGGACATCACATTTGGAGGAGGTGACTAATAACACTGCAGGGTCAGAACCAATTGCCATCACCTGCAGTGGTACTACTACCCCCAGCCGATAAACAAGATAGTTTCCATTCACTAACAGCAAGCAGTGTTACTGAACACAGCAAAAACACTACAGCGCTCCCAGTCAGCTTGGCCCATGTGAGCTCCAGACAGTGACATTGCTGAGACTTCTTGTGCTGGGTGCATGCTTGGACTTGCAGTGCACCCAGCATGTCGCACTGCATGACGTCAGCAGCTAGGCTGGCACTTATAGCTCCCTCATAGAGTACTGACAGGCTGGCACTGCGGTGGAACTACAAGTCTCAGCATGCTAGGGGTGTAGGCCAACCATGGTTTCCACACACACACACCTGGGTGTAGTCAGGCTCTGCAGTCAGCCCCCTCCCCAAGCACAGTGACGTCATACACGCAGAGCTCTGACGACATGAGCCACTTACCGCTTTCTGACGTCAGCGGGCAAGGCGGGAGAGGAGGCCTGGGCAGGCATGACGCGGGGGGCACACGGACTAAGGATCCTTCAAGAAACGGGAAGGTAAAAACAAAACTAGAGCACCAGGTAAAAATAACGCGGGAATAGCCGCCTTTCCCGCCAACACAGGAGCCGTGCAAGAATAACAGAGCCGAAACAAGACGACAGGGCCCACCGGAACTGTGCACCGTCACCAACCGATTAACGGAATCACAGAGATACCAGGCAGCACGCTAACCCTCCAGCTTTTCAAATGGCCCCGGGATCACGTGACTCCGCCCCCTCGCACTCTCCCGCGCTTTGTGTTTACGCGCGAAACCCGCCTGTGACGTCAGGTTTAAAGGTCAATGTGGCGGGAAGAGAACGCATGCGCAGTGGAGGTTCGAGACACCGGGACGTGAAGGGCCGCCTGCGTGGTGACGTCAGCGGAGGGTTGCCATGGTAGTGAAGCCTGGCGCGGCGGCTGGATCCGGCTGTGTGAGGAGAAGTCTGTGAAGAGATAGTCGGACTCTGCTGACAAGCTGCCTCTAGTCTCTGCTCTGTGAGCAGTCTGAGGAGATGGTTGGACAAGTTGTACTTTCTAATGGAACCGGTTAACCATTAAGATACCGGATGTTTTGGCGTTTTCATTTTTCTTCCCTATCTTCTTTGAGCCATAACTTTTTTATTTTTCCATTGACATATGAGGGCGTAATTTTTGTGGGACAAGTTGTACTTTTTTAATGCCACCTTTTAATATGCCACACACAGTGACGTACACAGAGAAGTAAGGGCCCCATAGCAAGGATCAAACCAGGGCCCCCCACACAGGACAGAAGGGTTTCCGCCTAAACCCCTTTCAAAGACCCTTGGGCATTTTCCCACTGCCTCATTTACTAAAAGTTGTTCCTTTAGTGCAGGCATCCTCAAACTGCGGCCCTCCAGCTGTTGCAAAACTACAACTCCCAGCATGCACTGACAGCCTACAGCTATCAACCTACAGCAGGGCATGGTGGGAGTTGTAGTTTTACAACAGCTGGGGGGCTGCAGGTTGAGCATCCCTGCTTTAGAGGGTAGAGTCCTGACCAAGTTACCTCCAGTAGAAAATCCCAACTAAGACCGGGCCCCCTCTTGCCCTGGGCCCCATAGCAGTCGCATGGTCTGCAGCTATGGTAGTTACGCCCCTGGCCACACAATTAGGGTTGCCGCCTTTCCCAACAAAAAATACCGGATAAGTTAAGCCACACCCCAAAGGGTGTGTGGTTATGAGGGCTTGGCTTAACATAGGGTGCAGGAGCTCCGTACAGTATTAGAATGTATTGGCTCCAATGAGCTGAAGTTATCGGTACCTTGGAACCGAACCCGAGTTCGGGAAATGTTTTTTTACAGTACAAATTAATTTCTGAAGTTATTGCGCAAAGTCTCGCAAAGCAATAACTTCGGCTCATCAGAGCCAATTCCTTTTTTATACTGTAATGAGCTCCTGTTCCGTACAGTATTAGAACAATGTTTTATGCGAATCGACTTCGGATGTTTCATCCAAAGTCGATTTGCTCATCCCTAGTCGCTATCATACTGTGGCCCCCAATAATAATAATGCCCCCATTATTGTCTCCAGAATTAATAATGCCCTCCATTAGTGCCTCCAGTAATAGTAATGCTCCCATTGGTACCACTCAAAATGTATACTGCCCACATTAGTGACCCCAGTAATATTAATGCCCCCATTAGTGCCGCACAGAATTAATAATGCCCCCATTAGTAACCTCAGTAATAGTAATGCCCCCATTAACGCCCCCCAGAATTAATACTGCCCACATTAGTGCCCCTTGTAATATTAATGCCCCCCATTGGTGCGCCCAAGTAAGAGTAATGCCCCTATTAGTACACCCTAGGAAGAATAATGCCATCCATAAGTGCCCCCCACCTCCTCCATTTACTCGCGCTGTGGTGAACACCCCCTGCTGACTGGAAGCTCCGGGCAGGACCTGTGCTCCAGCCTGAGGACGTCTCCCAGGTCTTGTCCTGAGCTTCCAGTCAGCAGTGAGGGCAAATGGAGGAGGTGAGTGTTTTTTGTTTTTTTCAAATAACGGGGGGGGGGGGGGTAAAAGCTGCACTAATGAGCGCTCCGCAATGGATAGATCATCATCATCTGATCGGCGGGGGTCCGACACCAGGGACCCCCGCCGATCAGCTTTTTGAGAAGGCAGCGCAGCGGCCTTCTCACTGTTTACCGCAGGCCCAGTGACGTCACTGGTATCAACTTGCCTGGGCAGGGCTAAGCTCAGTTCAGATATATCATTTATCTGGTCCAGAGCGCAATTCTTTGAGGGAGTATATTAGGGAAAGTCTAAATAAGGGACACATCAGACCCTCCTTGTCTCCTATGGGGGCGAGGTTCTTTTTTGTCAAAAAGAAGGATGGAGACCTCAGACCATGTATTGATTATCGTGAATTGAACAAAATCACCATTAAATATCAATACTCTCTTCCATTGATCCCTGATCTGTTCAATCAGGTTCTGGGGGCATAGTGGTTTTCCAAACTTGATTTGAGGAGGGGCATATCATTTCATCCGTATCAAAGAAGGGGACGAATGGAAGACCACTTTGAATACACTGTCATGCCTTTTGGGCTCAGTAATGCTCCTGCATAGTGATGTCCCGAACTATTCGCCGGCGAATAGTTCCCGGCGAACATAGTTTGTTCGCGTTCGCCGCGGCGGGTGAACATATGCGATGTTCGGTCCGCCCCCTATACATCATCATTGAATAAACTTTGACCCTGTACCTCACAGTCAGCAGACACATTCCAGCCAATCAGCAGCAGACCCTCCCTCCCAGACCCTCCCACCTCCTGGACAGCATCCATTTTAGATTCATTCGGAAGCTGCATTCACAGTGAGAGGAGGGACAGTGCTGCTGCTGATTCAATAGGGAAAGCGTTTGCTAGGGCAATGTTCTGTGTCCACAGACTCATCTGCTGTAAGGGCAGCGTCCTGACAGCACCCCAAAAAGCCCTTTTCAGGGCTGGTATATCAGTCTGCTTTTTTTATATATATATATATATATATATTGCAGTTGCCTGGCTGCCCGTGTGTGAAAGGCTGCAGGCTCAGTCATAGACAGCACTGTGTGCACAGTACACACCATTCATAAAGGGTGTGACAGAAAATACCTCGCAGATAAAAAAAAATTCTATTTAATATGTTTCTGTGACATAATCACATTTGCAATCCCGTGTGTGTCAGGCCCACACAGACTGTATTGTGGCCACTGGCTAGGCCTCCACTCATACTGTTACAGGGTGTCATTCACTCAAATACCTTGCAGATAAAAAAATTATATTTCAAATTATACTGTGATATAATTACATTTGCAAATTGCAAGCCCGTGTGTGTCAGGCCCACACAGACTGTATTGTGGCTAGTGGCTAGGCCTCCACTCATACAGTTACAGGGTGTCATTCACTCAAATACCTTGCAGATAAAACAAATTCTATTAACATTTTTTCTGTGATATAATTACATTGGCAAATTGCAACCCCGTGTGTGTCAGGCCCACACAGACTGTACTGTGCCCACTGCCAACCACTTATATAGGGTGGCACAGTACCTTGCATGCATAGTACCACTTATCTAAAAAAAATGACAGGCAGAGGCAGGCCACCCCTCAGGCGCCGTCGTGGTGCTGTGATTTCCACTGGCCCTGGAATAATGCCCAGTGTTCAGAGGCCACGTACCCTGAACCCAAAAAATTCGGAGAAAATAGTTGACTGGCTTACACAGGACACCCAATCTTCAACAGCTTCCGCTAAGAACCTTGACGCACCATCCTCCTCCAGCTCAGCTTTGGTCACCTGCTCTCAAGTTACCACTCTCCCGCCCGCCGCCACCACCACTACCACCACAGCCGCTTCACTTGATCCCTCAGAGGAGTTATTTACACATCAGTTTTATGAAATTAGTGATGCGCAACCATTATTGCCAAGGGATGTAGATAACAGGGATATGTCTCAGTCAGGCAGCATTACACACATGGACGTGCAGTGTGATGATGATGTTGTACCCGCTGCTGCTTCATTTGCGTGTCAGATACAAGTGAAGTGGTTGATGGTGACGATGTGTCCGTGGATGCCACGTGGGTGCCTGCTCGAAGAGAAGAAGAAGAGGGGGAAAGTTCAGAAGGGGAGACAGAGAGTAGGAGGAGACGAGTTGGAAGCAGGGGGAGGTCGTCACAAGGAGCTAGTGGCACAGTCAGACAGCATGTATCGGCACCCGGGGTCAGCCAGACAGCACGCCAATCAACGCATGCTGTTGCCACCACCAGAATGCCGTCATTGCAAAGCTCAGCAGTGTGGCATTATTGTTTGTGTGTCTGCTTCTGACAACAGCGATGTCATTTGCAACCCGTGCCAAAAGAAACTGAGTTGTGGGAAATCCAACAGCCACCTAGGTACAACTACTTTGTGAAGGCACACGATCGCACATCACAAACGCCTATGGGATCAACACATGATGACGAGTAAAGCAGCACACAAGCTCAAAGCCACCATCCTCCTCATGGTCCAGCATCTTCAGCCACGTCAACCACTGCTGTCCTCCTTGCCGCCTCTCAACCACCCGCAACTCCGCCTCTCACCTTCAGCAGTTCCATCTCATCTGCCCACAGTCAGGTGTCTGTAAAGGAAATGTTTGAGCGTAAGAAGCCAATGTCACAGAATCACCCCCTTGCCAGGCGTCTGACAGCTGGGTTGACGGAACTCTTAGCCCGCCAGCTTATACCATACCAGCTGGTGGAGTCTGAGGCCTTCAAAAAATTTGTCGCTATTGGGACACCACAGTGGAAGGTACCCGGACAATTTTGTTTTTCAAATAAGGCAATCCCAAACGTCTACTCAGTGATTGAAAAGGATGTCATGGCATCTCTGGCATACAGTGTTGGGGCAAGGGTCCGTCTGACCACTGATACCTGGTCTGCAAAGCACGTCTGCTGGCGGCTGCCAAGCATGGAATGCGTGGCTCTGCAGCGGAGTTGGTGACACCGCCACGACTTGCAGGCAGGCCTACTGCCACCTCCTCTACTTCTCCTACTCCATCCTCTTCCATGACCCCCTCAGCTGAGTCCTCTTCTGCTGCGGCGTCTGGCTGCACATCAACTGAATCCCCCTAGCTCCCCAGGGGCTATTCCACATCCCGGATACGACAGTGTCACGCTGTCTTGGGGTTGACTTGCCTGAAAGCAGAGAGCCACACCGGACCAGCACTCCTGTCCGCCCTGAACGCACAGGTGGATCAGTGGCTGACCCCGCACTAACTGGAGATCGGCAAAGTGGTGTGTGACAATGGAAGCAATTAGTTGGCGGCATTAAATTTAGGCAAGTTGTCACATGTGCCGTGCATGGCACATGTGTTGAATCTCATCGTACAACACTTTGTGTCTAAGTACCCAGGCTTACAGGACGTTCTCAAGCAGGCCAGGAAGGTGTGTGGCCATTTCAGGCGTTCCTACACGGCCATGGCCTGAACTATCCCAGTTTGCGATAGAACTTCTGGCCTGCCCCGCTTCAAGTGTCCTGTCAGAAAGGACCTTCAGTGCAGCAGGAGGCATTGTCACTGACAAAAGAAGTCGCCTCGGTCAAAAAAGTGTTGATTACCTCACCTTCATTAAGATGAATGAGGCATGGATCCCGAAGGGACTGACAGTGGGGGATACATTTGACTAACAAAATGCCTGATGACATGCCTTGGCCTCAAAATGGTCCCCACGCTGCTGTATTTAATGTCTGCATACCGGATGACTTTCGTGAATTCTCCGCCACCAACTAGGGTTCAAGCCGCAATGTTTTAGTCACCTTTCTGCCTGGAAAACATTAATTTTTCCGTCCGCTGCTGCTGCTGCAACAATACCTAATTTTTCAGGCATGTGTACATGCCTAATTTTTCTGGCCTCTAGTGCTGCACTGTGGCTGCAAAAACAAGGCACAGACATGTGTCAATTCCCCTTCGTGATCAGTACCTTATTGTGGTGAAGGGGGTTGCGTATCACAATAAAGCGATCATCACCTCTATGAGTGTGTTGGCAATGTTGCCACAACCCAGATAAGGCCATTGCTTCATTATGATCAGACTAAAAGCGATCGGCTGGATAATTTTTCATAGAAAAAACATTATTATTATTATTATTTTTTTTTGTTGTATGGGTTTTTAATACATAAAATAAACTATTAAGAGACTTTATTATGATTTTTTAATTAGAAATAATGCACACAATTTAAAAAATCCCCATCAATTCTAATACAAAACAAGTACAGAGCTCAGAACAAAATTATTTCAGGATATCGTTAATTCAACAATGATTAATCAATTCAACACACGTCCCCGGATAGGGGACGTAACAGGGATTAAACTGATGAGAATAGTACTACAGAAAATACCACTCATATCGGGTGTGACAGTAAATTGCACGGCGCAGACGCAGTGACCGTGGCGTAGATTCAAACAAAGGGGAGGGAGCCAGTGTTTTTTTTAACCATCTCCCCGTTCGAAAAATCAATTTAATAAATGGACCCCAGATTGGGGACGTCATGTAACAGGGATTAAACTGATGAGAATAGTACTACAGAAAATACCACTCATATCGGGTGTGACAGTAAATTGCACGGCGCAGACGCAGTGACCTTGGCGTGGATTCAAACAAAGGGGACGGAGCCAGCGTTTTTTTAACCATCTCCCCGTTCGAAAAATCAATTAAATTCACCTTTCGGGGACCCTTGGTGTTGTACGTGGCTGGGTGGAGGAAGAAACCTTCAATGACATCAATGGGACATGGCTAGCTTGGTATCCAACCTTGTGCAAATGGGGAGTTTGCGGTTGGGCAAATGGACTGTATGCAGTTGTTTGAGGTGCATTAAAAGGGTAGTTTGGTCTGTCAAAGTCTGTGAAGCGGGCGTAACCCTTACACTACCTGATCGATACAACATCATACCTGATCGTATACACACACTGGATGTTTTAAACCACGTTGTTAAAAAAAAAATTGGATTGTTAGGTGATTTATGCCCTTTATGGATTAAAACCCAACTCTGCATCAACTATGTAATTTTCCATGGGAGTTTTGCCATGGATCCCCCTCCGGCATGCCACAGTCCAGGTGTTAGTCCCCTTGAAACAACTTTTCCATCACTACTGTGGCTAGAAAGAGTCCCTGTGGGTTATAAAATTCGCCTGCCTATTGAAGTCAATGGCGGTTCGCCCGTTCGCGAACATTTGCAAAAATTTGCGTTCGCGAACAGAAAATTTTATGTTTGCGACATCTCTACTCCTGCAGTCTTTCAAATTTTTATGAATTACATATTTAGAGAATTAATTGGTAAATTTATGATTGTATATCTTGATGATATTTAGATTTTTTTTTCTTTGACTTGGCATTTCCATGTTATTCATATCAAACAAGTGTTTGAAATTCTAAGAAAAAATCTATTATCTGCCAAGTTAGAAAAATTTATTTTTGGGGTACAAGAAATTTTGTATCTAGGTTATATCCTTACTCCACACTCGTTTAAGATGGATCCTGGTAAGGTACAGGCTATTCAAGACTGGGTGAGGCCATCTTCCCTTAAAGCATTACAGCAGTTCCTTGGGTTCTCTAATTATTATCGTAAATTTATTAAAACATTTTCAGTAATTGCTAGACCCTTAACCGACTTAACCAAAAAGGGGGCGGATCTTGTTAACTGGCCTGTAGAGCCCATAGAAGCCTTCGAAACTCCTAAGAAATCTTTTGGGAACACCCCAGTCTTGATTCAGCCGGATCAGGAGAAACCTTTTGTGGTGGAAGTTGATGCTTCTGAGGATGGGGTGGGGGCTATTCTTTCTCAGGGACCCTCTAACCTCCCTAATCTAAAACCTTGTGCTTTTTATTCACGAAAATTCTCTCCTACTGAGAGGAATTGCGATATTGGTAATCGTGAATTGTTAGCCATTAAATGGGCATTTGAGGAGTGGAGACATTTTTGGGAGGGGGTCAAACATTGCATCACTGTTCTTACTGATCATAAAAATGTATTATTTCTAAAATCCGCAAAACGCCTGAATCCTCGCCAGGCCAGATGGGCATTGTTCTTCACACGTTTTAACTTCTCTATTACTTTCAGGCCAGGAAGTAAGAATGTGAAAGCTGATACTTTTCTCGAAGTTTTTGTGCGTTTCAACCTCCTGACACTCCTCCTGAACCTATCTTGCCGGCTAACATCATTGTGGCATCTTTATCCGCGGATCTTGCTTCTGATATTGAGGCGGCACAACACCTAGCTCTGGAGCAAACACCCACAGATAAGTTATTTGTTCCTGGTCATTTCCGGCTGCTAGGTGAGTGCAATGATTTTGTTTTATGTGGTCATCCTGGTATTGAGGCCACCAGGGAACTGGTGTCCAGTCTTATTGGTGGCCCACGTTATCTAGGGATGTCAGTTATTTTGTCTCTGCTTGTGAGGTATGTGCCAGGTCCAAGACTCCTAGAACACTTCCTGCTGGTGAATTACGACTATTACCTATTCCTAATAAACCCTGGTCACATATTTCTATGGATTTCATTACTGACTTGCCACCCTCTGAGGGTAAATCTATGGTTTGGGTGGTGGTCGATAGGTTTAGTAAGATGGTACATTTTGTTCCTCTGGCCAAGCTCCCAAATGCCAAGACTCTGGCTTCTGTTTTTATTGAGCAAGTGGTACGATTGCATGGAGTTCTGGAGAACATTGTATCTGACAGGGGTGTTCTATTTGTTTCTAAGTTTTGGAGAGCCTTTTGTCAGAGGTGTGAGATATCATTGTCCTTTTCATCCCGAGACTGATGGACAGACTGAACAATTGAATCAGGCTGTGGAACAATTTTTAAGATCTTACATCTCTGATAATCAGCAATTATAGGTGAAATATCTTCCTTTGGCAGAGTGCGCCATCAATAACCGTGTGAACTCTTCCACTTGAGTCTCGACGTTCTTCTGTAATTTTGGTTTCCATCCTCGATTTTAATTCTTGTTCATCTATTTCTTCACCTAACCCTGAAGCTGATAGCGTAACTTCAGAACTGTGCACAGTTTGGGCTCGGGTTCAATCAAACCTGGAAAAAGCTCAGGAAGTTCAGAAAATTAAAGTTAATAGGAAGCGTTCCAAAGGGGTTGAATTTAAGGTTAGGGAGAAAGCCTGTTTGTCCACAAAAAATTTGTCCTTAAAAGTGTCTTCTAGGAAATTTGTGCCGCAATTTGTTAGACCATATGAAATTCTCGACATCATTAATCCTGTATCATTTAGATAGAAGCTGCCAGACTCGTTTCGTATTCACAATGTATTTCATAAAGCTTTTCTTAAAAAATATATTTCAACCGTAGTTCCGTCTCAGGCAGTCCTTTCCCCGGTACAAGTGAATGGTCAAAATGAATTTATTATTTATAAAATCATTGATGTTAGGAGAGTTCGTAACTCGTTTCAATACCTTGTCTATTGAAAGGGTTATGGACCTGAGGAAAGGTCCTTAGTGCCAGTGAATAAGATTAATGCTTCTAGGTTGATTCGAAAATTTCATCTCGCTCATCCAGAAAAACCTTCTCCAGCGATTTTGGGTCCGGTGGCCCCTCGTAGTAGGGAGGGGGGGTGCTGTCACAGGGCACAAGGGCGTGAGATGATGACACAAGGGGGGAGAGCTGCTGGCACAAGGGTGGAAAGAGCTGCTGGCACAAGGGGGGGAAGATCTGAAGGATAGTGGAGCCGATGACACTTGGGGGAACTGAAGCACTTGGGCTGATCACACAGGGGGAACAAAGGGTGTTGGAGACTGATGGCAGGGGGTCTGATGAGTTTTTATAAAAGAAAACAGTCTATTAATTCATTTGTTCTTATTAGAATACTCGATTAATTGTAAAAAATAATCGATAAAATACTCGATTGCTGAAATAATCATGTCACAGGGTGCCGACTTCGCGCTCCTTCCCTTCTGTGCCGCCGCCACCCTGCGATAACTTCGGAGCAAGGACGTGCGCTGTGTCCTCGTCTCCAGGGCAACGGGGGCGGAGAGGACCCGGCCTGCAGTACACCTCCTTAGTTTGGTCGGCGTCTTCCGCTCCCGTAGTTTTGCCGAAAAGTCTGAGCCCTGAACTGGGCACTCGGCGCTCAGCAGTATGCAGGGAATGAGTCACGCTGGCCACGTCACATGACTCCTTCTCTCCCCTATTTTACAGGCAGCCTGCTGGCCACAGGTTGCCTGTGATTAAGGTCCTATACCCTGTGTATATTCCCGTTTGACATTCTACTCGGTACTTGAAGTTCGGCTTGTTTTTGACTTAGTCCCTCGCTTGCTCCCCGTGTCTAACTTGCTTCTCCTGGTTTTGACTCTCGGTTGTATATTGACGCTGCCTCTGCATCACCCCTGGTACCGCCTTGACCTCCTGGTTTGGACCTTGCTAGTTCGACCTCTTTGTGTTTGTCTGTTTTGTTTGTCTCTACGCACTTACTCAGGTTAGGGATCGCCGCCCAGTTGCGCTTCGTTGCCTAGGACGGGTAAGTGCAAGTAGGCAGGGACAGGGGCGTGGGTGGAGTCAGTTTGCACCTTCTCCGCCCCCCTTCTCATGACAAATAGTTAACTGCAGCCCTAGATACCATATATGTATAGGTTTTTTATTATGTCTAAATAGTGTAAAAATAAATTATAACATTTTTACATCGCCATATTCTCCCCCATGATTTTTCACTAGTTATGTCTACTGAGCTGTTTGAGGGCTCATTTTTAGTGATACCATTTTGGAGTGTGTGTGACCTTTTTGATCACAGTTTATTGCATTTTTTTGGGTAGGAGAAATAAAGAAAAAATGGCAAATCGGCCATTTAACCCTTTTTTTTCGTTCCACCATTCGCCGTATTGAAAAAATATTTTTGTATTTTAATAGTACAGCGTTTTCGGATGCGGTGAATCTCATGATGTTTATATTTTTAGTTATTTATGTATTTTTTTTTATTCCACGGAAAGGGGGGGTGATTCATACTTATAATGTTTTAATTTTTTATATATTTTTGTACATTTTTAAAAAACTTTTTAATGGTTTTGTAGCTCGTGTTTGAGGCTACAAAACTCTCTCTCTCTCTCTCTCTCTCTCTCTATATATATATATATATATATATATATATATAATTTATTTTATTTTTTCAATTCTGCACCATTATGTTTATTATATATCCATATTGGTACAGAATTGGTAATTTCTTATGTTGACCTGCCACCTGCTGGCCAAAATAAGAATTGCAGCTTCAATACCCTGGTTCTCTTCAGAGAGACCCAGCGTATTGAAATCAATTAACGGCATCCTTATTTCCAGCATAGGGCACCGTTAAGAAGTTTTTCACCCTTTAGATGCCTTGATCACTGAATCTAAAGGCTTTAATGACCACGATCAGCATTAGTGCCAGTCATGGTGATTAGCTGCTGGTCTCTGCTGTTTGAAACAATGGAGACCTGCCGGCCTTGACGCCTGCTGCATGCGCGAAGGTGCACCATGTTTGCCCATGGCTGGTAGTAAAGGGGTTAATAGTGAGGGTATTTTGGGACGCTGAAAAATAATGTTTTATTATATGCAAATGAGCCTCTAGGAGCAACGGGGGCTTGTCATTACACCTAGAGGCTCTGCTCTCTTTGCAACTGTTGCACCCTCTGCACCAGAAGTCACACTACATTTTTTCAGGATAAGTAAGGCCAAATGCACACGGCCGTGAGCGGTCCGTGGTATCCTGGCCTGGCATCCTGCTGACAGCAGGAGCCCATGGCGTCATTGGTTGCTATGACGCAGTGCGCTTCATGCCGATGCTGCACTACAGTAATACACTCGTATAGATTATACGAGTGTATTACTGTAGTGCAGCAAGCGGCATGAATCGCACGGCGTCATAGCAACCAATGACGCTGTGTGCTCCTGCTGTCAGCAGGATGCCATGCCGGGATACCACGGCACCACGGAATTTCTCTTTTTCTAGTGAATTTCCACTAACAAAGCAAGTGTTAACAGCCAAACAAAACTCAATATTTATTGCCCTGATTCTGTAGTTTACAGAAACACCACTTATGTGGTCTTAAACTGCTGTACGGGCACACGGCATTGCGCAGAAGGAAAGGAACGCCATATGGTTTTTGGAGGGCAGATTTCACTGGGATCATTTTAAGTTGCCATGTCACATTCGAAGACCCCCTGATGCACCCCTAGAGTAGAAACGCCCAAAAAGTGACCCCATTTTAGAAAATACACCTAAGATATTCAAAACTGATTTGACAAACTTTGGGGGTCACTTTTTGGGAGTTTCTACTGTAAGGGTGCATCAGGGGAGCTTCAAATCTTCAAATGGGACATGGCATCTAAAAAACAGTTCAGGTAAATCTGCCTTCCAAAAAATATACGGCGCTCCTTTTATTCTGCGCCCTGCCGTGTGGCCTTACATCAGTTTACGACCACATGTGGGGTGTTTTTGTAAACCGCAGAATCAGGGTAATAAATATTAAGTTTTGTTTTCGCTGTCAGCAATAATCTGCGAAAAAGGTGAAATTTAGAAATGACATACCCCAGGTACTTAGTCTCTTATGACCCTATCGCACATTTTTTGCGGTTAGCGGTTAGGCCAGCTTTCAAATGGGAGTCCACTACAGCCTGCATTTTGGGTAGGTGACTTTTCCAGTCGGTACATGACAATATCGTCAAGGTAAGCCGAAGCGCACCGACAATGTGGACGAAGCACAATGTCCATTAGTCGCTGAAAAGTGGCGGAGGCGCCATGCAGACCAAAGGGTAAGACCTTATATTGATACAGCACCTCGGGCGTGTTGAAGGTAGTTTTCTCTTTGGCAGCCTCCGTTAAGGGCACCTGCCAGTACCCATTCGTAAGGTCCAAAACAAAAAAATACCGGGATTGTCCAAACCTCTCGATGAGCTCATCCACCAAGGGCATGGTATACGCATTGAATTTGGAAACCTTGTTAAGTTTTGGAAAGTCGTTACAAAACCATAACGACCCGTCCGGCTTGGGTATCAATACTATAGGACTGGCCCACTCACTTTTTGACTCCTCAATGACGTCTAGCTGCACCTCCTCCGAAATGGCTTGTTGCCGAGCCCCGAGTACCCAATATGGTCTTAAGCTGACTTTTTCCTGAGGATCAGTGACAATGTCATGCTGGATTATGGAAGAGCGTCCAGGGTGGTCTGAGAACACATCCGTGTTATGACTAATGAACTCCCTGGCCTCCTGAGTCTGTTTAGAGGAGAGGCTGTCAGCAATATTTACTGTGGCAGCCGCCTCTCTTGCATCAGACAGGGGGTCCGATACCTCTTCTAGAAAACACGGCCGCGGGCTGTCTTCTGTACAGGTTTCCCTATCTTTCAACGGTTTGAGTAAATTCACATGGTAAACCCGCTCCGGCTTTCGCCGCCCTGGCTGGTGTACCTTAAAGTTTACATTTCAAATTCGAGTACCTCGTAGGGCCCCTGCCACCTAGCCAGGAACTTTCTGTCCACGGTCGGCACCAGAACCAAAACTTGATCTCCCGGGTTAAAGATCCGGACCCGAGCCTGCCGATTATAGACCCGACTCTGGGCTTGCTGAGATGCCTCCATATGCTCCCTAACAAGAGGCAACACTGTCTCCATCCGATCTTGCATCTGGGTAATGTACTCAATGACACTTTTATGTGGAGTGGGTTGTTTTTGCGAACATGAGATAGGGCAGAAGGAGGCCCCAGTCCTTCCCATCTTTAGACATCACCTTTTTCAACATATTTTTTAATATTTGGTTAAACCGTTCTACCAGACTGTCCATTTGCGGATGTTAAACTCACATCCGTAGTTTTATGTGCAGCAACTCACAGAGTTCCCTCATCACCTTGGACATAAAGGGGTCCCTTGGTCAGTCAGAACCTCTTTAGGTAGTCCTACTTGGGAAAACATCTCCATTAATTGCTTAGCTATGAGTTTGGCCGAGGTATGTCGCAGTGGCACCGCCTCCGGGTACCGAGTGGCGTAGTCTAGAATGACTAAGATGTGTTGATGCCCTTTGGCGGACTTTGGTACTGGGCCTATGAGATCCAAAGCTATTCGGTCAAACAGTACTTTGATAATCGGGAAAGGAACTAGGGGACTATGGAAATGTGGCTGGGGGCTAGTTATCTGGCAGGTCGGGCAAGACTTACAAAACTCTTCCACTTCTTTGAATATGCTGGGCCAGTAAAACCGCTGTAGAATACGATCCTGAGTTTTCTGCAGCCCTAGGTGACCCCTGAGAACGTGTTGGTGGGCTAGATCTAACACAAGCTTGTGATAAGCCTTGGGGACCACCAACTGTTCAATAGGCTCACCCCGTAGTTGGTTTACCTGATACAACATATACTGATGAACCACAAAACGGAGAAATGCTGACTCTGCCCCAGGTTGTCGTGGTTCTCCATCTACTATTAACACATTTTTCCAGGCGTGGGATAGGGTTGGGTCCCTACATTGGGCAGTAACAAAATTATCCCCGGAGACATTGAGGTCTGCTAATTCAGGACCCCTCAGCAAGTCCTCCACGTCTCCCACCATCACAGTTAGCGGGGTTGTCTCCCCCTCTTCCACCAGTGGCGGTCACCCCTTCGGTCTAAGGTTCTCAGGGTTTTGATCTCCTCCCTGAGCCGGGCCACTTTGTCACTCTCATAGCAGGCCACAGTGCTGGGAAGCCTGGGAAATCTCACCCTATTATAAGTTCATAGTGTAAATTTGGGGCAACTGCCACTTCGTGAGTCCATTTGCCAGCCCCTGTGGTTAGAGGGCGGTGGGATAGTCTTTTAAGTCTCCATGGATGCACATGACCCCAACTTTCCAGCCAGTATACTCCACTGACTATACCAGTGGAGCCCTTACTAGGGACACCAGACTCCCTAAATCCAGCAGAGCCTCCGCTGGAGTGTCTCCTACCTCCACCTGGCACAGGTGGTTTAGAGTTTTTTTCTGCTGCACACAGCTTCCTGGAATATAGCGACTGACGGTAGCCATAGTTAGTATCCATGGGTTCCACCTGATGGGGACAGTCAGCTCTTACATGGCCCGGCTCCTGACACCACCAGCAGACTATCTGAGCCAGGTCCGTAGAGGGTACACCCCAGGTGGGTTTGGTTAGTACAAGTTGTCGGGTCTGGGATGGAGATTTACAGGGTTTGACTGCCCCCTCCCAAAAGAACCCCCTGTAACAGCCTTAGTAGCCTCGTAGCGCTCCACCAGGTCCACCATTTCTAGGGCATTGCCAGGAGACACCTGGCCGATCCAGTGCTGGAGAGGGGTGGCACAGCCCTCCAGAACATATCAGCCAATAGTCTATCCATCATAGTTGTGGGACTCAGCACATCAGGCTGTAGCCACTTTTGCAAGAGGTAGAGTAAGTCATCATTCTGGGTCCTTGCAGGCTCAGCCGGCTTAAACCCCCACTGATGTACCCGCTGGGCCCGGAACAATACATTCTCCCCCAGTCTTGCCAAAATCTCACCCTTTACTTTTTGGTAGTCGGCCGCTTGATCGTCCGGCAAGTCGAAATACACCTGCTGGGAATCGGATGCCAGGAGTGGTGCGACGACCTCAGCCCACTGGTCATGGGGTAGCTTTTCCCTGATGGCCACTTTCTCGTACATTGCCAGGTAGGTTTCGATGTCGTCTGCGGTGGTCATCTTAGGAATCGCGGCACGGACTGCTTGCATCGTGGACGCTCGGGGTTGCTCCTGCTGTCTGCAAAGCCATCACGTGTTGTAGCAGCAACTGGTTAGTCTCTTGCTGCTTATTAGCCTTGCGTTGCTGCAGGTTTGTCTCTCGCTGCTGCAGATTAGCCTCCATGAAGGCCTTCACTACAGCCTCCATTTTGTTGTGGGGAACTGGTTGTAATACAGCTGGTTTAATGTACAACATGCAACTGTGCCTGAAAAATGCAGAAACCAAAAATATCAGTGTTCACGCCAACCTCACTGCTCTTGCCCGCAACCTCCACCAATTGTGGGGTTTGGCTCTGGTAGATAGGGTAAGCGAGCGCAGTACAGAGGCAAAATCCAAGTTCTTAACTCAAAACGTTAGTGTTTATTCACACTTGAGGCAATTGCACAAAACAACACTTAACTTTGCAGTCTTGGTGTTAATTCACACACAATGGAAAGTTTATATAAGACAAGTCACCTTGCTGGCAGTTTTACAGCCAAGCGTCTCTTAATTCTGTGAGATTGTGAAACGCCTGATGCGTCAAAGTGCTCACTACACAGCTTGAAATATTCCTTGAGGGGTGTAGTTTCCAGAATGGGGTCACTTTTTGGGAGTTTCCACTCTAGGGCCACCTCAGAGTGTCTTCATATGCGACATAGCTCCCAATTACCATTCCAGCTAAATCCGCTCTCCAAAAGCTATATGATACTCCTTCCACTCTGAAGCATGCTGTGCGCCCATACATCCGTTTTTGAGCACACATGGGGTGTTTCTGTAAACTCCAGATTCAGGGTAATAGATTTGGGGTTTTGTTTAGCTGTTAACTCTTGATCTGTTGCAGAAAAAAATATAGATTAAAATTTAAAATCTGCAAAAAAAAAGTGAAATTTTAAAATTTCCTTCCCATTTTAATTTAATTCTCGTGGGTCACCTAAAGGGTTAACAAAGTTTGTAAAATCAGTTCTGAATAGCTTGAGGGGTGTAGTTTCTAAAATGGGGTGATTTATGGGTGTTTTCTAATATGTAAGCCCCAGAAAGTGACTTCATAACTGAACTGGTCCTGAAAAAATTGGGGTTTGGAAATGTTCTTAAATTTTTTTAACTTTGCTTCTAAACTTCTAAGGCTACTTGCACACCTGCGTTAGGTGCGGATCCGTCTGGTATCTGCACAGACGGATCCGCACCTATAATGCAAACGCTTGTATCCGTTCAGAATGGATCCGTTTGCATTATTCTTTAAAAAAAAGTCTAAGTCAAAATGGATCCATCCTGACTTACATTGAAAGTCAATGGGAGACAGATCCGTTTTCAATTGCACCATATTGTGTCAGTGAAAACGGATCTGTCCCCATTGGTTTACATTGTAAGTCAGGGCGGATCTGTTTGGCTCCGCAGCGCCAGGCGGACACAAAAAAAGAGCGGAACGGAGCCAAACTGATGCATTCTGAATGGAACTTATCCATTCAGAATGCATTGGGGCTGAACTGATCCGTTTTGAACCGTTTGTGAGATCCCTGAATGGATCTCACAAACGAAATTCAAAACGCCAGTGTGAAAGTAGCCTAAGCCTTCTAATGTCCCCAAAAATAAAATGTCATTTTCCAAATGATCCAAACATGAAGTAGACATATGGGGAATGTAAAGTACCGGTAATAACTATATGTGGAGTTTTTACAATCTATTATAAAAGTAGAGAAATAGAAATTTGAAAATTTTTAAGAATTTTTTGTAAACTTGGTATTTTTTTATAAATAAAAATGAAAATTTTTGACTCAATTTTACCACTGTCATGAAGTACAATATGTGACGAGAAAACAATCTCAGAATGGCCTGGATAAGTAAAAGTGTTTTAAAGTTAAGATTTGCAAAACTCAGCCTGAGATTTAAGGTGAAAAGTGGCTCGGTAGTGAAGGGGTTAATGTTATTGGATGTATGTTTGCAGTTGTTGTCCTGCTGCAGAATAAATTTGAAGCCAACCATATTCTTCCCTGATGGTATTGCATGATGGGTATCTGCCTGTATTTCTTAGCAACGTGGACCCATTAATCTAAACCAAATCCCCAACTCCATTTACTAAAACCAACCCCCAAACTTGCAAAGGTATGGCTTTTTGGCCAGAATTATTCTGAAGACCACTTCTGGCCACACTTTTACAAACAGTAGATGGGCGTCCCACTGGTTTCTGCCAGTTCTAAGGCGATGGCACTGCTGCTTACCTTTCAATTTTAAAGGGAAGTAAGCATGATGTGTTTTTTTTATTGGCTGCACTAAGTTTCTACAATCCTTGAAAACAGGACATCTTGAAACCCCATTCTGCTTTGACAATTAAGCATTTTTTTTTAATTTTTAAATATATTTTTGAATTATCTTGGAAACCCCATTTAATAAGCTAAGGGGGTAATTCATCAAACGGAAATATTCCTAAATGAGGCATATTTCTGGTGCAGATTAAGACGCAAAGGTCCTTTGTGCTGCAATCTGCGACTTCTCCCTGCTCGTGCCAGGTCTAAAAAAAAAAGTAGGCGGGGAAGGGGACAGGGCAGCAGGCCCGTTTCATTCCTCATTTTCTTCACCTGGTTTAGGTGTAAAAAATGGTCTAAATGTAGAATAACAAGGAAGCTGTCTCACATTTTGAAGTAACGGAGGCTATGCTGAAGTTATGTAGAGGCCAGGCACCTCTTCATAACTGCGGCTGATCCACCGCCAGGTATAGGGCTTATTAAGACCGGCATCTAAAATGCCGGTCTTAATAAATGTGCCCCTAAATCCCACTTTGCTTCATTAGTTCATCTGAGATGCATAGATCTTAAGGAAAACGTTCCAGTGTAAATATAAATAATGCTATGTAATGATTCATCCACCAGACGGCGCACTTGCTCAAGAATAGATGTAAGGATCTATACTGCAGGATGGAAATGTCATTATATTCAAGGCTTCATTAGATTAACAGGCGTTCAGGAAGCAGCAGAGATTAAGTCATGAAAACTAATAGCTTTTCTGGGTAACACAGGACAATTCAATACAAAAATAAGGAGGGTGGTTTTGTTATTCTCTGTTCCGAATTCCGACCCTGCTTGATTACTTTAAATATTCCCTATGATTGGAACGGTTTTTATTGAAAAATTATCACAGTAAGGCCTCATGCACATGGCCGTTGTTTGGGTCCGCATCCGAGCCGCCGTTTTTGCGGACCCAATGGGGCTGCAAAAGATGCTGAAAGCACTCCGTGTGCTGTCCGCGTCCGTTGCTCCGTTCCGTGGCCCCGCCCAAAAAATAGAACATGTCCTATTCTTGTCCATTTTGCGGACAAAAATAGGCATTTCTACAATGGGCCGCCCGTTCCGTTCCGCAAATTGCGGAAGGCACACGGGCAGCTTCCGTTTTTTGCAGATCCGCGGTTTGCGGACCGCAAAAAATGGAACGGTTGTGTGCATGAGGTTGTGTGCATCATCTGCATCGGAGGTACAATTTGGAGCCTCTGTCATTTTTGCTGGAAATAAAATTTGGTGGGGTTGATCAGGCACCGTTGGAGTTCACATCTGCTTGTCATCTACATTTAGTGTATATGCTGGTGTGTGCAACTAATCGTGTCCTCACAGGCCAAAAGAGCTTCAGTATGTTAGCATACCGCAAAAAAATGGTATGGCGCAATAAACTATTCTATCCAATGGTTTCCAGTTAAAAGAATAAAAATTATAATAATGTTTATTATTATTGCTTTTTATTTGGGCAATGTTGAGCGACTTGGAGTATCCGAAGTGGACTTTGATCCGAATTTCAGGGAAAATTTGAGTCATCGCAATGCCGAATTTACTTGCTCTTCGTGGTAACAAATCAATTTTCCCTGAAATGGTGGTAAAGATAAAAAAAAAAAAATCATATTCTTAACCCCTTGACGCATTTGGACGTAACTGTACGTCCAAATTGCAAGTGACTTACTGCATTTGGACGTACAGTCATATCCAAACTGCTTACCGGGGCTGTGACACTATTAAGTGTCACAGCCCCAGAGTCTCCACTCTCCCCTAGAGCAGAGACACCAGGGAAGCCGGCAAGGGACCAATCAGAGTTGCCGGTATCAGGCTGTGTTTCAGGCGATGTTTTTCACGCATCATTTGTGCGTTGCGTGAAAATTGCAGCATGTTCTATATTCTGCGTTTTTCACGCAATGCAGGCCCCATAGAAATGAATAGGGCTGCATGAAAATTGCATCGCATCCACAAGCAAGTGCGGATGCGGTGCGATTTTCACTTATGGTTACTAAAGAGACAAGGGATGAGCGACCCGGGATTCCATTTACTTTATTATTTTCCATTATAACATGGTTATAATGGAAAATAATAGCATTATTTAATACAGAATGCAAAGTCCAATGTCAATTGAGGGTTAAAAAATTATAAAAACATTACTCACCTCATCCACTTGATCACGCAGCCGGGATCCTCTTCTTTGTTCTTCTTGAAGGACCTACAAAAGGACCTTCGCTGACGTCATCGCGCTCACCATGTAGTGAGCGCAGTGACGTCAGCACAAGTCATGCTGAATAAGGATAGAAGGACCTTCTATCTTCATTCAGCGAAGGTCCTTTTGCAGGTCCTTCAAGAAGAACAAAGAAGAGGATCCCGGCTGTGCGATCAAGTGGATGAGGTGAGTAATTGGAAGCAGCTATGTCCCTTGCTGTCCGTCTGGATAGACGCTTGAGAGGGAGATCTAAGGGTCCTCACCCTCAGGACGTACTGTCAAATAAGGTGGCGGCTTCCTTTGACACTTATGGTAAAGAGACACCTGTGCTTACGCCTTGTGAGGAGCCTGTGCAGTTGGGGGGAGCTACTCCTGGGACTGCTGGTAAGAGCTCTGGTCATAGAAAGAGAGTCTGTTTTTGTTGTGGAAAGAAGGGACATTTGGTGAATATTTGTCAGTACATTCAGCGTCAAGGTGTAGACCAAAAAAAAACAAAAAATGCTTCATCCCCAAATTACTATTGGTGGGGAGCAAGAAAACTTACTTTTGTCATTTTATGGTAGTACCCTATTTCTCCTGTCTGCCGAAGTGGCACTAGAGTCCAAAACTGTGGAAATTGAGATATTTATCGACAGTGGGGTTGGGGTTAACCTGATTGATGGACAGTTTGTTCGTATTCATGGGTTGACTACTAGTGCACTAGAGAAAAGCATTTCTGTCTTTGCAATTGATTCTGCACCTCTTACCCAAAAATGCCTGTCGCAGGTGGTAAATGACATCCATTTAAGAGTGGGTGATTTCCATCAGGAATGTCTCGTGTTATGTGTTGGAGAGTCTGCCTGCTCCAATGGTTTTGGGCTTACCATGGTTAAGCAAACATAACCCTACCATCGACTGGCAAGCGAGACAGATTCTCGATTGGAGTGATTTTTGCATGGACAACTGTCTTAATGCGTCTTTCTCTGTGGTCACCACTAAAACTGTACCCTTGTTCATTTCTGAATTTTCTGATGTGTTTTCTGACAGTGGTAACCAGGAGTTACCCCCGCATCGGGAGTATGACTGTCCCGTGAATCTTATTCCTCGAGCTAAACTGCCCAAATCTCGGTTGTATAATCTTTCGGAGCCCGAAAGAAAGGCTATGCGAGAGTATATCACGAGAGCTTGGCGAAGGGTCATATCAGACCGTCCAAATCCCCAGTGGCTGCTGGGTTGTTCTTTGTAAGGCTACTTTCACACTGGCGTTTCTGGGTCCGCTTGTGAGATCCATTTCAGGGCTCTGATCAGTTTAGCCCCAATGCATTCTGAATGGATAAGGATCCGTTCAGAATGCATCAGTTTGCCTCCGTTCAGCCTCCATTCCCCTATGGAGGCGGACACCAGAACACTGCTTGCAGCGTTTTGATGTCCGCCTGATGATGCGGAGCCAAACGGATCCGTCCTGTCTTAGGCTACGTTCACATCACCGTTCAGCCTTTCCGTTCTCCTGCTCCGTTTAGGGGCAGGAGAACGGAAAGGACGGATAAGCACATAACTGACACCAAACTGAGTCAAACGGAGCCCTTAGGACTCCATAGACTATAATGGGTCCGTTATGTTTCCGCTCAGAAGATGATTTTTAAGCGGAGACAAAAGTTGTGCATGCAGGACTTTTGTCTCCGCTTAAAAATCATCTTCTGAGCGGAAACATAACGGACCCCATTATAGTCTATGGAGTCCTAAGGGCTCCGTTTGACTCAGTTTGGTGTCAGTTATGTGCTTATCCGTCCTTTCCGTTCTCCTGCCCCTAAACGGAGCAGAACGGAAAGGCTGAACGGTGATGTGAATGAAGCCTAACAATGTAAGCCAATGGGGACGTTTTTTACTGACACAATATGGTGCAATTGAAACGGATCCGCCTCCCATCGACTTTCAGTGTAAGTCAAAACGGATCAGTTTATTATTATGAACAAATGTTTGTTCATGGTAATGCAAACGGATCCGTTCTGAATGGATACAAGCATTTGAATTATAGATGTGGATCTGTCTGTGCAGATACCAGACTGATCCGCACCTGACGCAGGTGTGAAAGTAGCCTAAGAAAAAAAAGATGGTACCCTTAGACCATGTCTGGACTTCCGTAAGCTCAACCGTATTTCCGTCTGTGATCCTTACCCCCCTTCCTTTGATTCCAGATTTGTTTAGTCAGATTGTCGGTGCCAAGGTGTTTTCTAAATTGGATCTGAGGGGGCATATAATCTGGTAAGGTTCAGGGAGGGGCATTTAATACCTCTGAGGGGCATTTTGAAAACCTGGTCATGCCCTTTGGGTTAAACAACGCTCCAGCGGTTTTTCAACACTTCAACGACATCAATGACATCTTTAATCATCTGGTGGGGAGATTTCTTGTATATCTGGATGACATACTAATTTATTCTTCAGACATGGAGACTCATAAGGATCATGTGAGACAGGTGTTACAGATCCTATGAGAGAATAAATTGTATGCGAAGATGGAAAAATGTGTTTTGCTGTTCAGGAAGTGCACTTCCTGGGTTACCTGCTCTCACCCTTAGGTTTTAGTATGGATCCCGAGAAAGTCTGTGCGGTGTTGGACTGGGATCGACCCGAAATTCTGAAAGCGCTTATGCGTTTTTTAGGATTCACCAACTACTACCGTAATTTCATCTTGAACTATTCAACTGTGGTTAAACCTTTAACAGACATGACTAGGAAGGGGGTCTGAGGTGGCATTACAAGCCTTTTCTGCTGTGAAGGAATGTTTTGCTTCAGCCCCTATTCTGGTGAAACCGGACGTGTCTCGGCCATTCATTGTAGAGGGTGACGCATCCGAGGTAGGGGTGGGAGCAGTTTTGTCGTAAGGTCCTGCACCTAGTAAATGGCGTCCATGTGCTTTTTTCTCTAAAAAAAACTTTCGACTGCTGAAAGAAATTATGATGTGGGTAATAGGGAATTGCTGGCCATTAAGTTGGCTTTTGAAGAATGGCGCCATTGGTTGGAAGGAGCAATTCATCCTATTATGGTAATTACTGATCACAAAAATATTGCATACCTTGAGTCGGCTAAATGACTGAATCCAAGGCAGGTCAGTAGGTCGCTGTTTTTCACCAGATTTAACTTAATTGCCACCTACCGCCCTGGGGTTAAGAACATCAAGTTGGATGCTTTGTCGCGCAGCTTTCCTGGGGGGGTGATTCTAAAGATCCTAGTCCTATTTTGTCTGAAGGGGTAGTCATATCTGCCCTGTATCCTGATCTTGAGGCTTAGGTGTTGGAGGCCCAAGAGGATGCACTGGACTCTTGTCCTCCAGGGAAATTGTTTGTTCCTTGAGACTTACGTTATAAGGTATTTGAGGAACATCACTGTACTGTCTTGGCTGGACTCCCTGGGAGTAGATCCACTGTCGATCTCATCTTGCGCATATTTTGGTGGCCGGGGCTGCGTAAGTGTGTTGAGGACTATGTGTCGGCCTATTGTACCTGTGTTCGTGCTAAGGTGACACATACTCCGCCTTCTGGATCTCTTCTTCGTTACCCATCCCGTCCAGACCTTGGATGCATTTGGCCATGGACTTTATCACGGATTTACCGAATTCTTCGGGAAAAAACGCGATCCTGGTGGTAGTTGATCGGTTTAGCCAAATGGCGCATTCTATAGCATTGCTGGCTCCACCTAATGCCAAGACTCTTGCACAGGTGTTTGTCGATAACATTGTGAAATTACATGGCATTCCCTCTTATGTGGTGTCTGATCGGGGGACTCAGTTTGTTTCCAGATTCTGGAAAGCGTTCTGTACTCGACTGGGGGTACAATTGTCCTTTTCTTCGGCTTTTCATCCTCAGTTGAACGGAGGGACGGAGACGGAGCGCACCGATCAGAATCTGGAGACTTACTTGAGATGTTTTGTTTCGGAGAACCAGGAGGAGTGGTCTTCATTTTTGTCGTTAGCTGAGTTTACCATTAATAACCGTAGACAGGAGTCCACTGATAAGTCACCGTGTTTTGGGGCATATGGATTCCATCTGCAGTTTGGCACATTTTCTGGTTCTCAAACTTTTCGTATTCCTAAGGAGAAATGATTTTCCTCTTCTTTGTCTTTGGGGCTGACAGGAGACGTATGAATGGTGATCTGTTTCTTCCCTAGTTTCCAGGCCCAGTTACTGTTCCCCTTCCCTCTTGTGTTCAGTGTGGAGTCGTGACTAGGGATGAGCGAACTCGAACTGTATAGTTCGGGTTCGTACCGAATTTTGGGGTGTCCGTGACACGGACCCGAACCCGGACATTTTCGTAAAAGTCCGGGTTCGGGTTCGGTGTTCGTCGCTTTCTTCGCGCTTTTGTGACGCTTTCTTGGCGCTTTTTGAAAGGCTGCAAAGCAGCCAATCAACAAGCGTCATACTACTTGCCCCAAGAGGCCATCACAGCCATGCCTACTATTGGCATGGCTGTGATTGGCCAGAGCACCATGTGACCCAGCCTCTATTTAAGCTGGAGTCACATAGCGCCGCCCGTCACTCTGCTCTGATTAGCGTAGGGAGAGGTTGCGGCTGCGACAGTAGGGCGAGATTAGGCAGATTAACTCCTCCAAAGGACTTGATTAACTGATCGATCTGCAGCTGTGGATCATTGAGCTGCTGATCCTCAATTGCTCACTGTTTTTAGGCTGCCCAGACCGTTTGTCAGTCACATTTTTCTGGGGTGATCGGCGGCCATTTTGTGTCTTGTGGTGCGCCAGCACAAGCTGCGACCAAGTGCATTTAACCCTCAATGGTGTGGTTGTTTTTTGGCTAAAGCCTACATCAGGGTGAAGCTGTCACACCAAGTGCATTTAACCAGCAATAGTCTGTTCATTTTTTGGCCATATACAAAATCAGGGGCAAGCTGCGCCTGTCACCAAGTGCATTTAACCCTCAATGGTGTGGTTGTTTTTTGGCTAAAGCCTACATCAGGGTGAAGCTGTCACACCAAGTGCATTTAACCAGCAATAGTCTGTTCATTTTTTGGCCATATACTAAATCAGGGGCAAGCTGCGCCTGTCACCAAGTGCATTTAACCCTCAATGGTGTGGTTGTTTTTTGGCTAAAGCCTACATCAGGGTGAAGCTGTCACACCAAGTGCATTTAACCAGCAATAGTCTGTTTATTTTTTGGCCATATCCCAGTCTAATTCTGTCACTAAATCCATACCGGTCACCCAGCGCCTAAATACTAGGCCTCAAATTTATATCCCGCTAAATCTGTCCTTAGTGCTGTAGCTGGGCGAGTTATTTAGTGTCCGTTCAAGCACATTTCTTGTTCTGGGTTGAAATACAATTCCCAATTTAGCAATTTCATAATTTAGTGGTTTCTGCTATATCAGAGCTATTTGAAATCTATCCCTAAAAGGGTATATAATATTCAAGGTGCACATTGGGTCATTCAGAATAACTTCACACACACCCGCTACTGTGTATTTCCAAGTCTAATTCTGGCACTAAACCCATACCTGTCACCCAGCGCCTAAATACTAGGCCTCAAATTTATATCCAGCTAAATCTGTCCCTAGTGCTGTAGCTGGGCGAGTTATTTAGTGTCCGTTCAAGCACATTTCTTGTTCTGGGTTGAAATACAATTCCCAATTTAGCAATTTCATAATTTAGTGGTTTCTGCTATATCAGAGCTATTTGAAATCTATCCCTAAAAGGGTATATAATATTCAAGGTGCACATTGGGTCATTCAGAATAACTTCACACACACCCGCTACTGTGTATTTCCAAGTCTAATTCTGGCACTAAACCCATACCTGTCACCCAGCGCCTAAATACTAGGCCTCAAATTTATATCCCGCTAAATCTGTCCTTAGTGCTGTAGCTGGGCGAGTTATTTAGTGTCCGTTCAAGCACATTTCTTGTTCTGGGTTGAAATACAATTCCCAATTTAGCAATTTCATAATTTAGTGGTTTCTGCTATATCAGAGCTATTTGAAATCTGTCCCTAAAAGGGTATATAATATTCAAGGTGCACATTGGGTCATTCAGAATAACTTCACACACACCCGCTACTGTGTATTTCCAAGTCTAATTCTGGCACTAAACCCATACCTGTCACCCAGCGCCTAAATACTAGGCCTCAAATTTATATCCCGCTAAATCTGTCCTTAGTGCTGTAGCTGGGCGAGTTATTTAGTGTCCGTTCAAGCACATTTCTTGTTCTGGGTTGAAATACAATTCCCAATTTAGCAATTTCATAATTTAGTGGTTTCTGCTATATCAGAGCTATTTGAAATCTATCCCTAAAAGGGTATATAATATTCAAGGTGCACATTGGGTCATTCAGAATAACTTCACACACACCCGCTACTGTGTATTTCCAAGTCTAATTCTGGCACTAAACCCATACCTGTCACCCAGCGCCTAAATACTAGGCCTCAAATTTATATCCCGCTAAATCTGTCCTTAGTGCTGTAGCTGGGCGAGTTATTTAGTGTCCGTTCAAGCACATTTCTTGTTCTGGGTTGAAATACAATTCCCAATTTAGCAATTTCATAATTTAGTGGTTTCTGCTATATCAGAGCTATTTGAAATCTATCCCTAAAAGGGTATATAATATTCAAGGTGCACATTGGGTCATTCAGAATAACTTCACACACACCCGCTACTGTGTATTTCCAAGTCTAATTCTGGCACTAAACCCATACCTGTCACCCAGCGCCTAAATACTAGGCCTCAAATTTATATCCCGCTAAATCTGTCCTTAGTGCTGTAGCTGGGCGAGTTATTTAGTGTCCGTTCAAGCACATTTCTTGTTCTGGGTTGAAATACAATTCCCAATTTAGCAATTTCATAATTTAGTGGTTTCTGCTATATCAGAGCTATTTGAAATCTATCCCTAAAAGGGTATATAATATTCAAGGTGCACATTGGGTCATTCAGAATAACTTCACACACACCCGCTACTGTGTATTTCCAAGTCTAATTCTGGCACTAAACCCATACCTGTCACCCAGCGCCTAAATACTAGGCCTCAAATTTATATCCCGCTAAATCTGTCCTTAGTGCTGTAGCTGGGCGAGTTATTTAGTGTCCGTTCAAGCACATTTCTTGTTCTGGGTTGAAATACAATTCCCAATTTAGCAATTTCATAATTTAGTGGTTTCTGCTATATCAGAGCTATTTGAAATCTATCCCTAAAAGGGTATATAATATTCAAGGTGCACATTGGGTCATTCAGAATAACTTCACACACACCCGCTACTGTGTATTTCCAAGTCTAATTCTGGCACTAAACCCATACCTGTCACCCAGCGCCTAAATACTAGGCCTCAAATTTATATCCCGCTAAATCTGTCCCTAGTGCTGTAGCTGGGCGAGTTATTTAGTGTCCGTTCAAGCACATTTCTTGTTCTGGGTTGAAATACAATTCCCAATTTAGCAATTTCATAATTTAGTGGTTTCTGCTATATCAGAGCTATTTGAAATCTATCCCTAAAAGGGTATATAATATTCAAGGTGCACATTGGGTCATTCAGAATAACTTCACACACACCCGCTACTGTGTATTTCCAAGTCTAATTCTGGCACTAAACCCATACCTGTCACCCAGCGCCTAAATACTAGGCCTCAAATTTATATCCCGCTAAATCTGTCCTTAGTGCTGTAGCTGGGCGAGTTATTTAGTGTCCGTTCAAGCACATTTCTTGTTCTGGGTTGAAATACAATTCCCAATTTAGCAATTTCATAATTTAGTGGTTTCTGCTATATCAGAGCTATTTGAAATCTATCCCTAAAAGGGTATATAATATTCAAGGTGCACATTGGGTCATTCAGAATAACTTCACACACACCCGCTACTGTGTATTTCCAAGTCTAATTCTGGCACTAAACCCATACCTGTCACCCAGCGCCTAAATACTAGGCCTCAAATTTATATCCCGCTAAATCTGTCCCTAGTGCTGTAGCTGGGCGAGTTATTTAGTGTCCGTTCAAGCACATTTCTTGTTCTGGGTTGAAATACAATTCCCAATTTAGCAATTTCATAATTTAGTGGTTTCTGCTATATCAGAGCTATTTGAAATCTATCCCTAAAAGGGTATATAATATTCAAGGTGCACATAGGGTCATTCAGAATAACTTCACACACCCGCTACTGTGCATTTCCAAATCTAATTCTGTCACTAAACCCATACCTGTCACCCAGCGCCTAAATACTAGGCCTCAAATTTATATCCCGCTAAATCTCTCGTTACCGCTGTCCTGTTGTGGCTGGGAAAGTTATTTAGTGTCCGTCAAAGCACATTTTTTGTTCTGGGTTGAAATACAATTCCCAATTTAGCAATTTCATAATTTAGTCGTTTCTGCTATATCAGAGCTATTTGAAATCTATCCCTAAAAGGGTAGATCATATTGAAGGTGCACATAGGGTCATTCAGAATAACTTCACACACACGCTTCTGTGCATTTCCAAGTCTAATTCTGTCACTAAATCCATACCGGTCACCCAGCGCCTAAATACTAGGCCTCAAATTTATATCCCGCTGAATTTGAATACAATACATTGGGCCAAATAATATATTTGTTGTTGTGGTGAACCATAACAATGAGAAAAACATCTAGTAAGGGACGCGGACGTGGACATGGTCGTGGTGGTGTTAGTGGACCCTCTGGTGCTGGGAGAGGACGTGGCCGTTCTGCCACATCCACACGTCCTAGTGTACCAACTACCTCAGGTCCCAGTAGCCGCCAGAATTTACAGCGATATATGGTGGGGCCCAATGCCGTTCTAAGGATGGTAAGGCCTGAGCAGGTACAGGCATTAGTCAATTGGGTGGCCGACAGTGGATCCAGCACGTTCACATTATCTCCCACCCAGTCTTCTGCAGAAAGCGCACAGATGGCGCCTGAAAACCAACCCCATCAGTCTGTCACATCACCCCCATGCATACCAGGGAAACTGTCTCAGCCTCAAGTTATGCAGCAGTCTCTTATGCTGTTTGAAGACTCCGCTGGCAGGGTTTCCCAAGGGCATCCACCTAGCCCTTCCCCAGCGGTGAAAGACATAGAATGCACTGACGCACAACCACTTATGTTTCCTGATGATGAGGACATGGGAATACCACCTCAGCATGTCTCTGATGATGACGAAACACAGGTGCCAACTGCTGCGTCTTTCTGCAGTGTGCAGACTGAACAGGAGGTCAGGGATCAAGACTGGGTGGAAGACGATGCAGGGGACGATGAGGTCCTAGACCCCACATGGAATGAAGGTCGTGCCACTGACTTTCACAGTTCGGAGGAAGAGGCAGTGGTGAGACCGAGCCAACAGCGTAGCAAAAGAGGGAGCAGTGGGCAAAAGCAGAACACCCGCCGCCAAGAGACTCCGCCTGCTACTGACCGCCGCCATCTGGGACCGAGCACCCCAAAGGCAGCTTCAAGGAGTTCCCTGGCATGGCACTTCTTCAAACAATGTGCTGACGACAAGACCCGAGTGGTTTGCACGCTGTGCCATCAGAGCCTGAAGCGAGGCATTAACGTTCTGAACCTGAGCACAACCTGCATGACCAGGCACCTGCATGCAAAGCATGAACTGCAGTGGAGTAAACACCTTAAAACCAAGGAAGTCACTCAGGCTCCCCCTGCTACCTCTTCTGCTGCTGCCGCCTCGGCCTATTCTGCTGCTGCCGCCTCGGCCTCTTCCTCCGCCTCTGGAGGAACGTTGGCACCTGCCGCCCAGCAAACAGGGGATGTACCACCAACACCACCACCACCACCTCCGTCACCAAGCGTCTCAACCATGTCACACGCCAGCGTTCAGCTCTCCATCTCACAAACATTTGATAGAAAGCGTAAATTCCCACCTAGCCACCCTCGATCCCTGGCCCTGAATGCCAGCATTTCTAAACTACTGGCCTATGAAATGCTGTCATTTAGGCTGGTGGACACAGACAGCTTCAAACAGCTCATGTCGCTTGCTGTCCCACAGTATGTTGTTCCCAGCCGGCACTACTTCTCCAAGAGAGCCGTGCCTTCCCTGCACAACCAAGTATCCGATAAAATCAAGTGTGCACTGCGCAACGCCATCTGTGGCAAGGTCCACCTAACCACAGATACGTGGACCAGTAAGCACGGCCAGGGACGCTATATCTCCCTAACTGCACACTGGGTAAATGTAGTGGCAGCTGGGCCCCAGGCGGAGAGCTGTTTGGCGCACGTCCTTCCGCCGCCAAGGATCGCAGGGCAACATTCTTTGCCTCCTGTTGCCACCTCCTCCTTCTCGGCTTCCTCCTCCTCTTCTTCCACCTGCTCATCCAGTCAGCCACACACCTTCACCACCAACTTCAGCACAGCCCGGGGTAAACGTCAGCAGGCCATTCTGAAACTCATATGTTTGGGGGACAGGCCCCACACCGCACAGGAGTTGTGGCGGGGTATAGAACAACAGACCGACGAGTGGTTGCTGCCGGTGAGCCTCAAGCCCGGCCTGGTGGTGTGTGATAATGGGCGAAATCTCGTTGCAGCTCTGGGACTAGCCAATTTGACGCACATCCCTTGCTTGGCGCATGTGCTGAATTTGGTGGTGCAGAAGTTCATTCACAACTACCCCGACATGTCAGAGCTGCTGCATAAAGTGCGGGCCGTCTGTTCGCGCTTCCGGCGTTCACATCCTGCTGCTGCTCGCCTGTCTGCGCTACAGCGTAACTTCGGCCTTCCCGCTCACCGCCTCATATGCGACGTGCCCACCAGGTGGAACTCCACCTTGCACATGCTGGACAGACTGTGCGAGCAGCAGCAGGCCATAGTGGAGTTTCAGCTGCAGCACGCACGGGTCAGTCGCACTACAGAACAGCACCACTTCACCACCAATGACTGGGCCTCCATGCGAGACCTGTGTGCCCTGTTGCGCTGTTTCGAGTACTCCACCAACATGGCCAGTGGCGATGACACCGTTATCAGCGTTACAATACCACTTCTATGTCTCCTTGAGAAAACACTTAGGGCGATGATGAAAGAGGAGGTGGCCCAGGAGGAGGAGGAGGAGGAAGAGGGGTCATTTTTAGCACTTTCAGGCCAGTCTCTTCGAAGTGACTCAGAGGGAGGTTTTTGGCAACAGCAGAGGCCAGGTACAAATGTGGCCAGCCAGGGCCCACTACTGGAGGACGAGGAGGACGAGGATGAGGAGGAGGTGGAGGAGGATGAGGATGAAGCATGGTCACAGCGGGGTGGCACCCAACGCAGCTCGGGTCCATCACTGGTGCGTGGCTGGGGGGAAAGGCAGGACGATGACGATACGCCTCCCACAGAGGACAGCTTGTCCTTACCCCTGGGCAGCCTGGCACACATGAGCGACTACATGCTGCAGTGCCTGCGCAACGACAGCAGAGTTGCCCACATTTTAACCTGTGCGGACTACTGGGTTGCCACCCTGCTGGATCCACGCTACAAAGACAATGTGCCCACCTTACTTCCTGCACTGGAGCGTGATAGGAAGATGCGCGAGTACAAGCGCACGTTGGTAGACGCGCTACTGAGAGCATTCCCAAATGTCACAGGGGAACAAGTGGAAGCCCAAGGCCAAGGCAGAGGAGGAGCAAGAGGTCGCCAAGGCAGCTGTGTCACGGCCAGCTCCTCTGAGGGCAGGGTTAGCATGGCAGAGATGTGGAAAACTTTTGTCAACACGCCACAGCTAACTGCACCACCACCTGATACGCAACGTGTTAGCAGGAGGCAACATTTCACTAACATGGTGGAACAGTACGTGTGCACACCCCTCCACGTACTGACTGATGGTTCGGCCCCATTCAACTTCTGGGTCTCTAAATTGTCCACGTGGCCAGAGCTAGCCTTTTATGCCTTGGAGGTGCTGGCCTGCCCAGCAGCCAGCGTTTTGTCTGAACGTGTATTCAGCACGGCAGGGGGCGTCATTACAGACAAACGCAGCCGCCTGTCTACAGCCAATGTGGACAAGCTGACGTTCATAAAAATGAACCAGGCATGGATCCCACAGGACCTGTCCGTCCCTTGTCCAGATTAGACATTAACTACCTCCCCATAACCATATATTATTGGACTCCAGGGCACTTCCTCATTCAATCCTATTTTTATTTTCATTTTACCATTATATTGCGAGGCTACCCAAAGTTGAATGAACCTCTCCTCTGCCTGTGTGCTAGGCCTAAATATATGCCAATGGACTGTTGCAGTGGTGGGTGACGTGAAGCCTCATTCTCTGCTATGACATGCAGACTAATTCTCTGCTGACATGAAGACAGATTCTCTGTTACGGGACCTCCCTCCTCTGCCTGGGTGCTGGGCCTAAATATATGCCAATGGACTGTTGCAGTGGTGGGTGACGTGAAGCCTGATTCTCTGCTATGACATGCAGACTAATTCTCTGCTGACATGAAGACAGATTCTCTGTTACGGGACCTCTCTCCTCTGCCTGTGTGTGTGCTGGGCCTAAATATATGCCAATGGACTGTTGCAGTGGTGGCTGACGTGAAGCCTCATTCTCTGCTATGACATGCAGACTAATTCTCTGCTGACATGAAGCCAGATTGTCTGTTACGGGACCTCTCTCCTCTGCCTGTGTGTGTGCTGGGCCTAAATATATGCCAATGGACTGTTGCAGTGGTGGCTGACGTGAAGCCTCATTCTCTGCTATGACATGCAGACTAATTCTCTGCTGACATGAAGACAGATTCTCTGTTACGGGACCTCTCTCCTCTGCCTGTGTGTGTGCTGGGCCTAAATATATGCCAATGGACTGTTGCAGTGGTGGCTGACGTGAAGCCTCATTCTCTGCTATGACATGCAGACTAATTCTCTGCTGACATGAAGCCAGATTGTCTGTTACGGGACCTCTCTCCTCTGCCTGTGTGTGTGCTGGGCCTAAATATATGCCAATGGACTGTTGCAGTGGTGGCTGACGTGAAGCCTCATTCTCTGCTATGACATGCAGACTAATTCTCTGCTGACATGAAGACAGATTCTCTGTTACGGGACCTCTCTCCTCTGCCTGTGTGTGTGCTGGGCCTAAATATATGCCAATGGACTGTTGCAGTGGTGGCTGACGTGAAGCCTCATTCTCTGCTATGACATGCAGACTAATTCTCTGCTGACATGAAGCCAGATTGTCTGTTACGGGACCTCTCTCCTCTGCCTGTGTGTGTGCTGGGCCTAAATATATGCCAATGGACTGTTGCAGTGGTGGCTGACGTGAAGCCTCATTCTCTGCTATGACATGCAGACTAATTCTCTGCTGACATGAAGACAGATTCTCTGTTACGGGACCTCCCTCCTCTGCCTGGGTGCTGGGCCTAAATATATGCCAATGGACTGTTGCAGTGGTGGCTGACGTGAAGCCTCATTCTCTGCTATGACATGCAGACTAATTCTCTGCTGACATGAAGACAGATTCTCTGTTACGGGACCTCCCTCCTCTGCCTGGGTGCTGGGCCTAAATATATGCCAATGGACTGTTGCAGTGGTGGGTGACGTGAAGCCTCATTCTCTGCTATGACATGCAGACTGATTCTCTGCTGACATGAAGCCAGATTGTCTGTTACGGGACCTCCCTCCTCTGCCTGGGTGCTGGGCCTAAATATATGCCAATGGACTGTTGCAGTGGTGGCTGACGTGAAGCCTCATTCTCTGCTATGACATGCAGACTGATTCTCTGCTGACATGAAGCCAGATTGTCTGTTACGGGACCTCTCTCCTCTGCCTGTGTGCTAGGCCTAAATATATGCCAATGGACTGTTGCAGTGGTGGCTGACGTGAAGCCTCATTCTCTGCTATGACATGCAGACTGATTCTCTGCTGACATGAAGCCAGATCGTCTGTTACGGGACCTCTCTGCTCTGCCTGTGTGCTAGGCCTAAATATATGCCAATGGACTGTTGCAGTGGTGGGTGACGTGAAGCCTCATTCTCTGCTATGACATGCAGACTAATTCTCTGCTGACATGAAGACAGATTCTCTGTTACGGGACCTCCCTCCTCTGCCTGGGTGCTGGGCCTAAATATATGCCAATGGACTGTTGCAGTGGTGGCTGACGTGAAGCCTCATTCTCTGCTATGACATGCAGACTGATTCTCTGCTGACATGAAGCCAGATTCTCTGTTACGGGACCTCTCTCCTCTGCCTGTGTGTGTGCTGGGCCTAAATATATGCCAATGGACTGTTGCAGTGGTGGCTGACGTGAAGCCTCATTCTCTGCTATGACATGCAGACTAATTCTCTGCTGACATGAAGACAGATTCTCTGTTACGGGACCTCCCTCCTCTGCCTGGGTGCTGGGCCTAAATATATGCCAATGGACTGTTGCAGTGGTGGCTGACGTGAAGCCTCATTCTCTGCTATGACATGCAGACTAATTCTCTGCTGACATGAAGACAGATTCTCTGTTACGGGACCTCTCTCCTCTGCCTGGGTGCCGGGGCCTAAATATCTGAGAATGGACTGTTCCAGTGGTGGGTGACGGGAAGCCAGATTCTCTGCTATGGAACCTCTCTCCAATTGATTTTGGTTAATTTTTATTTATTTAATTTTTATTTTAATTCATTTCCCTATCCACATTTGTTTGCAGGGGATTTACCTACATGTTGCTGCCTTTTGCAGCCCTCTAGCTCTTTCCTGGGCTGTTTTACAGCCTTTTTAGTGCCGAAAAGTTCGGGTCCCCATTGACTTCAATGGGGTTCGGGTTCGGGACGAAGTTCGGATCGGGTTCGGATCCCGAACCCGAACATTTCCGGGATGTTCGGCCGAACTTCTCGAACCCGAACATCCAGGTGTTCGCTCAACTCTAGTCGTGACATTTACCCACTTCATCTCAACAAAAAAATGCTATAAAAAGTGATCAAAAAGACCTATGTACCCCAAAATTATACCAAAGAAACTATAGCCCATTCCGCAAAAAGCAAGCCCTCACACAGCTACATTGGTGAAAAAAAAAAAAATGTCATGGCCCCTAAAATTCATTTCAGCAAATTACATGTTAGAAAATCCCGATGCCGTTCCTTCCCTTCTGAACGCTGCCGTCTCCCCAAACAGCGGTTTATGACCACATATATGGTGTTCTGGTATTCAGGAAAAAATGCATAACAAATTGTCGGGTGCATTTTCTCCTGTTACCCCTTGTGAAAATAAAAAATTTGGGGCTAAAGCAACATTATATTGGAAATCAAAGTACATTTTTCATTTTAACAGCCATGTGTTTCTAAATTCTATGAAGCACTTGTTTTGTCAAAGCATCAACTTCACTCATAGATATATTCCTGAGGGGTGTCGTTTCCAAATTGGGGTCACTTTTTTGGGTCTTCTTTCTACGGGTACCGCAGGGTCTCTTCAAATGTGGCGAAAACTATTCCAGCAAAATCTTGTGGGCATCCGTGATTTTTCACGGACCCATTGACTTGAATGGGTCCGTGAACCGTTAGCCGTGAAAAAAATAGGACAGGTCCTATTTTTTTCACGGCCAGGAAACACGGATCACGGATGCGGCTGCCAAACGGTGCATTTTCCGATTTTTCCACGGACCCATTAAAAGTCAATGGGTCCGCGAAAAAAAAACGGAAAACGGCACAACGGCCACGGATGCACAGAACGGTCGTGTGCATGAGGCCTTAAAAGAAGAAATTCTAATTTTGAAAATTTTCTGCAAATTTGGGATTTTTTTATGCATAAAGGTAAAATGTCAACTAAAATTCACCACTAACATAAAGTATGATATGTCACGAGAAGACAATCTCAGAATGGCTTGGATTAGTAAACGCGTTCCAAAGTTATTACCAGATAAATTGACAAATGTCAGATTTGAAAAATGGGGCTCCGGCATTTGGTCCAAACTGTCTGTCGCTTGAAGGGAGTTAATGCCCCTCTGTTTACATCTTTATCTAGAGAACAATAGATCTGTTCTCCCATTCTCCCATGCTATATTCTGTTATCCCAATTCTACACCTACTATTATACTAGCAGATAACATCTTCCCTTACAGCAGCAGTAAACTAACAAAGGTTTACCTATCTAAATAGGAATCATCTCACTCTCTCCCTGATGACTAGTACAGAAGGACAGCACTTTGTATTTCATTTTCAATGGTATAGTACTGCCCAAAAAAAAACTGCCAAAAAATCGTTTTCTATGAATATTGAATTAGAAAAAAAATTACACCTCTCTTATGGGAGTGTTTCCTTTTATCTAACCCACAACTTACTTTTCCTTGAGAACTGCCTTATGGGTTTCATGAGTTAATCAGCATCCTGTGGACATTGTGCTGCTGAAAGCTGTGGAAGGTGAGAACGTAGACAACCTTAGGGGTTAAATATACCAACAGATGTATTGGCACCTGCACACGTTGTATAAGCCACCAGCTGTGTAATTTTACACCAAGCATTATTTTAGTTGATCTGTCATCCAGGCTCAGGGGGACCCCTGCAGTATGCTTCTGTGGCATTCCTGAGAAGGAAGTCTGCTAGGCATAGGCCTTCCCCACATTCACGTCTTTATCTTAAACACCCCCAGTTCTGATGTGGATTTATTTGTTTTATCACCACCTATATCTTCATGTCAACTGAGCCTGACTTGTAAGGGTACTTTCACACTAGCGCCAAGGAACTCCGGCAGGTGAACAGCCTGTCGGATTCGTGCTGCTGCTAGTGCACGCGTGCCCCCGGACTACCGCTCCGGCCCCTTTGACTATAATAGGAGCGGGCTGGAGTTCCGGCGGCAGCATGGAAAACATGCCTAGAGGCGGCCGGAATAAAACTGCCGCTAGTGTGAAACTAGCCTAAAAAGGCCACATACACATCTCCGGCAAGATGATCCAGCTGCCTGATCTGGCACAAATGCTGGCTGTTGGCTGGACCACAAACTGTTGCATTAAAGAGCTAGAAAGCTGCTAGATCGCCACTGGATCCCATTATAGTCCATAAGGATCCGGTGATGATCTGTAGAATCCGGCAGTGCCGGATCTGGTAAACTCTGGCAGGCTGCTCTGTGCCAGAACAGCCTGCCAGAAACGTTCACCAGAGATGGCCTTACATATCACCTGGAGCTAGAGAGGCAAAACCCCTGACAAATGTGCAGCAAGACCTTTAAAGCAGTTAAAGGGGTTGGCCCATCTCAGACATGGGCATCACTAGGATCAATGTTTGTCAGATAGAAGTGTGTCCCACCTCTGGTACTTGCTCCTATCATCATAATGGGACACCCAAATTGAACAGACAGCAGTTGCGCATACACAGTGACCCTCCCATTACAGCTATGGGAGTTCCAAAAATAGATTGCTGACTCAGCTATTTTCGGCAGTCCCATAGCGGTGAACGAAGCGGTGGTCAGGCTTCGGCAGTGCACTCTCCACTCACCTCTATGGGACTTTGAAAAACAGCCGAGTGTGCTCGTTCACTTATCTTCTGAACTCACTTTAGTGATTAATTCACATTCACAGTGAGCTCTCCTTCACTCTGGGGGCCCCATTCTGGAGATAGTATCGGTCCCACACCTATCTGACATTGATGACTTAGGCCACTTTCACATCTGCTCTTTTGGTTTCCGGTTTTGAGGTTCTAAAACCCGGAACAAAACGGTTCAGTTTGATTTAACACATCAGGATGCATCCGTTCCATTAAATCAAAATGGGCCGCCTCCCCCTAGGGCCCCCTATATATATATATATATATATATGACAGAAATATATATCCCCCTATATATATATATATATATATATATATGCCAGAAATAGGACAGCACTCCAAGACTTGAAAAAACGGTGTCTTTATTCACCCATGTGGAGCAGTAGCAACGTTTCAGCTCACAACTGAGCCTTTCTCAAGCAAAGAAATACAAGCTTGTGCCTTCCTTAAATAGCACTCGGATAATCAGGTGACCAATGAACATACAGATCAAAAACATGTGACCAATTAACATGTGAAGACCATTTACCTAATTGAGTCATGTGAGCAATTACATAGGCAAAATATCCTAACACTTGATACATAAGATTGCACATATTTGTGTTACATCCAAACCCTTTACATTTGATAGTGTATTTACCAAAGTGAATATGTACATACCCACAGTGGATTTAATCAATGTGAAATTCATAAATAATATATAAATCATTAAAATCATCAACCACGTAGACTGAGAGAAAAGGGCGTTTGACTATGTCCGACAATACCGCGCGTCCATGTGAATACTGGTCAAAACTGGCATTTTTAACTAGTACTGCAGATACCACATAATGTCAAAGACAAACCTCTCACGCCAAGTGGCGCACGCAGCCCGGCTCCACTACATCGCCAGAGAACCGGCTCCGCTGTATCTCCTGTGTGGAAGCCAGCGTATGCGCATTGTGCGGCATCCAATTAGAGGTGCCATCTTTGTTTCTGGAAGGGTACCGGTATTACCAATGTATCAACCTAACTATCCGGGCCAATCAGAGAAGGATCCAACCTCCCGGATGGTTTTGGCTCCGAAGCAATAAATGGGGGGAATAATTGAGGGATAAAAGAATAACTTGAGTCCAGACCTTGTGTGTAGTTGAACAGCAGCTTTACTTTGCATAAATGTACTCCAAAACAGTTTACAGACTTTGTCTTGTTCCCAGCAGGCTTTAGCATTAATACTGGCAGGCACACTCGATTCTGCTACAGCTGTTTCTCTCTGGCTCTGCTGTACTGACAGGCTGACTGTATAACTAAGCTTCTTCTTGTATGCTGCACTTCTCTTTGTATGGTCTGTCTCTAGATTAGGCCAGGAAACTTTCCTCCTGGCTCCTGAGGCTCTAAGCTTTGGCCTCCATGGCCAGCAGAGCTTAATGTGCTCTGGCTGGCTTGGGCATGTCCAGCAGAGACGTGCCCTGCACACCTTCCCCTAGCAGGTGGTCAGCTAGACCTGACTAGAAAATGGGATTCGCCCTTCCTGCAGGAAGTAGGACTCGCCCACTTCTCTCCAGGGGAGGGGTTAGAATGGAATGGAAAGCTCCATTCTATGTAACTGCAGCTCTGCCATATTTGCTGCCACCTGCTGGTGAACCAGGCACATTACATATAATAAACAGTTACAAACAGATTAGGAATGCACAATATGGTGAACCTGGAACAGAATACATAAGATAACATTGTGTTAGCCCATTAAAGACAGTAGCAGGGTGAAGTAGTGGTAACACCACTCTGGGTTGTTACATATCTGAAAAAACTAATCCAGCACCTTTGACTTACATTGTTTTTAGTGACAGATCTGGTTTGTTCCATTTAGATGACCGGAAACTGCAACTGGCAGTGGTTTTGTGTCCGGTCACAAAACGCAGTGTTACCGGAACAGAGCATACCCCATTTACAATACATTGGCCCTAAACGGAACCATTTTGGCCTGGTTTTGAGATCCTCAAAACCAAAACGCTGATGTTGTGAAAGTAGCCTTATCCTAGTGATATGCCATCCACGTTTGAGATGGGCCAAACCCTTTAAATCAAAAAATAAAAAAAGTCACACCCCTCTTCGACACTTCCTGGGTCCTCCGCTGGTCCTTGGCGACACGGTGACCGCTCATCCAATTACTTGAAGTCTTGAACTGACCCCTTAGCCTGATCGGAATGATCGTATGCCTGTATATTTTATACATGACTCGGAGCGTGGAGCCCTGAATCTGAATTACATCGGAGTGTGACGCATTCTGTGGACAGTGCCGGAGCAGTAACTCATCTGAAGGAGATCTGTCAGCCAATTAGTCCTGATAAGAGGAAGCCATGATTGTCTGCTCTGGTATTCTACATTTCCTGTCATTTCGGCACAGTCATAAAACTCAGTCCCATGAATATATCAACGCTCAAATGCAATGCAATGGTGAGTATATGACGATCTCTAGGGATGAGCGAACCCGAACTGTATAGTTTGGGTTCGTACCGAATTTTGGGGTGTTCGTGACACGGACCCGAACCCGAACATTTTCGTAAAAGTCCGGGTTCGGTGTTCGGTGCTTTCTTGGCGCTTTTTGAAAGGCTGCAAAGCAGCCAATCAACAAGCGTTATACTACTTGCCCCAAGAGGCCATCACAGTCATGCCTACTATTGGCATGGCTGTGATTGGCCAGTGCAGCATGTGACCCAGCCTCTATTTAAGCTGGAGTCACGTAGAGCCGCACGTCACTCTGCTCTGATCAGTGTAGGGAGAGGATGCAGCTGCTGCTGTTAGGGCGAGATTAGGCAGTGATTTACTCTTCCAAAACACTTAATGAAGTGATCGATCTACAGCTGTGAATCATTCAACCTCTGCTATTTAAATGCTAACTGTTTTTAGGCTGCCCAGAGCGTTTTTCTGTCACTTTTTTCTGGGGTGGTCGGCGGCCATTTTGTGTCTTGTGGTGCGCCAGCACAAGCTGCCACCAAGTACATTTAACCAATAGTGTTTTTTTTTTTTTGCTATATCCTATATCAGGGGCTTGGCTGTGCTTGCTATTTTATTGAGGGGTGAAATACAATTGCCAAAATAGCAGTATCCTAAATCTGGTGTTTTAGCTGTGGCTAGCCAATTGTAATACTGTCTGCTGTTTGGCAAAGGATATATTTTTTTCTGGGTTGAAATACAATTCCCAACTTAGCAATTCCCTAAATCCGTGGTTTCCCGCTGTATCAGGCCAAGTTTAAATCTATCCATAAAAGGGTATATTAGATTGAAGGTGCTGATAGGGTTATCCTCAATAACTTCACACGCTACCGTGCATCTCCAAGTATAATTCTGTCCGTAAACATATACCTGTCATCCAGAGCCTAAATACTAGGCCTACAATTTATATTCAGCTAAATCTGTGGTTATTGCTGTAGCTGGTCAAGTTATTTGGTGTCCGTCAAAGCACAGTTTTTGTTCTGGGTTGAAATACAATTTCAAACTTAGCAATTCCCTAAATCAGTGGTTTCTGCTGTATTAGGCCAAGTTTAAATCTATCCATAAAAGGGTATATTACATTGAAGGTGCTGATAGGGTCATCCTCAATAACTTCACACGCCTGTCTACAGCCAATGTGGACAAGCTGACGTTCATAAAAATGAACCAAGCATGGATCCCACAGGACCTGTCCATCCCTTGTGCAGATTAGACATTTATAACTACCTCCCCTTAACCATATATTATTGTACTCCAGGGCACTTCCTCATTCAATCCTTTTTTTTATTTTCATTTTACCATTATATTGCGGGGCAACCCAAAATTTGAATGAACCTCTCCTCTGTCTGGGTGCCGGGGCCTAAAAATATCTGACAGTGGCCTGTTCCAGTGTTGGGTGACATGAAGCCTGATTCTCTGCTATGACATGAAGCCTGATTCTCTGCTATGACATGAAGCCTGATTCTCTGCTATGACATGAAGCCTGAATCTCTGCTATGGGACCTCTCTCCTCTGTCTGTGTGCCGGGGCCTAAAAATATCTGACAGTGGCCTGTTCCAGTGGTGGGTGACGTGAAGCCTGATTCTCTGCTATGACATGAAGCCTGATTCTCTGCAATGGAACCACTCTCCTCTGTCTGGGTGCTGGGGCCTAAATATCTGACAATGGCCTGTTCTAGTGGTGGGTGACGTGAAGCCTGATTCTCTGCTATGACATGAAGCCTGATTCTCTGCTATGACATGAAGCCTGATTCTCTGCTATGGGACCTCTCTCCTCTGTCTGGGTGCCAGGGCCTAAATATCTGACAATGGCCTGTTCCAGTGGTGGGTGACGTGAAGCCTGATTCTCTGCTATGACATGAAGCCTGATTCTCTGCTATGACATGAAGCCTGATTCTCTGCAATGGGACCTCTCTCCTCTGTCTGGGTGCCGGGGCCTAAATATCTGACAATGGCCTGTTCCAGTGGTGGGTGACGTGAAGCCTGATTCTCTGCTATGCCATGAAGCCTGATTCTCTGCTATGACATGAAGCCTGATTCTCTGCAATGGGACCTCTCTCCTCTGTCTGGGTGACGGGGCCTAAATATCTGACAATGGCCTGTTCCAGTGGTGGGTGACGTGAAGCCTGATTCTCTGCTATGCCATGAAACCTGATTCTCTGCAATGAGACCTCTCTCCTCTGTCTGGGTGCCGGGGCCTAAATATCTGACAATGGCCTGTTCCAGTGGTGGGTGATGTGAAGCCTGATTCTCTGCTATGACTTGAAGCCTGATTCTCTGCTATGACATGAAGCCTGATTCTCTGCTATGGGACCTCTCTCCTCTGTCTGGATGCCGGGGCCTAAATATCTGACAATGGCCTGTTCCAGTGGTGAGTGACGTGAAGCCTGATTCTCTGCTATGACATGAAGCCTGATTCTCTGCTATGACATGAAGCCTGAATCTCTGCTATGGGACCTCTCTCCTCTGTCTGTGTGCCGGGGCCTAAAAATATCTGACAGTGGCCTATTCCAGTGGTGGGTGACGTGAAGCCTGATTCTCTGCAATGGGACCTCTCTCCTCTGTCTGGGTGCCGGGGCCTAAATATCGGACAGTGGCCTGTTCCAGTGTTGGGTGATGTGAAGCCTGATTTTCTGCTATGACATGAAGCCTGAATCTCTGCTATGGGACCTCTCTCCTCTGTCTGGGTGCCGGGGCCTAAATATCTGACAGTGGCCTGTTCCAGTGGTGGGTGACATGAAGCCTGATTCTCTGCCATGAGACCTCTCTCCAATTGATATTGGTTAATTTTAATTTATTTTATTTTAATTTTAATTCATTTCCCTATCCACATTTGTTTGCAGGGGATTTACCTACATTTTGCTGCCTTTTGCAGCCCTCTAGCCCTTTCCTGGGCTATTTTACAGCCTTTTTAGTGACGAAAAGTTCGGGTCCCCATTGACTTCAATGGGTTTCGGGACAAAGTTCGGGTCAAGTTCGGATCCCGAACCCGAACATTTCCGGGAAGTTCGGCCGAACTTCTCGAACCCGAACATCCAGGTGTTCGCTCAACTCTAACGATCTCCTAAATGGTGTCGAAACCACAATACAACAGTCCTTGGACTGGCCAAATCTGACCATCATATTTCTTAGGGGACTACAATTTCTGGTCACAATATGGAAGGCCGAAGAGATTTTTCCCATGCCTGTTTTTCCCTTTTTTTCATGATGAGGCCCCATAGAGGAAGCGTCCTGCACAGTGTTTTCTGGAGCGCAGACTTGTGTTTGCTCTTCTAGTCACTAAAACTAGTCTCTTGTGGATTGTATCCACAAAGCTAAGGATGGCTTAAAGGAGTTGTCCCATGAAGAATATTCTACGTGTTTCAAACCAGCGCTTGGATCTGAATACTTTCGTAATTGCATGTGATTAATCATTTAGCCTAGTCCACTGAGTTATTGAATAAAATCTATGTGTATAGCGCCACCTGCTGTTTGTTCTTTTACTTGTTTATCTGTCCACCTCACTCAGGTAGTCGCATATTGCACGTGCTCAGTTCCATCCCAGCTCCAACTTCCACCAGACCAATGTTCTGTTAGGATCTATGGCAGTTAGGGCCCATTCACATGGCCGTATGAACGGGTCCATTTTGTGGAACGCATGCGGGCCCATTCATTTCAATGGCAGCCGCAAAAGATGCAGACAGCACGCTGTATGCTGTCCACATTCCTTGTTGCGTTCCGTGGCCCTGCAAAAAAATATAGAGCATGTCCTATTCTTGTCCGCAATTGTGGACAAGAATAGGCATTTTCTATGAGAGTGGAGGCCATGTGCAGTCTGCAAATTGCGGAACGCACATGGCCCAGTATCCGCGCTTTGCAGATCCACAATTTGCAGACTGCAAAACACATACAGCCGTCTGAATGAGCCCTTATGTAACAGTCCTACAGGCTCACCTGTGTCAGAGGACCGCTGGCTGGAGGTAGGAGTGGAGCCCAGTGGCAAGGACCGCAGGCAGGTAGTAAGCGTGGTCAGACAATCCGGATGGCAACGGTGGTAGCAGTTCAGTAGGTAGGGATAAGGCAGAAGAGTAGTCGGTAGGCAGGCGGTAGGTCAGGGCAGGCGGCAGTAAGCGTGGTCAGACAATCCGGATGGCAACGGTGGTAGCAGTTCAGTAGGTAGGGATAAGGCAGAAGAGTAGTCGGTAGGCAATTCCTGGTCAGCAGTGGACTTCCAGCAGTAGCAAGAGCAACAGATGAGGAGAAGCTTGATCAAGGCTCAGGAGCTCAATAATCAGCAAGCTAGAGTTCAAGGGGCTGGACTTATATAGGGAAGTACCAGGTGTGGGGAATCAAGGGTGATGAGCAAGGCTTGGCAAGACTGAGGTTAACTAATAGGTTTCAGGGAGGAATGTCCAGAGAGGATGGTAGCCTAGTAAGCAGGGCTACTGCCTGGGATGTGGCTGGTCATGGGCTCGAATCCCGACACCTTACAAGGAGAGAGCAGCAACAGAAAGGACACACCGCCTAAGCTGTGATAAGGATAAAGTGGCAGCAGAAAAGACATGCCCCCTGAGCTGGGATAGGTGGAAAACTGCAGCAGAAAGGACACATCCCCTGAGAAAGGAAATACCCCATGAGCTTTGATAGGGAGAAAAATGCAGCAGTAAGGAGAAAGTTAACACACCTGAGCTGTGATAGAGAGAGCTGCAGCAGAAAGGACACATCCCCTGATCTGTGATAAGTAAGTAATGAAACTTTTTTGCACAACTATATTTAGATTCTCACGTATGCGCTCCAGGGTGGAACGCTTAGGGTCACGTTCTCCTCGATAGTGTCAGGCGAAACTTCCGCCTCCTATGATCTTTTCTTGCGTTCCACTGTGGAACGCAACTCACTTCCGGTTTCTCGGCATGTAATGTTCACAACTTTTTTTCTCAACAGTGACACCAAATATTGATCACTTACTTTACCCCCTCCATTTTAATAATATGTAAGACTTTTTGTTTTAAAGGGAATCTGTCACCTGCTTTTACCATTTTAAGCTGGCACCATCGCTATGTTCACTAAAGTACCTTATTTCCAGCAGTCTTCTTTTTACTTTATTTTGTTTTGTCCTTTTGATATAAAAGCGCTTTTTATGATATGCTAATGAGGCTCCAAGGTGCCCAGAGGGATGTTTTTTTTCCTTCTCCAGTGCCCAGTGACGCCCCCTGCAGTGCCCAAGAACGCCTCCTGATCCTCAAATAACCTCCCACAGCCCCGGCAAATGGTTCCGCCCCCTCCCCACGTCATAGTCTACCTTCTAGAAATGGGCACCGGAGAGTGAAAAAAACGCCCCTCTGGGCACCTTGGAGCCTCATTAGCATATCAAAAGGACAAAACGAAATAAAGTAAAAAAGAAGACTGATGGAAATAAGGTACTTTAGTTAACATGGTGATGGTGCCAGCTTAAAATGGTAAAAGCAGGTGACAGATTCCCTTTAATTAGATCATTAATGTGAGCAAGAATGGGTGTGATAGTTGTAGTATGGGCAGTCCTATTCCAAAAGGAAGTGAGGACATGCCTTCCAACGTGGCCACACATCATCAGGTACACCTCAGGTGTTTTTAATCGAGTTGTGCGAAACGTGCGTCAGGGATGCGTTGTGCATGGCACTCTAGTGTATGTGAGCTATTTCAATACATACTATTCTGATACATTGTAGCAAACTATCAGGGCAGGAGAGAGAATTGCTCTGCTGATATTTTTAGCTTAGAGGAGATTGTCTTGACTGGATACAAGTGTAACAAAGCCTCAGCTGTGTGAGACGTGTGAAGCGTCACATTCATCAACAGCAAGCAGAGATCTTGCAGATGGTAAGAGTAATTTGTATCACTTTCCATTGCGTCATTTGTATTAGGCTCGACAAGCTCTTCAAGGATTTTATCTGTAAAGGAAAACTTGTGGGAAGTATTCACAACTGACACTTAGGAACAATATGGTGTAATATGTGTCCCCATTTAATTACCCCTCACCCTCAGTATTAGGAAACTGTCACCCTCTGACTTCCAGACCTTGGTAAAATGCAGTAAAACCGGTCCGACTTGTGTCGCTGTCCTTCATGTGGAGATGCCATTTCCATGCAAGCTCTGGAGGTGTCACTTCATCACCTACTGCTGGGCTACCGGTTGTGAAACGCTCCACCATCTGCGTGTTCCCTGCCTGACCTATACTCCGCTTCTGCAAGAGCCAGTCCGTCCAGAATGGGAGAAAGTGCAGTGATAATGGGCGATCCCTGAACTGTTCCTTATCAGAAAGCACCGACTGGGCAGTTCTTATTTGCGTCCGACCCTCTTTCACTAGAGACACTCAACAAGTCTAATTCGTCCAAACTCAGGTGGAATGCAACTTTTTGGTGTCAGGATAGATGAAGAAGGAGGGTCGTATGACGCCAGGCGGGGTGTGAAGATACAGAATGCAAAAAGCGTATACCAAAAGCAAACATTTTTCAGATTAAAAAAAATAATAATAATCTTACAGTGCAGTGTTATTTTTTTTTTTTTTTAGGCTGGTCGTTATGGAATAGGGAGGGTGTATAAGGAATGCAGGGGGTAGGTATACTGGCCTAGGAGCAAAGAAAAAAATAGTTATATGAGTGGATGTTCCTTTAAAGGGGTTGTCTCACTTCAGCAATTAGCATTTATTATGTAGAAGAAGTTAATACAAGGCACTTACTAATATACTGTTATTATCCATATTGTCTCCCTTGCTGTCTGGATTCATTTTTCCATCACATTATACACTGCTTGTATCCAGTGGTTACGACCACCCTGCAATCCATCCTTGGTGGACGTGCATTCACACTATAGGAAAAAGCACCAGCCTATGTGCACTTCCATGGTTCCATCTAATAAAGAGGCCGGCGCTTTTTCCTATAGTGTGCAAGCACGACCACTACTGATGGATTTCAGGGTGGTCGTAACCCCTGGATACAAGCAGTGTATAATGTGATGGAAAAATGAATGCAGCCAGCAAAGGAGGCAATATGGAGAACCACAGTACATTAATAAGTGCCTTATATTAACTTCTTCTACATAATAAATGGTACTTGCTGAAGTGAGACAACCCCTTTAAGTCTCTGGAGCGTACCATTGTTCTTGTCCTCGTTTGCGCTCCCAAATTCTGTTTAAGATGAGTGGTTTAAGCCCAGGGATGTTACCCAATAGTGGAAAAAACCCATTACCCCGCCCCTTATTGTTACATGGGGCTGTTTAAACCCCCGCTAACCTCTTCCCCTGGGATCTTGGAGGCAGATTGTCCCTCCCTCCCTTCCTTTTATTAAAGGGCATCTGTCAGCAGTTTTGTACCTATGACACTGGCTGACCTGTTACATGTGCTGTTGGCAGCTGAAGGCATCTGTATTGGTCCCTTGTACATATGTGCCCGCACATTTACTGACATTTTGTATTTCCTTCTACTTCATGGGCCAGATTTATCACGACTCTGACAGCTCACGCCACTTTCACATATGGCTAAAGTCAGGTTTAGCTAAGTCAGATTTATGATCGTCCCTTTAAGACTGTAATAAATGTGGTTTGACGGTAGCAGTTTATCCGTCAGTAAAAGGCTTCACATAAGTCGCACGTCTTTACAAAAAAGTTGCATGTTTTTTAAAAAAGTCGCATAAGATAAGCATGGTCCGCACTGGAGTGATTTTGCACTTTTTTTGCAACTTTTTAAATTGTCGCAATAGTAAATCTGTCTAGAGATTCATTTACATAAGAAAACACGCCCACTTTCAGAAAACTGGCGAGCATAGCGCCCAGCCAATAAAAGTCACACATTTTTGCGCAGTTTAAGCGATTGTGCAACAATGTGCGACTTTTTTACTCCATTATTCTGACTTGAGCTAATGATAAATCTGGCCCCAAATGTTTTGTCCGGTTTATCTCATACACATCACAGCTGGTGGTACTTAAATTCTGGTGGTGTATTAACCACTTCAGCCCCGCTAGGTGAAACCCCCTTCATGACCAGAGCACTTTTTACACTTCGGCACTACACTCCTTTCACCGTTTATCGCTCGGTCATGCAACTTACCACCCAAATGAATTTTACCTCCTTTTCTTCTCACTAATGGAGCTTTCATTTGGTGGTATTTCATTGCTGCTGACATTTTTACTTTTTTTGTTATTAATCAAAATGTAACGATTTTTTTGCAAACAAAATGACATTTTTCACTTTCAGCTGTAAAATTTTGCAAAAAAAACGACATCCATATATAAATTTTTCGCCAAATTTATTGTTCTACATGTCTTTGATAAAAAAAATGTTTGGGCAAAAAAAAAAAATGGTTTGGGTAAAAGTTATAGCATTTACAAACTATGGTACAAAAATGTGAATTTCCGCTTTTTGAAACAGCTCTGACTTTCTGAGCACCTGTCATGTTTCCTGAGGTTCTACAATGCCTAAACAGTAGAAAAACCCCACAAATGACCCCATTTCGGAAAGTAGACACCCTAAGGTATTCGCTGATGGGCCTAGTGAGTTCATAGAACTTTTTATTTTTTGTCACAAGTTAGCGGAAAATGATGATGATTTTTTTATTTTTTATTTTTTCTTACAAAGTCTCATATTCCACTAACTTGCGACAAAAAATAAAAAATTCTAGGAACTCACCATGCCCCTCACAGAATACCTTGGGGTGTCTTCTTTCCAAAATGGGGTCACTTGTGGGGTAGTTATACTGCCCTGGCAATTTAGGGGCCCAAATGTGTGAGAAGAACTTTGCAATCAAAATGTGTAAAAAATGACCGGTGAAATCCAAAAGGTGCACTTTGGAATATGCGCCCCTTTGCCCACCTTGGCAGCAAAAAAGTGTGACACATCTGGTATCGCCGTACTCAGGAGAAGTTGGGGAATGTGTTTTGGGGTGTCATTTTACATATACCCATGCTGGGTGAGAAAAATATCTTGGTCAAATGCCAACTTTGTATAAAAAAATGGGAAAAGTTGTCTTTTGCCAAGATATTTCTCTGACCCAGCATGGGTATATGTAAAATGACACCCCAAAACACATTCCCCAACTTCTCCTGAGTACGGCGATACCAGATGTGTGACACTTTTTTGCAGCCAAGGTGGGCAAAGGGGCACACATTCCAAAGTGCACCTTTCGGATTTTGCAGGCCATTTTTTACACATTTTGATTGCAAGGTACTTCTCACACATTTGGGCCCCTAAATTGCCAGGGCAGTATAACTACGCCACAAGTGACCCCATTTTGGAAAGAAGACACCCCAAGGTATTCCGTGAGGGGCATGGCGAGTTCCTAGAATTTTTTATTTTTTGTCACAAGTTAGCGGAAAATGATGATTTTTTTTTTTCCTCTTTTTTCCTTACAAAGTCTCATATTCCACTAACTTGCGACAAAAAATAAAAAATTCTAGGAACTCGCCATGCCCCTCACGGAATACCTTGGGGTGTCTTCTTTCCAAAATGGGGTCACTTGTGGCGTAGTTATACTGCCCTGGCAATTTAGGGGCCCATATGTGTGAGAAGTACCTTGCAATCAAAATCTGTAAAAAATGACCGGTGAAATCCGAAAGGTGCACTTTGGAATATGTGCCCCTTTGCCCACCTTGGCATCAAAAAAGTGTCACACATCTGGTATCGCCGTACTCAGGAGAAGTTGGGGAATGTGATTTGGGGTGTCATTTTACATATACCCATGCTGGGTGAGAGAAATATCTTGGCAAAAGACAACTTTTCCCATTTTTTTATACAAAGTTGGCATTTGACCAAGATATTTTTCTCACCCAGCATGGGTATATGTAAAATGACACCCCAAAACACATTCCCCAACTTCTCCTGAGTACGGCGATACCAGATGTGTCACACTTTTTTGCTGCCAAGGTGGGCAAAGGGGCGCATATTCCAAAGTGCACCTTTTGGATTTCACCGGTCATTTTTTACACATTTTGATTGCAAAGTTCTTCTCACACATTTGGGCCCCTAAATTGCCAGGGCAGTATAACTACGCCACAAGTGACCCCATTTTGGAAAGAAGACACCCCAAGGTATTCCGTGAGGGGCATGGCGAGTTCCTAGAATTTTTTATTTTTTGTCGCAAGTTAGTGGAATATGAGACTTTGTAAGGAAAAAAGAAAAAAAAAGAAAAATCATAATTTTCCGCTAAATTGTGACAAAAAATAAAAAATTCTAGGAACTCGCCGTGCCCCCCACGGAATACCTTGGGGTGTCTTCTTTCCAAAATGGGGTCACTTGTGGCGTAGTTATACTGCCCTGGCAATTTAGGGGCCCAAATGTGTAAGAAGTACCTTGCAATCAAAATGTGTAAAAAATGGCCTGCGAAATCCGAAAGGTGCCCCTTTGCCCACCTTGGCTGCAAAAAAGTGTCACACATGTGGTATCGCCGTACTCAGGAGAAGTTGGGCAATGTGTTTTGGGGGGTCATTTTACATATACCCATGCTGGGTGAGAGAAATATATTGGCAAAAGACAACTTTTCCCATTTTTTTATACAAAGTTGGCATTTGACCAAGATATTTTTCTCACCCAGCATGGGTATATGTAAAATGACACCCCAAAACACATTCCCCAACTTCTCCTGAGAACGGCGATACCACATGTGTGACACTTTTTTGCAGCCTAGATGCGCAAAGGGGCCCAAATTCCTTTTAGGAGGGCATTTTTAGACATTTGGATCCCAGACTTCTTCTCACACTTTCGGGCCCCTAAAAAGCCAGGGCAGTATAAATACCCCACATGTGACCCCACTTTGGAAAGAAGACACCCCAAGGTATTCAATGAGGGGCCTGGCGAGTTCCTAGAAATTTTTTTTTTTTGCATAAGTTAGCGGATATTGATTTTTTTTTTTTTTTTTTTTCTCACAAAGTCTCACTTTCCGCTAACTTAGGACAAAAATTTCAATCTTTCATGGACTCAATATGCCCCTCACGGAATACCTTGGGGTGTCTTCTTTCCGAAATGGGGTCACATGTGGGGTATTTATACTGCCCTGGCTTTTTAGGGGCCCTAAAGCGTGAGAAGAAGTCTGGAATATAAATGTCTAAAAATGTTTACGCATTTGGATTCCGTGAGGGGTATGGTGCGTCCATGTGAGATTTTATTTTTTGACACAAGTTAGTGGAATATGAGACTTTGTAAGAAAAAACAAAAACAAACAAAAAATTTCCGCTAACTTGTGCCAAAAAAAATGTCTGAATGGAGCCTTACCAGGGGGGGGGGGGGGGGGGGGGTGATCAATGACAGGGGGGTGATCAATGACAGGGGGGTGATCACCCATATAGACTCCCTGATCACCCCCCTGTCATTGATCACCCCCCCTGTAAGGCTCCATTCAGACATCCGCATGATTTTTTACGGATCCATGGATACATGGATCGGATCCACAGAACGCATGCGGACGTCTGAATGGAGCCTTACAGGGGGGTTATCAATGACAGGGGGTGATCAGGGTAATCAGGGTGATCACCCCCCTGTCACTGATCACCCCCCCCTGTAAGGCTCCATTCAGACATCCGCATGATTTTTTACGGATCCATGGATACATGGATCGGATCCACAGAACGCATGCGGACGTCTGAATGGAGCCTTACAGGGGGGTTATCAATGACAGGGGGTGATCAGGGTAATCAGGGTGATCACCCCCCTGTCACTGATCACCCCCCCTGTAAGGCTCCATTCAGACGTCCGCATGATTTTTTACGGATCCATGGATACATGGATCGGATCCACAGAACGCATGCGGACGTCTGAATGGAGCCTTACAGGGGGGTTATCAATGACAGGGGGTGATCAGGGTGATCACCCCCCTGTCACTGATCACCCCCCCTGTAAGGCTCCATTCAGACATCCGCATGATTTTTTACGGATCCATGGATACATGGATCGGATCCACAAAACGCATGCGGACGTCTGAATGGAGCCTTACAGGGGGGTTATCAATGACAGGGGGTAACCAGGGTGATCACCCCCCTGTCACTGATCACCCCCCCTGTAAGGCTCCATTCAGACATCCGCATGATTTTTTACGGATCCATGGATACATGGATCGGATCCACAGAACGCATGCGGACGTCTGAATGGAGCCTTACAGGGGGGTTATCAATGACAGGGGGTGATCAGGGTAATCAGGGTGATCACCCCCCTGTCACTGATCACCCCCCCTGTAAGGCTCCATTCAGACGTCCGCATGATTTTTACGGATCCATGGATACATGGATCGGATCCACAGAACGCATGCGGACGTCTGAATGGAGCCTTACAGGGGGGTTATCAATGACAGGGGGTGATCAGGGTAATCAGGGTGATCACCCCCCTGTCACTGATCACCCTCCCAGTAAGGCTCCATTCAGACATCCGCATGATTTTTTACGGATCCATGGATACATGGATCGGATCCACAGAACGCATGCGGACGTCTGAATGGAGCCTTACAGGGGGGTTATCAATGACAGGGGGTGATCAGGGTGATCACCCCCCTGTCACTGATCACCCCCCCTGTAAGGCTCCATTCAGACGTCCGCATGATTTTTACGGATCCATGGATACATGGATCGGATCCGTAAAAATCATGCGGACGTCTAAATGGAGCCTTACAGGGGGGTGATCAATGACAGGGGGGTGATCAATGACAGGGGGTGATCAGGGAGTGTATATGGGTGATCACCCGCCTGTCATTGATCACCCCCCTGTAAGGCTCCATTCAGACGTCCGTATGCTTTTTGCGGATCCGATCCATGTATCCGTGGATCCGTAAAAATCATACGGACGTCTGAACGGAGCCTGACAGGGGGGTGATCAATGACAGGGCGGTGATCAATGACAGGGGGGTGATCAGGGAGTTTATATGGGGTGATCATGGGTGATCAGGGGTTTATAAGGGGTTAATAAGTGACCGGGGGGGGGGGGGGTGTAGTGTAGTGTAGTAGTGTAGTGTGGTGTTTGGTGGGACTGTACTGACCTACCTGAGTCCTCTGGTGGTCGATCCTAACAAAAGGGACCACCAGAGGACCAGGTAGGAGGTATATTAGACGCTGTTATGAAAACAGCGTCTAATATACCTGTTAGGGGTTAAAAAATTCGGATCTCCAGCCTGCCAGCGAGCGATCGCCGCTGGCAGGCTGGAGATCCACTCGCTTACCTTCCGTTCCTGTGAGCGCGCGCGCCTGTGCGCGCGCGTTCACAGGAAATCTCGCGTCTCGCGAGAAGACGCGTATATGCGTCCAGGAGGAGTAAAGCAACCACCTCCCGGACGCATATACGCGTACAGCGGTCGGGAGGTGGTTAAGGAGCTGCGAAGGCGGACTTGCCTACCGGCAGCTGGCGTAGTGTTTCTCAGCCAAGTGTCAAAATTACTAAATTAATGCTCTTGTTTTAAAGCTGTTACAGTGTTAAGAAATAAAAGCTGTGGCCAACCACCCTCCAGCCAGAATGGGTTTTCTGTGTATTATTATTATTTGAGCACATGACAGGGTTGGGTATGTCGCCTGCAGTCCCATCAGCTACTATCTGTTTACCCATAGCCAAAATGGTCACTTTTACATTACTGATTCTGTCTTGGTGTTAGGGAGCTTGAAAGGTGTTGCTTCCAGTCCTCGGAGACCAAAGAGTGTCATAAATGACTTTTCATGTCAAATTTCCCAACCGATCATACCAAATCAAATGTGAATCTAATTTTAGACATTTGCTCATTATCAAAAGCCATACACAAGGGATCTTTTGGCCAACAGCTATCTCTTCGTTCTTTCCATACATTTGCTCGGCCGAGCATGTATGTGTAATGAATGAGAAAGGGAAGAAATCTCTGGCCAGACTCCTCTGACAGTGGCTTATCTCAATCCTAACAAAAGTATTAGTCGATTAAATCACAGATAAGGGGCCGTCAGCTCCCCAACTGACGGAAAAGAGAGAAAATCCAAAGGGTGCTATTAGAGCATGTTAGCTCTATACAGAAAAAGGGACTCCATATTTTTAATAAAGACCAATTTCAAAAATTATTTTAGCTCAAAATGAGTACAATGAACTATAAAAAAAAAATGCCACAAAAAGGTGTACAAATCCTTTAAAGTAAAGAGCATTTGTTGTATGGTGTTTAGACCAATAGGGCTACAGTGGGCATTTAGCCCATATTCTTGCCTATTTGTGCAGTGCCCTTTGTTTTGAATTTTGCATATACTGTATGGTAATTTTTGGAATAGGCAGCCGCTGTCATTCAGAAATTCTGCCTTTAGCACATTCTGATAACATGGGTTCTAATATGGAGCACTTGAGTCAATGCATTTGATGCTATTAGGTCAAACATTAAAGGGATTGTTTAATGACAGACAACCCTTTTAGCACGGGACCTAACTGCAGTAGATGGTTCAAGCTAAAATAAAGCAGAGAGCCTTCAGTGCTGCCAGCGTTATGTACAGAGTGCATACATGGGGCGGGCAGAGCAGGAAGTCTGCAAAGTGAAGCCTCAGCCAATAGCTACAGAGCTAGTCCCATAGGAAGAGGTGGGGACAGCAGCATGGACCAATGAGGAGACAGGAGGTGGATATCAGACTTCCTGTAGGCTATGTATAAACAAGGCTTTTTTCTTAACCTTTTTTTGAAAGTATATGGTTTGCTGTTATGGCAACCACTGTGCCAACCAACAGATTTGGCTTTGGGCCATTCCAAACGGCGGTATTTGGGAAGTCCCCTGGTTTTCACCGTTTAGCCCTTATATAGGCAACTGGACTTGTCTGCAGGAGGTAAGGTAAAGGGTAAGGTAAAATTGTAGTCAGGGCAGGCAGAGTGCAAGCACCTGTGAAGTAGCGCTGGGATCAAGCAACCAGATGCCTAATGTGACAAGGAGCCTATGCAGGAAGAAGAGAGGACACACTTACTGAGATGCAACGCTGGAGCCTAGATGGGTAAAGCTTAGATCATGGCCAACTTCTGTATTTGGTCTATCAATTAGGTCTCATTCACATGACCGTATTTTCCTTCTACATCTTATCCACATTTTTTTTGACTCATTCATTTCTATGGAGTTGAAATAAAATGCAGACAGCGCAGGGCCCTTATCTGTATTTTGCTGAACGCAAATAAATACGGTCATGTGATTGTAGCCTTTTAGATAAGCTTCCTAGAGAAAAAGATGTATCTGCCTTTGGGGTGCCTATAGGGGTACCTATGTATTTTCATCCATTGCTTTTTGGAATCCATGTAGGGGCTTCTTACTGTCTGCAGGTGCTGTATACGAACCAGTCCCCATTGTGGGCCTGTGTTTTGGCATGCTATGTCCCAAAAAATGAAATCTGTCTCTGTCTGTGTGCACAGTTTGGCAGCGTAGCAGCACGTTTTGTATCTGATAATTCAAACTAATACCATGGATAATAAAACTTTTTCCAGCAGCTAACAGAAATATGTACATGTCATGTTCTGGCAAGTTAAGACCCGGTGAAGCTTCATGTGCTGTTCTCTCTATGGTTAGGGGAGAATAAAAAACATTCCCAAAAATGACTTTCAGATATGAATCATTATGGCAAATAGCTGACATTCCGCTTTTCACCTGACCCATCCTTTATTGTGTAAATCTTAGGTGATTTCCAAAGCGTGTATGTATGTTTAAAAACTGAGACATTATTCAGGACTATGATACTACTTGTCGATATGTGCAAAAGAAGATCTCCAAACCTGACAGAGTCTAAACCTACCTCTATATACATTGATACCCCCAGGGAAGAGAAGAAAAACCCTCAAGGAATACCAGAGCTTGTCATCTGGAGGTTACTGGTCTACATTTTATATGTTAACAGATAGATCTGTGCTGCTTTTTCAAGAGATTGGACCTCCTCTTCCATTAATGTACCTGGAGACCACTCAAAGTCCTTCAGAACAAGGCAGGTTCTAATATCCTGGCATTCTGGTCAGGGTTACCCGTGGAAATGGCTCCCACTCCGTATCTTCTGAGCATTCTCACTCAAAAGAAGGAAACATGCTAAGATCCCAATAGCGAAGCACCACAACTTGATATATCGCACAAAGGCAAGTTACTGCACTCATCAAATATAATAACACAACGCATTAAAACAGTCTTCCTAGACCAACTCACCCAATCCAGGGTTTCACCTCTGCCTCCTCATGGGCTTGGGAAGGACCTACTTCGCAATGATCTAGGAGCGCTTTATACAGTAGAGACAAGGCGAGGATTTTTTATTTGACTTTTATTATTGTGTTTTACATTTTAGACTGTGAAGCTCTTGCTGTCATTTATTGAAGACCATTACACATATCCTTCCAAGGATTGGGCCATGCCTGGTGATAACTGGGTGGTGGTCACCCTAATGGTAGAGGCCATGGTGGAAGTTCCCGTTTTCTTATGTTATAATACTGCTAGGACCAGTAAAAAAAAATGTAAGCCCAGAAAACCCTTTCAATGTCATACTGAGCCTGTACTTTCTTCTGAAAAGGACACATTCATAGAAGGACACATTCTTGAACTGAAGAGCATTCATTTCACTCATGAAATGCACAGGGAAATTCCCATGTCTAACCATAAACTGAGAAGAGGGTATGTAAATAAGCTCTTAGCAAGCTTTGCTCTTAGCAAGCTCTATTGTGCTGCATTGAAACAGGGATCAGACCCTGTAATGTTGAAGTCCTAGAGTGGGACAAATAATAAAGTGAAAAATAAATAAATAATTAAACGTTTCAAGTTTTAAAAAAAGCATCCTTTTCCCAAAATAAAGTAAAACATTTTTGTAAAAGATAGGTAAAAAAAAGGAAAGTAGACATATTAGGTATTGTTGTGTCTGTATCGACCAGCTCTATAAAAATATCACATGACCTAACTCCTCAGATGAACACCGTCAACATTTTTTAATAAAAACTGTGCAAAAAAAAGCCATTTTTTTGTCACCTTACATCACAAAAAGTCATATACACCCCATTTAAACAGTCATCTCATCCTGCAAAAAATTAGCCCCTACCTAAGACAATCGCCCCAAAAAAATAAATAAATATGGCTCTAAGACTATGGAGACAGTGAAACATGATTATTTTTTGTTTCAAAAATGATATTATTGTGTAAAATTTAAATAAATAAAAACAGTATACATATTTGGTATTGCCGCATCCGTAAAAACCTGCTCTAAAAAGTGTAATAGCAAGCGATCAAAAAGCCATATGCCCCCCTAAATTTTTTTAAATCAAACCGTCATCTCATCCCTCAAAAAAATGATACCTTCGCTGAAAAAAAAAAAAACTATGGCTTTGATAATATGGAAACACTAAAACATGATTTTTTTGTTTAAAAAATGCTGTTATTGTGTAAAACGTAACAAAAAAAGTACACATATTAGGTATTGCCGCATCCATAATAACCTGCTGTATAAAAATATCACATGACCTAACACCTCAGGTGGACAATGTAAAAACATATTTTTTTAAGTGTCAAAAAAGCTATTTTTTGTCACCTTACATCACAAAAGGTGTAATGCTAAGCGATCAAAACGTTTTATGCACCCTAAAATAGTACCAATCAAACCATCATCTCATACTGAAAAAAATTAACCCCTACATAAGACAGTCGCCCAAACGCCCCAAAAAAAAATATATATATATGCCTTTTAGACTATAGAGACACAAAAAAAAATCATTTTTTCCCAATATTTGGTGATGTTGCATCCGTAACAACTTGCTCTATAAAAATACCATATGATCTCACCTGTTAGATAAACACTGTAAATAACAAAATATAAAAACGGTGGCAAAACAATAAATAACAAAATATAAAAACGGTGGCAAAACAGCTATTTTTTGTTACTTTGCCTCACAAAAAGTGTAATATAGAGCAACCAAAAATCATATGTACCCAAAAATAGTATCAACAAAACAGCCACCATATTCTGTAGTTTGCAAAATTGGGTCATTTTTTTTGAGTTTCTACTCTAGGGGTGCATCAGGGGGTCTTCAAATGTGAAATGGCAGCCTAAAATTATTCCAAAACTGCCTTCCAAAAACCATATGGCGTTCTTGTCCTTCTGCGCCCTGCCGTGTGCCCGTACAGCAGTTTACGACCACTTATGGGGTGTTTCTGTAAACTACAGAATCAGGGTAATAAATATTGAGTTTTGTTTGGCTGTTAAACCTTGCTTTTTTAGCAGAAAAAAATTGATTGAAATGGAAAATCTGCCAAAAAAGTGAAATTCTATCTCCATTTTGCATTAATTCTTGTGTTTGTAAAATCAGTTTTGAATACTTTGAAAGGTGTAGTTTCTAAAATGGGGTCATTTTTGGGTGGTTTCTATTATGTAAGTGCCACAAAGTCACTTCAGACCTGAACTGGTCCTTAAAAAGATTTGCTTCTAAACTTCTAAGCCTTCTAACGTCCCCCCCTTCAAAAAAAGGTATTCACAAAATGATCCAAACATGAAGTAGACATATGGGGAATGTAAAGTAATAACTATTTTTGGAGTTATTACTATCTATTATAAAAGTAGAGAAATTGAAATTTGGAAATTTGCTACTTTTTCCCAATTTTTTGTAAATTTAGTATTTTTTTTTATAAATAAAAATTAAATTTTTGGACTCAGTTTTATCACTATCATGAAGTACAATATGTGATAAGAAAACATTCTCAGAATGGCCTGGATAAGTAAAAGCGTTTTAAAGTTATTACCACATAATGTGACACATGTCAGATTTGCAAAAAATGGCCTGGTCCTCAAAGGGGTATTCCCATCTTCAGCTTTCATACTTACCTTCATCCAGCGCGACGTTCACTTCCTGGATTCGGCTGGGCTTGATTGATGTCTTCTCCCGGCTGGGCAGCACTGGCGCAGAAGACTGGAGTTTTTCTCCCAGACGGCCGGGCAATGTCCTGAACGCTCACACCGCCGCGCATGCGCCATGGGGACTTATTCCTGGCCTGTATAGTACAGAGCGTTCGCGGCTCTGTACTATACTGGCCAGGAAGAAGTCGCCATGGCGCATGCGCGGCGGCGAGTGCGTTCAGGACATTTCCGGGAGAGAATCTTCAAGCTTCTGCGCAAGCGTGGCCTGGTGGGATTCAACAGGAGAGGTGGCCGTAACCAGGGGAGACGAAAGACAACAATAAGATAAGAGGGGACTTATTTTCTCAAAAAGGGTGGGAATTGTGTAATAAAATGTATTTAGAAAAATGATCACTATCAAATCATTAACAGATTTAACAGTGATCATTGTGATGGGAATACCCCTTTAAGGTAAAAAATGGCAGGGTCCTGAAGGGGTTAAGGTTGACACTTTACAGGCAAGACTTCTTGTAATAGTTGTAAGTTCACTGTCTAGCACTCTGGTACTAAATATGCTGGTTCTACTTATCTTGAGCTATCCAATAGGGGTGTTCTCCCTCGTGGCAGGCATCAGTCTTCTGCTACATTATTTGCAGAATGCTCTCTTAAAAAGGTTCAGGTTTTCCACTATGACCTGGAAGGCTTGTGTAGTCGATAAGGACAATTCTGCGCTCTAATTATCCATTCGTGTCCTGGCACTTGGAAAATTGCTCTCAGGCACTTGTGCTGATGAGGTCCATAAGCTAGATTCAGCTGTAACCCTCAATAGGCTTACTTCATATTTAGACATAGACTCACTGTCTGGTGCTTGGTTGCTGTGGTTGTCTTCTCCAGCCTTGATCAGGGCCCAGAGGAAAGGAAAACAGCTACGTGTTGATTTAGGCCTGTTTCTCTTCTCCATGAACTTGCTTCTCCTCTCTCACTCTGACTCTAACATAACATTCTGCTCTAAGCTAGACACACCCAAAGCTATATATAGTGTGGTGCCATCATCACCTAGGGGCAAATGGGTGGAATGACAATGCCGGACTGATAATGTGAAATACCATACATTAGACAAATACATAAATAGGCATATGTTTAAAGTGTCCCATTTACACACTGATGTGGGATGCTGCAGTGGCTCTGACTATAACAGTTAATAAAAGTGGTAACCCTCACACCGATGCTCCCTAGGGCCAGGAGAGTGTTAGGGTTCCTGCCTAATGGTAGTTGGGGTGCCTTTGGTGTTATAGGTTTGGTGTGGGTGCAGGGCAGGAGCTATAGGGTACAATGGCCAGCGTATAGTAATGGAGTCCGTAACTAGGCCAGTAAGAAAGTAAACATCTCTCTTTACTAAAGTGCAGAATGGGACTAGTAGTACATCCAGTAGCATCAAAGCACAGTTTCAATAGTTCACAGATTATTCCCAGGTAGCAATGTATGGATTTGAGTAAGGATGGGAATTGTAGCACTTTTTCCCCTCTATCTTCTCAGGGTCTCTCTCTCTCTGCAAAATCTAAAGGTGTCAATATTACTCTTGCAATGACAGCTGTCATTTCCATCTCAAGGGTACAATCTTAAAGATTTGTGAATGGTGGTTTAGCAATGTCCCCCTCACAGCAGTAAAGTCTATCAGTTTTGATCAGCAAAATACCTTACTAATAGGGATGAGCGAACCCGAACTGTATAGTTCGGGTTCGTACCGAATTTTGGGGTGTTCGTGACACGGACCCGAACCCGAACATTTTCGTAAAAGTCCGGGTACGGGTTCGGTGTTCGGCGCTTTCTTGGCGCTTTTTGAAAGGCTGCAAAGCAGCCAATCAACAAGCGTCATACTACTTGCCCCAAGAGGCCATCACAGCCATGCCTACTATTGGCATGGCTGTGATTGGCCAGTGCAGCATGTGACCCAGCCTCTATTTAAGCTGGAGTCACGTAGCGCAGCACGTCACTCTGCTCTGATCAGTGTAGGGATAGGATGCAGCTGCGACGTTAGGGCGAGATTAGGCAGTGATTAACTCCTCCAAAAGACTTAATTCAGTGATCGATCTACAGCTGTGGATCATTGAACTGCTGCTATTCAATTGCTCACTGTTTTTAGGCTGCCCAGAGCGTTTTTCTGTCACTTTTTTCTGGGGTGATCAGCGGCCATTTTGTGTCTTGTGGTGCGCCAGCACAAGCTGCCACCAAGTGCATTTAACCAATAGTGTTTTTATTTTTTTGCTATATCCTATATCAGGGGCTTGGCTGTGCTTACTATTTTATTGAGGGGTGAAAAAAAATTGCCAAAATAGCAGTACCCTAAATCTGGTGTTTCAGCTGTGGCTAGCCAATTGTAATACTGTCTGCAAAGGATATATTTTTTTCTGGGTTGAAATACAATTCCCAAATTAGCAATTCCCTAAATCAGTGGTTTCTGCTGTATCAGGCCAAGTTTAAATCTATCCATAAAAGGGTATATTAGATTGAAGGTGCTGATAGGGTCATCCTCAATAACTTCACACGCTACCGTGCATCTCCAAGTCTAATTCTGTCCGAAAAAGGGATCCCTGTCATCCAGGGCCTAAATACTAGGCCTACATTTATATTCAGCTAAATCTGTGGTTATTGCTGTGGCTGGTGAAGTTATTTATTGTCCGTCAAAGAACAGTTTTTGTTCTGGGTTGAAATACAATTCCCAACTTAGCAATTCCCTAAATCAGTGGTTTCTGCTGTATCAGGCCAAGTTTAAATCTATCCAGGATTTACCTACATTTTGCTGCCTTTTGCAGCCCTCTAGCCCTTTTCTGGGCTATTTTACAGCCTTTTTAGTGCCGAAAAGTTCGGGTCCCCATTGACTTCAATGGGGTTCGGGTTCGGGGCGAAGTTCGGGTCGAGTTCGGATCCCGAACCCGAACATTTCCGGGAAGTTCGGCCGAACTTCTCAAACCCGAACATCCAGGTGTTCGCTCAACTCTACGTTACTAACTGACTCCGGTGCTCAACCATGCAGATTCTGGACATTCTTGGTTCTTTCCTTTATCTCTTTCTGGAGTACTATAGAAATGTTGAGGTCTTTCTTATTCAGTAGGTAATCCTCAGAGAAGATGATTTTCTGTAACTTTGGTCCAGTCCTGTGAGGAGTAGAGCACATGGAGCTTCCCCTCTCTAACTCTAGACTTACTAGACTGAGCTAGGGTGGTTTAAGCAATGCCCCCCTCACAGCAGTAAAGTCTTTCCGCTTTCATCAGCAAAATGCCTTACTGACTGACTCCAGTGCTCGGCCATGCAGATTCTGGACTTTCTTGGTTCTTTCCTTTATCTCTCTTTTTGGAGTACTATAGAAATGTTGAGGTCCTTCTTGTTCAGTAGATAATCCTCAGAGAAGATGATTGGTCCAGTTCTCTGAGGAGTGGAGCACATGGAGCCTCCTCTCACTTCCTTCTCTAACTCTAGAGTCACTAGACTGAGCTTGTATCCTTTCTTGTGCAGCTCTCTCCTTGTAACTTCCACGACTTCCAACCGAACATATGACTGGTGGCATTTGAAGATTTAAACTGAGCATGCTCGATCGACAAATTTTTTTGGGGAAAGGAACAAACAGCAGGTGGCGCTATACAGATACATTTTAGTGAATAGCTCATCTGCTATACAAAATTTTTAATGACATGCAATTACAAAAGTATTCAGATCCAGGTGGTGGATTAAAAATGTAGAATATGTTTCGTGACACATCCCCTTTAAATAACATTGCATAATATTATATAACAAGGAGAGTTTGCAAGTACCCTGTTCAGGCGTAGTGCAGATCCATAGTTGCCAGCAGTCCCGGATTTGCAGGGACTGTCCCTAATTTTCAGAGAAAATACTGAAACTATGTGGTCTTAAATGACCTGAATTTATCAACTATAATGTTGGTAAGTACCGTATGGGGATTCCTAGACTGTCTGGTCTACATTTCCAGTGTCTAGCTATTAAAAGCTATTAAACAGGTTTACATATTCTACTGATGCTAGTAATATATGGCAGATATATCACCCTGGGGGATTTTTTTGGAGACAAAAAAACCCCTTTACCATCATATTAACCCTACTTACTTCTTAAAAGGTTAAGGACATAGAAGAGCACATTCTTGAACTGAAGAGCCTCCCTTAGATGTAGGGAAACTCCCATTTCCAACCCTAATTTGTACTATGCGTTGTATCTCGCCATCGCTCTGCGTTGGGCCAGTATTTAGGGTGCCCGGCTACAGTAGAAGCAGTTAGCGTTTATGCAGATTGTTTAGACTTGATTGTGAGTCACTCCTGCACGTCGAGAGCTCTGTAACCTGTTTTCTTTCCTTTTTTTCCTCCGGGCTTCAAGTGTAGGAGGAAAGAAATGGCTTCCAGACGGACAGATTAGAGGCATACACTGCTGACTCACTGCAGATATTTCTGCTGCACCAGCAAAATTCTGCGTTATGTTGGTCACAATGCAAAGAAGTAAATTTCCAGCAGCAGGACACCACGTTCATGGAGTTTACATGTTCTCCTCATGTTTCTGCCCCTTTCAACATGCCAGCTCTCCTGTACAATACAGGTCAGAGCGTGTAGGAACAAAACTTAAGGGCATGGGTAACACATTGTTGTCAGTTTATGCATACATTTTCAGGAGGAACAATAGAATTGACTGCCAAAAAAAGTTTTCTTAAGAAAAGATGCTCCAAACTTGTTTTTTTTCCTAACAAAAAAATGCATGACAAGAAAGATGACGGATTCTGTAGCTTGCGGTGAATTTGCTCAAGTTGGTGAGCCAGAATGTGGTCAGTACCCCCTATGACAGGGGTTGCCAACCAGCGGCTCTCGAGCAGTATGCCGCTCTTTGCCTCTTCAAGTGCGACTCAAGCGGTGGAGCTGGGAAGCAGTCAGACCAGCGCACTCTCCACCCCATGCTCAGATCTCCTTTCCTGATCGGGCACCATTACTACTCTGCAGCTCCAGCTCGCTCGCCACTACGTCCTGATGCGCACAATGTCAGAACGTAGTAGGTTGAGACACGCACTATGACCTCACACTGTGCGCATCAAGTCACAGTGGAGACCATGTCAGACCTGCAGAGTAGCAGGTTCCTGATCAGTAGCCCATTGCCCGATCAGGAGAGGTAGGCGATTTCTTTAAATTATAGTACTGAGCATGGGGGTTTGATCTAAGCATGGGGGGTTATGATCTGAGCATGGCGGATCTGAACATGGGGGGGGGGGTCCTGATCTCAGCATGGAGGGTCTTATCTGAGCATGGGGGGTATCTTATCTGAGCAATGGGGGTCTTATCTGAGCATTGAGGGTCTGATCTGAGCATAGGAGTCTGGTCTGAGCCTGGGAGTCTAATCTGAGTATGGGGGTCAGATTTGAGCATGGGGGTTCAGATCTTAGCATTGGGGGTCTGATCTGAGCATGGGGGTCTGACACTGGGAGTCTGATTTGTGTTGTCTGATCTGAGCATTTGGGGTCTTATTTTGGGGGTCTGATTTGGAGTTCTGATGAGGATTGGGGATGTTATCTTAGGTCACATGAGAATTGAGAGTCTGCTAATGCAAACTAAGAAAAAAACCTCAGAGCAGATAAAACATTTTTTTTCTTATTTTTATCCACCAAAACCTGGGTGCATCTTATAGGGCGAAAAATGTGGCTCTTTGTGTCTGTAAGGTTGGCCACCCCTGCCCTATGACATGAAGATGGCCATCTTTTGAGCTGCTGCGTTTTGTATCATTCAGTTTTTATTTGTGATTTAAAGCTTTGCTACCATTGTATCCAGTCTGGACAACCCTCTGTGAGTGAAATGGCTTCAACTGACACATTGAAGCTAACTATCAGGGCAGAAGAGAGGTTTATGTTGCACATGTAATATTGCTGTACTGGGTAGACATGAGTGTATTCAGTCTGGGAAACACGCTCTCTGTGCTATATTTCCCAGACTCACAGTATCATAGTGATTTACACAGTGGAGTCACATTATTATGGGCCCCAGCTAAAATCCAGAGAAACCGCTGTCTGCAGCACGGACAGCAGCTAGACGGGCTGGGAGTTACTCAGTAAGGTCCTGGTAGGTGGTCACAGGTATACAGAGCCATGCTGACTGCAGTGCATGCCACAGCGTGGGGGAAGATCCATAGAGCGAACACGACGATCTTAGTGGTCCACAGATGCTCAATTGGGTTCAAGTCTTGGGATGGCACAGGTGCTACCGACTACAAGGAATGCGGCCCTACTCCCATCAGGGTTTCCGCCGCCACCTACGTTTGTGGCTGCAACCCTCCATTCTCCTTCTCCTTTCACGAGGTGGATGATGATGATGAGACACAGTTGCCAATAAGTCAACCACAATTAGTGTCTCAAGAGGTTCATGATGAGGATGAGACACAGTTGTCAATAACGGAGGTTGTTGTTAGGTCAACAAGTCAGGAGGATGACCAGAGTGAGGAAGTGGAAGAGGAGGTGCTGGACGATGAAGTCACTGACCCAACCTGGGAAGGTGGCAAGCCGAGCAAGGACAGCAGTACCGCAACAGGCTGGAAGAGGCAGTAGGGTGGCAAAAAGGAGAAGGCGGGCCACGCCAAACAGGCCCGCAACTGTTCCCTGGAGCACCCCCTTATGGAAATCTCCCTTGCCAAGGGGTAGGTGTTCCGCAGTCTGGCGCTTTTTTGAAGAAAGTGCGGACGATAAAAAAATTGGCATTTGCAACCTGTGCCGTACCAAAATGAGCAGAGGCTTGAACACTAGCAACCTCACCACCACCAGCATGATCCGCTACATGGCATCAAAGCACCCTAAAAGGTGGGCCGAACTCCTGGGTCCACAACCAGTGTCTGCGGGTCACACCACTGCCTCCTCTTCCCCTGTGTTACGTGCTGGCAAATCCCCTGTCCAAGACGCAGGCCCGGATGCCTCCCTCCATTCACCTGGACCTTCGCAAGCACCATCAGCTAGCACATCCACTTCTGTGTCCCAGCGCAGAGTACAGATGTCTATACCCCAGGCCTTTGAACGAAAGCACAAATACCCAGCCACCCACCCACCCACAGACCATAGCACTAAATGCGCACCTTTTCAAATTGCTGGCCCTGGAAATGTTGCCATTTAGGCTTGTGGACACTGAGGCTTTCCGCAGCCTGATGGTGGTGGCTGTCCCGTGGTACTCTGCCCCTAGCCACCAATATTTTTCACTGTGTGCAGTCGCAGCCTTACACCAGCATGTGTCCCGTAACATCACCCGTGCCCTGACCAGCGCAGTTATTGGGAAGGTCAACTTAACGTCTGACACTTGGACAAGTGCTTTTGGCCAGGGACGCTACATTTTCCTGACTGCACACTGGGTCAACGTTGTGGATGGCGGGAGCGAGTCGTACCCTGAGATGGCACAGGTGCAACCGACTCCAAGGAATGTGGCCCTACTCCCATCAGGGTTTTTTCTGCGACCTACGTTAGTGGCTGCAACCCCCCATTCTCCTCCTCCTCCACTTCCACCTCTGAATTATCATCTTGAAGCACCAGGCAGCCATCAGTTAGTAGCTGGAAGCCGTGTAGCACTGCAGTGGGGAAGCGGCAACATGCCGGGCTTAAACTGATCTGCACACAGCACACCACCGCTGAGCTGTGGCAAGGGATAAGGGACCAGACTGAGCTGTGGCTCTCGCCACTCAACCTACAACCAGACATGGTTGTGTCTGATAATGGCCGTAACTTGGTGGCGGCTTTGGAGCTTGGCAAGCTCACACACATACCATGCCTAGCCCATGTGTTCAACCTAGTGGTTCAATGGTTTCTCAAAACCTAGCCCAATTTGCCTGAGTTGCTGGTGAAGGTGTGCCACGTGTGTGCCCATTTCTGCAAGTCATCGACAGCTTCCGCCGGCCGGGCAACACTGCAGAAGCGCTTGCAATTGCTAGCTCACCGAGTGTTGTGCGACGTGAGCACGTGCTGGAACTCGACATTCCACATATTGGCCAGGCTTTGTGAGCAGCAGAGGGCAGTAGTGGAATACCAGCTGCAACATGGTCGTCACCTTTCCAGTCAGCTTCCGCTCTTCACAAGCTAGGAGTGGCCATTGATGTCTGACCTCTGTGAGGTTTTACGCAACTTTCAGGAATCAACTCAGATGGTAAGCAGCGACAATGCTATTATCAGCGTAACCATGCCACTTCTGTGTCTACTCAAATGCTCGCTGCTCACAATTAAGGTGACCACTTTGCATGTAGAAGAGGTGGAAATGGGGGAAGAAAGTACACAGGGGGATAGCCAGACCACCCTCAGTTCGTCTTCTCAGCGCGAATTGGATGATGAGGTGGAGGAGGAGGAGCAGGAGACGGTTGCCTCCACTAAAGGGTAGTACCCATAGAAGTTTTATTCCATCTATTCAGCATGGATGGGTAGAAGAGGAGGAAGAGGATGAGGAGATTAAGAGTTATCCTTTTGATGAGGACAGCGGAGTCTTGTCTGTTGGGACTCTGGCACACATGGCTAACTTTATGTTAGGCTGCCTTTCCCGTGTTCCTCGCTTTGTACGCATTTTGGCCAACACCGATTACTAGTTGTTCACCCTTCTGGACCCCCACTACAAAGAGAACTTATCTGGGCCGTCTTTAATATTGTTTGGACCCTGGGCAAAAATTTACTTGGGCCCCCTGGATCCGGCCTTCCCACACCCTAGCATGCAATCAGGCCCTCCACCACAACACACAAAAATAAAAATCCACACACCTCGTAGAGTAGTAAACTTTAATAATGACGAGTGGCCACTAGAGGTGTTCCTTGGAAGTAATGTAAATGCTGCCTTTTTTTCTGTAGTCAGAAAAGTCAGCGTTTACTTTAAAAAGCTTGCAGAGACATGATATAGACACCAGAACTACTACGTTTAGCTGTTGTGGTTCTGGTGACTTTAGTGTTCCTTAATATAGAGAGAAAAAAAAAAAAAAAAAGAATCAACACAAAAGTATCAAATAAAATGGCTGTATCGTTATTCAAAAAATTAAAAAAAGCACAACTTCTGACACAAATATATAGTATTTTGCAGATTACTTTTTTTTATACTGTGCAGATAGTACTGTCCCACATGGAAGAAAAATATATTTTAAATATATGTCATATATATATATAAATGATGTTGCTAAATATATTTGAAATATATTTCTCTTCCATATGGGGTACTACTAACCCCTCCATCCACCCCTACATACAGGGTAATACAGCGCCACATACCTCTTACTTCCAGTGACGTCTCTTTGATGTAGATGTTCTCTTTCCTCATCTTCTCTTTTCAGACCTTCAGACCAGACCACCATTTTTTAGCCATTTCTCTTCTCTGCAGTTTTACAAACAAAATCTTAGTTTACTACTTTTCCATCATCCTCCCATCTTCTGGACAAATCATCCTACCACCCCCAATACTGTGCCGCTGTGCTCCCCAATACAAAAATGCTGCAACAGATAAACCCCCTGATAATGTAGTACCATGCAGACAGGGCCGGACTGGGGATAAAAACCAGTCCTGGAAAAAGTTGCACACCAGCCCCACAGCATTGCGTCATTATTTACTTGTTTATAATAGGAGAAAGCATTCATTTTAAAACACGTGTGTAAACACAAATATGAACTTTGCCCAATGATAGCTCAATGTAGAACCCCCATTGTTCATATTATCACAGTGTTTTCCCAACCAGGATGCTTCCAACTGTTGCAAAACTACAACTCTCAGCATGCTCAGTGTTTTACCACGCCCTTTTACCCGCCCCTTTTTTGTTGGCCACCTATTTAATGATTGTTGCATGCAACATTTTACTTGACAAGCTATTTTAGATATTCTACGGCAGTCCTGTTACAATCCCCCCTCCCCCCCAATGAGCCTTTCGACCAAATATAAAAAAGATTTATAAAATCTCACCCATATGCTGCAAAAAATAAATAAAAATCTGCAATGTAAAATCGATAATAAAGATCAACTACAAACAAACATATTTCACATGAAAACTTACAGTTACTTGGCTTGGCCCTTGGGGATCTCGGACGCCACTTCCACACTTTGGCCGGGGGCTCGGTGGAGCTGATGTGTTTTATCCTAATGAGAAAGATTTTATAATAAGGATTTAGAGAAGGGGCAGAGGGATAGCAGAGCAGGGAGAGGCTGGTGCTGCTACTAGGGGGTCATACCATGGGGGAGTAATAAAGACCACCATAATGCCCCCCCCCAGTAGTAATAATTCACCTTATAATGTGCAAAACATACCCCTTTGTAATGCCCCCAGTTGAGCTAATGTTCCCATAATGTGCCAATATAAAATACCCCTTCTTAGTGCCCCCGTAGATGACCCCATAGTGCTCCCCCTTCCCCGTAGTACCCACCATAATGTGTCCCAGTATAAAATGCCCCTATACAGAGCCCCCATATAAAATACCCCTTCTTTTTAGCCTTAGTAGATGCCCCTATAGTGCCACCCAATAATCTGCCAGTAATAAGTGCCCCAATAGATGCCCCCAATCATGTGCCAGTAAGATGTGCCCCCATAGATGCCCCCAATCATTTGCCAGTAATAAGAGCCCCCCACCATCATGTACCAGCAGCCAGAGCCCCCCTATCATGTGCCAGTAGCCCCCCCTTATTATGTGCCAGTAGCCGCCCCTTATCATGTGCCAGTAGCCCCCCTTATGTGCCAGTAGCCCCCATATCATGTGCCAATAGCCCCCTTATGTGTCAGTAGCCCCCTTATCATGTGCCAATAGCCCCCCATGTGCCAGCAGCCCCCATCATGTGCCAGTAGTCGTCCTTATGTGCCAGTAGTCCCCCCTTATCATGTTCCAGTAGCCCCTATCATGTGCCAGTGGCCCCCTCTTATCATGTTCCAGTAGCCCCCTTTTGTGCCAGTAGCTGCCCCTTATCATGTGCCAGTAGCCGCCCCTTATCATGTGCCAGTAGCCCCCTTATCATGTGCCAATAGCCCCCCATGTGCCAGCAGCCGCCCTTATGTGCCAGTAGCCCCCCTTATCATGTGCCAGTAGCCCCCTTATCATGTGCCAGTAGCCCCCCCCTTATCATGGGTCAGTAGCCCCCCCTTATGTGTCAGTAGCCCTCTTATCATGTGCCAATAGCCACCTTATCATGTGCCAATAGCCCCCCCATGTGCCAGTAGCCCCCATCATGTGCCAGTAGCCCCCCTTATGTGCCATTAGTCGTCCTTATGTGCCAGTAGCCCCCCTTATCATGTTCCAGTAGCCCCCTTATGTTCCAGTAGCCCCCTTATGTGCCAGTAGCCCCCTTATCATGTGCCAATAGCCCCCCATGTGCCATCAGCCCCCCTAATGTGCCAGTAGCCCCCCTTATCATGTGCCAGTAGCCCCCCCATCATGTGCCAGTAGCCCCCCCTTATCATGTTCCAGTAGCCCCCCCTAATCATGTTCCAGTAGCCCCCCATCATGATCCAGTATTGTACCTATATAAAAAAAACACTTAGACTTACCTCCAGCAATGCGATGCAGGCCTTTTCCAGCCTGTGTCCCTCGCTATACGGCTCAGGCGGCGCGATTGCGTCATCGCGCCACCTGCACCGGCCTTTGATAGGCTGCCGGCCTATCAGAGGAACAGGAGGGGACACACCTCTTCCTCCCCTGCCGTAGCATAGACATCTGTATTGCCGTCCTGAGGACGACGATACAGATGACTATGGAGATGAGCGCTTCCACAATGGAAGCGCTCATCTCCTGCTGTGCCCTGCCGCCGGCCGCCCCCACTTGTCATTAGGGCCGCGGCCTTGCGGAACTCAGGCCTGCCGGCCTAACGGGAAATTTCCTGGTATCCCGGCAGGCCAGTCTGGCCCTGCATGCAGATAGGGCCCTTCAATAATTATTGGCACAGAGTGCCCTAAAATAACTGCGCCCGGCAAATAGTGCCCCTGACACTAATAGTGTAAACATAACGTCCCCCAAAAATAATTGTGGTAAGCTGATACTGTGCCAAGGTGCCCCCACAGTACCACCAATAGGAAAAATGATCTGCTAGAGCACACATGGTAGTAATAGTGCCCCGACAGTGCCCCCAACATATCCCCACTGTGCCCCAGAAGTAATAATGCTCCCATAGTGCCCATGCTAGTAATCATGTTCCTCATAGACCCCCAGTAGTAATAGAGCCCATGATAATGCCCCCCAGTAGTAATAATTCTCCTTATAATGTGCCAGTGCAAAAAATACCCGCTTTTAATGCCCCCAGTTGAGCTAATGTCCCCATTGTGTCCCCATAATGTGCCAGTATAAAATACTACTATATAGTGCCCCCAGTAAATGCCCCATAGTGCTCCTCTTCCCCCTTCTTCCTAGTGCTCCCCATAATGTACCAGTATAAAATTCCCCATATATAGTGCCCCAGTAGATGCCCTCATGGTCCCCCATAATTTGCAAGTATAAAATACCCCTTCTTAGTGCCCCTATAGATGAGCCCATAGTACTCCTCTCTCCCCTTCCCCATAGTACCCACCATAATGTGCCCCAGTATAAAATGCCCCTATACAGAGCCCCCATATAAAATACCCCTTCTTTGTGGCCTCAGTAGAAGCCCCCATAGTGTTCCTCTTCCCCCTTCCTCTATATAAAATACCCCTTCTTTGTGGGCTCAGTAGATGCCCCCATAGTGCCACCCAATAATGTGCCAGTAAAAAGTGCCACCAATAATGTGCCAGTAAGATGTGCCCACATAGATGCCCCCAATAATGTGCCAGTAACAAGTGCCCCCATAGATGCCCCCCAAGCATGTGCCAGTAACAAGTACCTCAATAGATGCCACCAATCATGTGCCAGTAACAAGTGCCCCCATACATGCCCTCCAATCATGTGCCAGTAACAAGTACCCCATAGATGCCCCCTAATCATGTACAAATAACAAGTATCCCCATAGATGCCCCCCAATCATCAATCATGTGCCAGTAACAAATGCCTTCATAGATGCCCCCCAATCATGTGCAGGTAACAAGTGCCACCATAGATGCCCCCCAATCATGTGCCAGTAACAGGTGCTCCCATAGATGCCCCCCAATCATGTGCCAGTAGTAGTACCATATAAAAAAAAAAATAAACACTTAAATAAACATACTTATCTTCATCAGGCTGGCAGCGATGCGATGCAGGCCTCTTCCGGCCTGTGTCCCGCGCTGTACGGCTCAGGTGGCGCGATGATGTCATTGTGCCGCCTGCACTGGCCTCTGATAGGCTGCAAGCCTAGTGCCTGCAGCCTATAAGAGGAACAGGGAAGGGAGACGCCTCTCCCTCCCCTGCCCTGTCACAGCACTTCCATCTGTATCGCTGTCCTGAGGACGGCGATACAGATGACTATGGAGATGAGCGCTTCAATGAGCTCACAATGAAAGCGCTCATCTCCCTGTTCCTTTCCGCCGCCCCCCACGTTACCAGTGGCCAGCGGGGCTCAAGAGGCAGCCGCCTTGGGCCCCCCAGGAGCAACTGGGCCCAGGGTAGCTGCCCCTTTTGCCCCGCATTAAATACGGCCCTGCCTGCAGTCAGGCAGGAAAGCACAGTATCATAAGTCATTATGAAACTATGACTTCGTGTCAGAGGAGCAGTGTGCAATCTGGAAAATACAGCCCTCACGGAGCGCGTTTCCCAAACTTAATACGCTCATATGAAATTGGTCTAATCTTCGGCCTGTTAGTGAAACGTGAGTTGGGCCAATGGCTTCACGTCCATTTCAGAGCCAGCGTCCCTATGACTATGCTACAGAGTCTTAATCATTCCAAGCGCTGCCATATGGTGCCTCCATACTTTGCAATATTGTTGACGAGTTCTCCCTTAGTAGCATCACATTGCTAAGTAATACGAAATATGGTGGACACGTGCCATTTTCTTTTTTGATCAAATTCATACAGAATTTGGTTTTGCTTGTTTTTTTTCAGAAGCTACATTGTTGGCCTTAGACTATACACTCACCTAAAGAATTATTAGGAACACCTGTTCTATTTCTCATTAATGCGATTATCTGGCCAACCAATCACATGGCAGTTGCTTCAATGCATGTAGGGTTGTGGTCCTGGTCAAGACAATCTCCTGAACTCCAAACTGAATGGCAGAATGGGAAAGAAAGGTGATTTAAGAAATTTTGAGCGTGGCATGGTTGTTGGTGCCAGACTGGCCGGTCTGAGTAATCTGCTCAGTTACTGGAATTTTCACGCACAACCATTTCTAGGGTTTACAAAGAATGGTGTGAAAAGGGAAAAACATCCAGTATGCGGCAGTCCTGTGGGCGAAAATGCCTTGTTGATGCTAGAGGTTAGAGGAGAATGGGCCGACTGATTCAAGCTGATAGAAGAGCAACGTTGACTGAAATAACCACTCGTTACAACCGAGGTATGCAGCAAAGCATTTGTGAAGCCACAACACGCACAACCTTGAGGCGGATGGGTTACAACAGCAGAAGACCCCACCGGGTACCACTCATCTCCACTACAAATAGGAAAAAGAGGCTACAATTTGCACAAGCTCACCAAAATTGGACTGTTGAAGACTGGAAAAATGTTGCCTGGTCTGATGAGTCTCGATTTCTGTTGAGACATTCAAATGGTAGAGTCCGAATTTGGCGTAAACAGAATGAGAACATGTATTCATCATGCCTTGTTACCACTGTGCAGGCTGGTGGTGGTGGTGTAATGGTGTAGGGGATGTTTTCTGGGCACACTTTAGGCCCCTTAGTGCCAATTGGCCATCGTTTAAATGCCACGGGCTACCTGAGCATTGTTTCTGACCATGTCCATCCCTTCATGACCACCATGTACCCATCCTCTGATGGCTACTTCCAGCAGGATAATGCACCATGTCGCAAAGCTGGAATCATTTCAAATTGGTTTCTTGAACATGACAATGAGTTCACTGTACTAAAATGGCCCCCACAGTCACCAGATCTCAACCCAATAGAGTATCCTTGGGATGTGGTGGAACGGGAGCTTCGTGCCCTGGATGTGCATCCCTCAAATCTCCATCAACTGCAAGATGCTATCCTATCAATATGGGCCAACATTTCTAAGGAATGCTATCAGCACCTTGTTGAATCAATGTCACGTAGAATTAAGGCAGTTCTGAAGGCAAAAGGGGGTCCAACACCGTATTAGTATGGTGTACCTAATAATTCTTTAAGTGAGTGTATATATGGTGAGTATATTCCAAGATAAAGTATTGGAATCCTGTCCTTAGCATAGGTCATTAGTATCTCATTGGTGGGGGTCCGACTCCCAGCACCTCCACTGATCAGCTGTTTGAGAAGGCTGCAGCGCTCACTAGAGTGCTGCGCCCTCCTAACAGCGTACTAAGCACAGTGCCGTACTTTCACTTGAAACACGCGAATAGGCAATGTGACCAATGAACGTGATGTCACTGGCTTCTTCAAACAGCTGATCAGCGTTGGATTCCCACCGATCAGATACTGATGACCTATCCTGAGGATAGGCCATCGGTGTTGAACCCTGGGAAAACCCTTTTAATTTTAGCTATTTACCCATTGAGGCCAGCTTTCTTTTACCTCACTGCTTTACTTCATTAGTTCAGTGACATGCATAAGATTTTCAGTCTTGACCCAGAGAGCTTTAACCACTAATTGAATGAATCATTGCCACATTATTCCCTGCACGCTGCAATCCAGAGCAGTCCAGTTTTAGTTCAGTAACGAGAGGTAAAAGGACAGAGGGTTATGTAGCTTTGTAAACAAACATTGCAAAATCGCTCTTCTAAATGAATTAAATGTCCCGTGTTTCCAGCTTCTGGCCACGTCCGGCCATGAAGAACCCACTACTACGTCAGTCACCTTATCTGTAACCAAATACAATTACCAGTCAGAAAAGTTACCAGCTCTTGTTAGGAATATGATGTCACCATGAGTTGGGAAAGATGTTTATTGGCTCGTCATCATATCACTGCACTGGTTCCCACATCTCAGCGTCTCCGAGACAAACAGTCTTCATGATTTCTACATTTAAAAGGAAAACTGAGTTGGCCGCCCATGTATACAACAATACAGACAATTAGAAGATGGTATGAAGCCAGGACAGAGAGTTCCATGGAATATATGATACCATCCATGGTGCCTTCTATCAAGCATTTCTTCCCTACAACTGACCACACACTTTAGATAGCTTCTTTGGCCGATAGTTCTCCTCATCCATGCACGTGCATGCTCAGTTTGGCCGATTATGCATACATCCTCAATAGGGGAGAGGGGAGTAAGCTGATGTCAGACACCTCTGGAGGTGGCCCTTGAGAAGGATTTTCATGTTGAAATCCAACCCTTCTTTTCCTTGACATTTGGCTTTGAAGAAGGCTGGTGCACCACCATGCATATTAGATAGTCAGTCAGTTCCCTAAAATGCATTTAATGTGAGGAGGGAGTGTTCTGAGGAGGACAAGAGAGGTAGTAGCTCTGGTAATGATAGTTGTATACACGGGTCACAGCATGGGGCGGACTGACAACTCATGGGGCCCCCAGGCAATAGGAGATTATGGGGCCCCTGTGTCCCCACCCACTCTCAAGCCACACCCACCCACAGCCCCACCCACATATTGCGCCACCCACATCGCCTACACTTGGTACAGAATTTCTCTTCACTATGTTCAAAATAAAAGTTAATTATAGTTAATGGGGGCGGCGGGCTGTTCTCAGCTGCATATGTGAAGGCAGCCTAATACAGCGCCACATACCTCTTACATCCAGTGATGTCTCCTTTGATATAGATGTTCTCTTTCTTCATCTTTTCCATTCAGACCAGACCGCCATGATGATTTCTTTCAGCCATCTCTCATTTCTGCAGAGTTTGACAGACATTATTATTATTATTTATTATTAAAGTGTTATTCATTCCATAGCGCTGTACATATGATAAGGGGTACACATACATAATACAGACAATTGCACTAAGCATAAACAAGACTAGTTACAGACGGTACAGAAGGAGAGAGGGCCCTGCCCGCGAGGGCTTACAATCTGCATGGTATGGGAGAAGGATACAGTAGGTGCTTAGTCCTACTTTTCCTCCCACCTTCTCAACATCCCATCATGCACCCCCAATACTGAGACGCTGTGCCCCCCAAAATTATACTGTAGAAACGGATAAACCCCCTGAAAATACTAGTTCCACACAGATAGCACCCCCATTAATAATTATTGGAACACAATGCTCTAAAAAATAACTGCACCCAGCAAATAGTGCCCCTGACATTAATAGTGTAACCATAATGTCCCCCAAAAATAACTGTGCTAAGCTGATACTGTGCCAGGGCACCTCCACAATATTAGTGCTCCCCAAAATCCCAGGAATAGTAATAATTCTGTGCCAGAGTGCACTTAGTAGTAATAGTGCTCCTACAGTGCCCCCAACAGTAATTGTGTCCCAGAAGTAATAATGCTCCCATAGTCCCCCAGTTGTAATAAAGCCCCCTTATAATGTGCGCCAGTACAAAAAATGCCCTATTGTGTTGCAGTAAAAAAAAACTCCTCTTAGTGCCCTCACTAGAGCCAATGTCCCCAGAGAGCCCTCATGTGATCAAATGACCTGTACTGTGTGCCACTACAAAAAACACTTAGTGCCCCCAGTTGAGCTAAGGTGCCCATAGTGACCCTATAATTTGTGCCAGTATAAAATACTCCTATATAGTGCCCCCAGAAAATGCCCCGATAGTGCTTCTCCCTGTCCTATATAGTGCCCCCAGAAGATGCCCCCATAGTGCTTCTCTCTGTCCTATATAGTGCCCCCAGAAGATGCCCCGATAGTGCTTCTCCCTGTCCTATATAGTGACTCCAGAAGATGCCCCCATAATGCTCCTCCCCATCCCGGAGGACGGTGATACAGATGAATATAGACATGAGCGCTTCCACAATGGAAGCGCTCATCTCTCCCTGCCGCTGCCACCGCCGCCAGGCCCCCTAGTGGTCACGGGCCCTCGGTCCATGACCGAGTGCCTGAATGGTCAGTCCGTCCCTGAGTCACAGTGACGATCCTAACCCCGATGCTCCCTAGGATATTGCAGTGACAGGAGGGCGCATCCTTTCTTCCCTCGGGGCACACCCAGATGTTGGGCTCCTACCTGGTGGTAATTATAGTGCTCTTGTTAGAGGCTTTGGCGGGATTGTGAGGCAGTAGTGGGGATGAAGTGGCGGATAATTGAGGAGCCAATAACCAATCCAGTGGTAGTAAATAAATAAGTCTCTCTATTTAAGTGCAGGATAGGAGTAGTAGTATATCTAACAGTATCAAGACACTGTTCCGAGCAGTTCACAAGCTCATAGTGCAATTTTTCCTAATAGCAATGTATGGATAGCAGCAAAGATGGGCGTTGTGCTGTTCCTGCTACCTGTCTCTCCAAAGTCACTCCCTGCAGAACCTAAGGCTGGGATGGAGGTTCTCAGTAGATGCTTCTATAATTCCCAGGCTGAGAAGTATAGAATTAAGATACGGCTGTCCTTCACAATGTGCAGAAGGGGGTCTTAGCCATATTCTGTCTCCCTGCAGTAAGGTCTCTTTCTGCCATAGACTAGTACGATACCTTGCTGACTAAATTTAATACACATCCTTGTAGAATCTGGACCTTCTAACTTATTTTTCTGAAGGACCTAAATGCAGCAGTTGTTCTTTGACTGTAGAAACATCAGTGGTGATAATTCTCTGAGGTCAGGCCTAGTTGTGAGGAGTAAGCACATGTAAGTCCTCTCTCTTCGTCTGCGCTTAGCTGACTAACCAGGGGTGGACCCAGGTCCATCTCCTAGCAACCTAAAGAGGCTAAGTCAATGTGTTAACCCTGACTTATCCATACAATGCTGTAAATTACAGTAAATTAGAACATTTTACTTAGCAATACAACATTACATCAATTACCCTTTTACAATAACCCTGTTCGAGGTGCTGCATTTATGGGCACCTTTAGTCACAATGGTAATTTTGCAGTAAAAGCCCAGAAGATGTTTTTTCTGGAAAGTAGGCATGTATTTGTGTGTAAGAGAAGGTCCAAGAGATTAGTTGCCATCACTCAAGGTGCCAGGTCATTTTTAGTAGCCGTTTGAGCTTTCATAAACAGCAAAAAGTACCCAAAAAATTTGGGCATGTGTAGTGAGAGAGAAAGTGAAAGAGGCATAAACCAGTATCTTGGTCCCATTTTCTCCCTAACCCAAACAAGCCCTGTCCTGGCCCATTCATCATTTTGCAGGACCCGGTTATGGTTTGTTTCATGGTTTAGTGCTTCGGTTGGTTCAGCCCTGGCCCTTGTGGCTTGTGGTTTGATTCATAATTCGGTCTGCCCCATCCTCAGTATTCCCATCTCAGACATTGATGTCAGATCAGTAGAAAAACCTCTTTGAATTTGCAGCTTCTGCAAATGGCTGATTTTGCTGGGTGAAAGCATCTGTTTTATGGCGGCCAGTCAGACATCTATAAAATACAATAAAGGGGTTTTCTGAGATTTTTATACTGATGACCTATCCTCAGGATCGGTCATCAGTATCTGATCGGTGGTGGTCAAGTGAATGGGGCTGAGCTGGAATACCAAGCACTGCCGCTATACAATGTACGGCGCTGTGCATGGTAGGCTGCGCGATGCAAACAGCCGGGTGTCGGACCCCAACTGACCAGATACTGGTGACCTATAGGTCATCAGTAAAAAGAATCTCTGAAAACCCTTTAATGGCTTGCCTCCAAAGAGCAGGACAAAAAAAGGAAATCAGCTGTAAAAAGTGGCTGGGTGCCCAGTGACTACAGTGGCCTCTTCCTAGACATTGTGATGTCACCGTACATTGGTCACATGGCCTAGTTGCAGCTCAGGCCCATTCAAGTGAATAGGGCTGAGTTGCAATACCAAGCACAGCCACTATACAATGTAAGGCGCTGTGCTTGGAAAGCTGCCAAGAGCACTTCCCAGATCTCTGGTGAGCGCCATGGCCCCCTAAAAACAGCCGATCGTCAGGGGTGTTGGGACTCCGAGCCTCCCCAATGTGATAATGATGACCTATCCTATCACTGGATATCCCCTTTAATTAACATTTTTTTTAAATCATTCAGAGAGTTACAGGCTGGAGAAGTGTTTTGGTTAGTCATTTGTGAGAATTAGCTATCAGAGAACCAGATTAGTAAATTTAGTTACTAATTAACTCCAAGAACTAAGATAACGTTTCCTGGGACATCTAAATTAGGTTTCACTAAGGTTTGCACATGGCGGTTATAGTGCAGTTTTTGTATATTCAAATAGAAGTGACTCCAGACAATGAGCTGATCCCAAGCTGGCAGCAAGCGCTCTATTCCTTTGCAGTGCCACCCCAGGGAAAATGAGGTATTACATAACGCCCCTTTGTCTTGTGCATGCACATATTGAGTCCTCATGAATATGGCTTAGGCTGAGCCCCTGAATGTGGGATTCAGAATTCAGACAAGCCCATTAAGGGTAATACTTTGGGTAATGAGACAGTAAAAGCTCCTACTGTAATTCGTCCAAGTGGGTCTGGCCAACGTGTTCATTCTGTCCATCACACAGGCTTTGGCCTGTTTGCTGTCAAGGCTTCACCCATAGGGCATGGCTCTTGAAGGGCAATTGAGTGCATCATCATCTTTGCCAGCCAATGGCTGGCAACCCAGGGGTAGTTAAGGCACCTTTTCCAGTACTGACCTCTGCCTGTTTACTGGATTCTGACCCTCTGCTCTCTGACCTGATATGCTCCTGACCACCTTTTATTGCCTACCCAGACCTTAGACCGTTTACCATATTGCACATACTCTGCCAGCCCTGTCTTGGCTTTTCCTTGACTCTGATTTTGCCTGTCCCCCTTAGTTCTCTGCAATTGTCTCTCATACCCTCACACAGAGACTACTCCAGGAGGTAGAGACCTGGTGATTCCCCTGCATAAAAGTCAGTATCCTTGGGGTAATGCCAGGATAACACCCTTAGATATAGCTTTTAAGTCAAATCTGTTGGGTGACATAGTGGTTCCACACCCACTGCCGTAACACATAGGGTGCCTTCCTGAATCATCATAATCTTCCCTAGAAGCATTGGTTCCACTACAACACAACATGTGATTCTCACATAATCCTTGGGAAGAAACCTATCTTTGCCTTTGTGTAGAATCCAGTTTCTACTGGAGGTGTGGCTGACTCCATTTAGTCTTGCACCCCTAACCAGCCTGTCTGCCCCATAGGCTGATTTTAGTGATTAGTGTAAGTATAAGCCCTTTTGCACACAAACGTTTTTTGTTTCCGTTTCCGTTTTGTTTTTTGCGTTTTGTAGACAGGCCTGCTCTTCCTCACTTACTGGAAGCCTTTTGACACCAGGAGAGGTAAAGGGTGGACTCTCATTGCATTTATTGCAAGCCGTCTGGCACCAGGAGAGGTATAGAGTGGGCTCAGCATGCATGTTGGTACCTGCATTCCTGGATTTATTGGAGGCCGTTATGGCACCAAAAATGGTAAAATTCTGAGTGGACCTAGCATGGATGTGGAACCTGCACTTCCTGAATTTTATGGTGGCCATTAAGGCACATAAAAGGTAGTATTTAGTGTTAGGTTCCTGTCTTACAGAGATCGCCTTGACGTGTGGCAGACGGGCTTAAAAAATTTTGTACAAAATGTATTTGCCAAGAATCTCAACTTTACAAAATAAGCATAGCATTAGCACCAGAATATTTTCTATTACTATGGCATTATTGTACTTTATTTGGTTTGCAGAGTGCTGTTGCATTGTGCATTTTTCTTTGTGTTTCTAGCCATGGCAGCGTGCACCTGCGCATTGGGATGTGCTGACTGACCCCCCTTTTTCTTTGCAGTGTGTACAATCTAAGGCACATGGAAATGCATTATGGACATTATCTTCAGGATCTGTGTGATATGGATCTAGACTACATCTTTGTTCGTGAGGCCTACATATCTAAAAATGTATATATACGGTATTACGAATTTCCATGAAATAGCAAGTAAATCAATTGTTTATGCTCTTCTTTTCTTGCCAGAAAATTTCTGACGAGAATTCTCACAAAAATCATAATGGTTAAAAAAAAAAAAAAAATCTCTGGACATCAGCTGCTCCGAAACAACATCTGTAGCCTTGGAGATAAAATGTGGAATGCAGTGTCTCCATGTGTGCATATATTACGAAGGACATTCATACAGTTTAAATCGACTTGTCACATTAAGACTTGTAGTCTCAGGAAAGTACAGAAGAATTCAATAGATATTAGAGCATGAATGTGTCCTCTTATAATGGTTTGGTTTAGAAAACCTATTCTCAAATACCATTTTAGGGAACTGTAAGTTAATAGGGGGTCCTCTGTTTAGGACCTTCATTTATTGGCCATGGCACAAAGTGGCTATGAAGAGTGTCCAGTCGTCTGGAGGACCCAATGGGCACTGCTTTACTTACTTTTCTTGTCCTGATCTGGTGGCCCGTACCCACCAGTCTTCCCGTGATCTCTCGCGGCAGATGGAGTAACGTGTCTTTTCTTCCCAGCAGACCCCAGCCTGCTTTTTGCTGGCAAGGCCTCTCCCCTCTGTCCAAAGGGTCACCTTTGGGTACTTAGGGTACTTTCCCCAAGCAATAAGTTTCCTAGCTTGCCAATTTCCCCGCAAAGGTGTGCTGTTTCTGGTGTCTGCCCATGTACCAATTTTCTGCCCATTTCCTGGATTGTGACCATGTGCCTGTCCTCTGTATTGACCTTTCTCTGCATGCCCTGACCATGGATCATTTACTGGGCTGCATGTACTCTGCCTGTCCTGACCTTGGCTCTTCCCTGATGACCCCTCTGTGCCCTGCATCTGTGTCTTTCATACAGAGACTACTCCAGGAGGTAGCAGCCTGGTGGTTCCCTTGCAGAGAAGTCCAGGATCCTGTACAGGTGTTAAAGGGTGAAAACTAGGAGACTTTCAGGATAACATCCTTAGATGTAGCCCAAAGTCATATCTGGTGGTTGACACAGTGTTTCCACACCCACTGCCACAAGTCTGTATATTTGAAGTGTGCGTGTGTGGAGGAATCATCTTGCAAAAAACTCCATTTAACTATTAGCCCTAGAATTCATTTGTGTAATATATGATCCTCTGCAGTTATAGTAGAGAGGCCGCAGTCAGCTTGGTGCTGGCTAGACTGGTTAATGGAATTTAAGGGACCCCTCAAAATCTTCACCCTTTAACTTCTATATAGGGATGATGAGGTCGTTATTATAGGGGACTTTAACAATCTAGATATAGACTGGGAAACTGAAACCTGTAGATCTCATAAAGAAAACAGGTTATTGGCAATAACCAAAGACAATTACTTTTTTCCAACTGGTTCAGGACCCGACTAGAGGGACGGCCATACTGGACTTAGTACTAACCAATAGACCTAATAGAATAGCAGATGTGCAGGTTGTGGGACACCTAGTAAATAGTGACCATAATATAATAACCTTCCAATTATCATTCTAAAGAGTGTTTCTTTAGGGAGGAACAAAAATACCAAACTTCAAAAAATATAAATTTGACCAGCTAAGAGAGGCACCCTAAAAGCATCTTAAACTCTAATTGTGAGAGGTACATAACTTATGGAAATAAAAGGGTGAGGAACAAGAAAAAAAACATTGTGGATAGATAGAAATTTAAAGGGGGCAATAAATGACAAAAATAAAGTATTTAAATCACTAAAACAGGAAGGTAGCGATGAAGCACTGAAAAACTATCCAAGGAAAAAATACAATATGTAAAAGACAAATAAAAACAGCCAAACTAGAGACCGAGAGATTAATTGCCAAAGAGAGCAAAACTAACACAAAAATGTTTTGAAATTATATAAATAAGTTTAAACAAGAAAGTGTTGGCTGTGTTGGAGTGATGAGGGAGGAGTTGTAGAGAGCGATGAGGAGAAAGTGAAGCTATTAAATATTTTTCTCCACTATATTCACTGAGGAAAACAAAGTGTCAGATTAAATGCACAGTGTCAAAATAAACTTCCCATTAAAAGTGTCCTGTCTGACCCAGGAAGAAGTGCAGCAGCATCTTAAAAATATTAAAATAAACAAATCTCTGGGACCAGATGGCATACACCCCCGTATCCTATGAGAATTAAGTAATGTAATAGACAGACCCCTATTTCTGATATTTAAGGACTCTATACTGACTAGGAGTGTTCCATAGGATTGATGCTTAGCAAATGTGGTGCCAATATTCAAAAAGGATTCAAAAACAGAGCCCGAAAACTATAGGCTGGTAAGTCTAACATCTGTTGTGGATAAACAGTTTGAAGGTTTTCTAAGAGATGCTATCTCAATGAAAATATGTGTATAATGCCGAATCAGCATGGCTTTATGAGGGATCGGTCCTGTCAAACTTATTTAATCAGTTTCTATGAGGAGGTAAGTTCTAGACTTGACTGCGGCGAATCAATGGATGTCGTATATCTGGACTTTTCCAAAGCATTTAAAACTGTATCAAATAAAAGGTGAGTACATAAAAAGAGAATGCTTGGACTGGGAGAAAATGTGTGTATGTGGGTAAGTGGCTCAGTAATAGAAAACAGAGGGTTGTTATTAACGGTACACGCTCATATTGGGCCTCTGGATAGACTTGCGGGATAACAGGCTGAACTGGATGGACAGATGTATTTTTTCAGCCTAACAAACTATATTACTATGGATCTGAACTTCGCTGCAGGAGCTCACCGGGTTACTTTCCCAGAATAGTTGCAGACTGGCAGAGGGATAGCAGATGAAGAAGTCATAATCATTGCTTTGGCTAGTCATTGGCTGCAGCAGCGCCCTTGACCCCCATATATGCTAGAAGTGTGGGATCATGTGAGAGGTATTGCGCAGTGAAGACAGCGGTGAACCCACAGGGCCGGTACGTGTGCTTCCCTTGACAGGTCCCACTGGCTGGGGGCTAACTTAAAATACACATAGAAGTTGGAAAACCCTTTTAAGGATTGAGCAGCTGGAATTCTGCTGCAGGATCTTTCTGTTTTCTGTCAGATAAGCCATTCAATTTGAAGCATACATGTGTCTGAAGAGCTCAGGAGAGATAACTGTTGGCTTCTAATGTGTATGACCACCTATGGCTACCAAGTGGAATATGGTCATTCATTAACAGAAGCTATGTAGAAGAAACCTGTCAACTCACAGATAAGGAAGCGGTATGTAGTATATATATAGTACTTGTGAAGGACAGAATAGAGTTTACACAAGTTTGTAATTCCATTTATCGGTACAATACAGAATATTTCAGGGTCTTAAATGGAATGTGTCATCAAAAAATGACCTATTGGTTAAATGTTTATGTTAAACATTTTTTTTTTCTTTGGGGGGTTTTATTTTTAAATTTCACTCTTTATGTAATTTTCACACCAGATCTAAAATACGTTAAGACTTCCCATCTTTTGAGACGACCTACATGGGCCATAGACACAATGGACAGGAGCTGACCCTATTGACTTCTACGGGAGAGTTTTCTAGGCATGCTCTGCGGCCTGTGTAGAGGTCAGGAGGGAGAAGATAAGCGGTGATATCACCTGCTGTGAATGGTGGATCCAGTGTTATCTATATAGAAGTGTTACTTGTCGTTGTAATTCTGCCTATGGTGATAATAATAATTACTGAAAAGTTACTTGCACAGGAGGGGAAATCATGACCTATTATTGGGCCTAGTGGCCAGCGTGATTTTATTAACTATAGATCATGACATGGGAAAAATGTAAAAAATGTTTTCACAAAAAGAAAAAAAAGCATTGATTTAATGATTCTCAACAAAAGTTATACAAATTACATTTTTTTTTTTTTTTTTAAAGAATGTGATTTAAACAATAGGTCATTTTCTGATGACACATTCCCTTTAATACTTCTTTGACTTCTTCATGACATGACATTATCCAGTGGGACATCTGAGGCTCTGGGTATCATTACTAGAAGAAGAAAGACTACAGTATTCATGGAGGCTGAGTGCTTTCCTCTTCGGCATTTACCTTTTCCTTTTTGATATTTCAATGTTGTACATTTTTGAGAATTGCTAGTATGTATTTCTTGGTTAATATAAGATATATGGTAGTACCCACCACCCTTTAGTATCAGCACTAGAGGTTGACACCAGCTTGCTTTCTGTGGCTGTGTTGCCAATTTATCAAAAACTCTAGTAGTAGACTGTGACATTAGATGAGGAAAATAAAACCCTATAAAACTCACGTCTTTCACAAACATTGCTCTGACTAAGAACATTTCGCTGAAAACGTGTGACTTAATTCTTCTGAACCTTACCCCGTGAATGACCAAAGGCAGTTACAAATTTCACAAGAAGAGAATGACTGTATTTCTGAAATTCTAATAAACATTATATATATGACGCCAACATATTCCACAGTATAGGAGAAGTGGGACTGGCACCACCAATATAGCAAACAGTCTAAACACTACGGGGCACATTTATTAAGACCGGCGTTTAAGAAGAGAAAGAGGAAATACATGCAAGTTCCACGGTACAATGTTATAACATGATAAGAAGGCGAAAGCATAAATAAATTATTGATATGATATGAATGTGCAAACATGATTAGTTATAATGTGCCAGTGCAAATAAAAAAAGTGCATGAGAAATAAGCATATAGAACCTGGAAAATTGCCTTTTGGATAACTAAGGCTTTCATGGGATGCTGCAGGGCTAGACCCCACACGTATTGCCACCATCACTCATCTGCGGCTTCATCAGGGGTCATGATTTCATTGTTATAAAGTGCCAGTGAAAATCAAAAAAGTGCATGAGAAATGAGCATATATAACCTGGAAAATTGCCTTTTGGATAACTAAGGCTTTCTTAGGATGCTGCGGGGCTAGACCCCACACGTATTTCCACCATCACTCATCTGCGGCTTTATCAGGGGTCATGATTTAATTGTTTTTACAGTGACCCAATAAAATGTGTTGATTTTAAATGGTGTGCGTCCCTTTTTATGCATGTATTTCCTCTCTTTCTTCTTTTCTTGATAATATATTCTGCAGCACTTTACAATTTAGAGGGCACTTATACTGAAAAACTGACGTTGCAGGGTAACAAGCTAATGAACAATTCAGTCAACAGGCATCAGGGCCTTGCTCTCAAGAGCTTACAATCTATTCTGCTGAATATTTTTCTTATTTTTTAGGCCATCAGCATTTTTTTACTTCCTGTACCAATTGGTTTTAGAACCCGTTAGTGTTCAGTTTGTCCACTGGACAATTTCTTTAATTAGAAGAGTTACGTTACAATAAGCGAATCAGGGTGTCCTGCTGCTGGATTTCCTATCAGCTCTAAATTTTTGGGATACTAACATTAGGTAATGTAATGTCCTGGTGCAAGGGTACTTTGGACTGTAGACATTGCTACTGTGCAAAGCTATCAACTCTCTACTCTATTGCACTTTGAAGGGTTAACATGCACCATGATTTATAATGTTGTGCACACCATATTGTTGAACTGCATTTATATGTTTATTGTAATATCTCCTGTTCATTTGCACTGTTATTACACTATAGCGGCACTGCGATATGGAAAGGGTTTAATGCACAGCCAGCTAATACTGAGAGACGCTATGACTTTCTACCTATGCAAAGTTTTGGAGGGAAAAAACAGACACGCTGACCTTCTGACTGTCTGGTTTAGCTATGTTTTTTATGTCTGGAAAAACGGCTTATTCATTCCTATTGCCTTGCAGTGAAGCTTTATACAAATCTATGATAGACAGAAATTGTAACACTGTTTCTGTTTAGGCTGTGCTTCTCCACTCCACCCCTTCCACTAGAAGGTTCTAGTTCAGCTATAAACTTTATATAAGGTGAACAGTCAGATCCCCTATTTGTCTGCAGATAGGGGCCCGTGCTTAATATAGGAGACACTGCCAGACTGCATGAGTGACCAGAAGAAGACATTGAGAAGGAATACTCTTCCACAGAACCTGGGTCACCAGCCTTTGGACAGGGAGCCAACCTTCTGAAAGATGGAGGGACAGCTATCTCAGGCCTTTCCCCTATAATTATAAAACGTTATGGGGTCAGAATATGGCTATGAAAAGAAAAACACTTTTTTTTTCCAAAGTTTTTTTTTTTAAGTATCAAAGCACAAGAAAATGTATACAAATGTGATATCAGTGTAATCGTACTGACCAAGTGAATGAAAGGAAAAGGTCAGTTTTACTGCCTAGGGAACACAGTAAAAATGAAACCTATAAAACTATATCAGAATTGCATTGTTTTCCAATTCCACTTCGTTTGGACTTTGATTCCAGGTTCCCACTAGGTCATATGCAATATTAAATGGTGTCATTAGAAAGTACAACTTTCAACAAGCCCTCATACAACTAAGTGAATGGAAAACTAAAGAAAAATTATGGCTCCTGGAAGGAAAGGAGTGAAAAACAGATACGCACTAGGTCATGAAAGGGTTAAAACAGTCAAGTTTAATTTTTGGTTGGCATAGAGGCAATTTAGATGTAGATCTAAGCTAATGCTGACATATTTCTTTGTGGCTTTGAAATACACCGCCTGTCTAAAAAAAAAATCGGCACCAAAAAATGCCTTTAGCTTCGATTACAGCACGCATTCGCTGTGGCATTGTTTCGATAAGCTTCTGCAATGTCACAAGATTTATTTCCATCCAGTGTTGCATAATTTTTTACCAAGATCTTGCATTGATAATGGAAGAATGTGACTGCTGCGCAAAGCCTTCTCCAGCACATCCCAAAGATTCTCAATGGGGTTAAGGTCTGGACTCTGTGGTGGCCAATCCAATGATGTCTCATGCTCCCTGAACTACTCTTTCACAATTTGAGCCCGATGAATCCTGGCATTGTCATCTTGGAATATGCCCGTGCCATCAGGGAAGAAAAAAATCCATTGATGGAATAACCTGGTCCTTCAGTATGTTCAGGTAGTCGACTGACCTCATTCTTGGAGCACATACTGTTGCTGAACCTAGACCTCACCAACTGCAGCAACCCCAGATCATAGCACTGCCCCCACAGGCTTGTACAGTAGGCACTAGGCATGATGGATGCATCACTTCATCTGCCTCTCTTCTTACCCTGATGCGCCCATCACTCTGGAACAGGGTAAATCTGGACTCATCAGACCACATGACCTTCTTCCATTGGTCCAGAGTCCAATCTTTACGCTCCCTAGCAAATTGAAGCCTTTTTTTCTGGTTTTCCTCACTGATTAGTGGTTTTCTTATGGCTACACAGCTGTTCAGTCCCAATCCCTTGAGTTCCCTTCGCATTCTGCATGTGGAAATGTTCTTACTTTCACTATTAAACATAGCCCTGAGTTCTACTGTTGTTTTTTCTTTGATTTGATTTCACCAAACATTTAAGTGATCCCCAATCACGATCATTCAGGATTTCTTCCCCGCCACATTTCTTCCTTGAATACGATGGGTCCCCACTATCCTTCCAGTTTTAAATAATGTGTTGGACAGTTCTTAAACCAATTTTAGTAGTTTCTGCAATCTCCTTAGATGTTTTCTCTGCTTGATGCATGCCAATGATTTGACCCTTCTCAAACAGACTTTTCCACGACCACGAGATGTGTCTTTCGACATGGTTGTTTAAGAAATGAGAAACAACTCATTGCACCAGTAGGGGTTAAATAACTTATTGCCAGCTGAAAGATAATCGCCCCTGCAGTAATTTTCCAATAGGAGGCTCAGAACTATTTGCTTAGTTAAATCCAGGTGGCGACTTTTTTTTTGGACAGGCAGTGTAGGATACTGTAATGTAACTCGTGACTTCCTCACTTTGGGTACTTACGGCTAACTTACATTCTGTAACTGGGAAAGGGTTAACGGGAGTTTATTATTCAATTATATTTGTAATGGCAGGGAGGCCATGGAACAATCTTCTATATATACATACGTATATAGATGTTCTGTCCTCTGCACATGGGGCATGCGCTGGATGCCGCTGCAGAAGAGTCCAGGACTCCTCACCTGAAAGCTCTATTTTTTTCTTTTATAAAAATACAGAAATGGTTGGTTTTGATATGGTTAGCTTTGGAATGCCAATCCCTAGTTGCTTTACAACCTGCTAGTGGTTTAGTGGCTCCAAACCTAATGACAGGTTTGCTTTATCGGGTTTATCTATTTGTAAGTATGGAACAGAGGTTCCAGGTGCCACGTGTGGCCAAAACTCAACCACACACGGTGGCCAATGGCTGACTGATTTTGCTAGTCAAAATGAGTTATTACATATAAACATGTGCGCTCATTGGCCATGGCATATGGGCACAGTTTCAGCCACGTGTGGCATGCCGACAGTTTCTTCTTATCCTCGTGGTGTGGTTGTGTCGCTGTTGCGATGAGGCAATCAGGTACCACAAGCTAAAGTAATGAGGACAGCACTGTTTAGTTGGTCTGCATTGTTAATGGCCACGCTGTATTGCGGAAGGCCATTAACAATGCAAACCAACAGTCCCCATTAATTTAATTAGGGCCTGCTGTGGTCTGTATGGCTACGTAATACCAGACTGCAGCACGGCCCCAATTGCGACATGGCCACCCTGTGTGGTCGTACCCTTACTGTACTGTAACAAACCATGCACCTGTGTGATCATCAACACAATGAATAAACCATCCCCGCCCATTTTATCCTTTTTTTTTAAATAAAAATAATACAAAAAACACTACAAAGCATTCTTATAAAAAAAAGCACAATGTTTTAATAAACATTCAAAATGTTGTACAAACGTACATCAGCAAAAATTGCACCATGGGAAAGATATTACATTTATACAAAAACATGTAGTGTCTATAACTGGAGGAGGTTGAACACAGGCGATGTGAACAGTTTGTAATCTGTGTATGTCAGGATGTGTTACACAGTCATTCAGACACACGAGCAATGGCGTTACACGGGTTTCAGCACTTTACATGCATACTCCCTTGTGTTTCGTGATGGGATGCTTGATGTACCTGTAAGATGGAAAGCACTAGTACCGTTCGCGATAAGAGCCATGAAATACTGGAAATGTTTGTACCGTTCATAATGCTGACACATCAAGTTATATATTAATGTACATATATACAAAAAACACATAGACGCAAAAGCAAAAAGAAAGAGCAGAATTAAATAGTTGTATATGGCGTAAACAGTGTGGGGAACAAAAGATAAAGTGGCTTTCTATCCACTGCCCTTTTTCATTCTTGTGTTAAAAGGAACACTCCAGGAAAAAGTGGTACAATTGCCTAATGTAGGGTCCGCGGGGGTGGAGCATGACACAGGAATTCTCTCATTGGTGTTTTTTGCTCTGCCCCTTTAGGCCCAGCACTAGTCAAATGCAGCATTTCAGTTGTAGAGTTTCTTTAAGGTAGTTGGCAAGTTTTTAAAAAAGTAAAAAAAAAAAAAAAGTTCTCATAATGATGATCATATAATCCACTCACTGATCTAATTCGCGCATCAGGGCTGCCTCACAATGATGTTTAATAATATCCTATGAGCTACAGGTATGGAGCCTGTGCCCATTGCGGTTGTGGTAATGTGACCGTGTACTATGTGACATCATATAGATAAGGATAACTGTGGTGGGTATTAGCAAACATTTACAAGGAGCATGGGGTAACATACAGGTCAATCCCTTTAAACACATTCGTTTTGAGGGCTACACATGGTTATTGAGGGTTGTACATTGGTGTTTTTGGCCTGTTCTTCCGTTTACTGCCATATGTTCCAATGCTGAGAAAAAGTAGGATTACGTAAGAAATGAGGAGAGATTTTCCACCCCCCAAAAAAAATCCTTACTGTGGTGGAACAATTATACTTTGGCCAATTTTTTGCCTGTTTCCCTCCTTTTTATGGAACATATGTTAATGGGTGAAAAGATAGACATTGTACTGTTATCTGACCTTCGTTCTCTCTGGCTGACAACTAATGGTGGGAGTTTTTGAGAGGCTTTCAAGCACTGAACTGATCGGACAACTGTTAGGTCTTGTGAGTCAGCACAGATGTCAGCTAGGAATTAGGCACTCAGCGGAAGAAGCAATGCCATGAGAAACTGGGAGAAGGGAGTTTCTTTGGAAGGTACAGCATATTGATAGAACTTTAAGGGTTCGACCACACGGTCAGATTTCTGCATGCAGTTTTGAAGGACAAAATCCTAAATCCAAGGTCCCCAAATTGTGTTAGCTCGAGATGCACAGATGTTGTTTGGCCACCTTAGAAAAAATGAAATGGCTATAAAAAAAGTTTGAGCCAGCCTAATATAACCATTGAAGGTGTTTATGAGATCAGAAAAAAAATACTTTTTCCCAAGAGACGGCGCAACTTTTAGGCTGTGCATGGTACTGCAACTCAATTTCTTCCAGAGTCACATGGTCAAAATTGGAACTATTTCTGCAAAAAACAGTGCCAATATTGTCTAATATCATGCAAAACATCAACCAAATAGCAGGTCAAATAGTCAAATGTGGATCCCGAGCCAGTAGTTTGGGGACACTACTTTCTAAGGGTTATCCCACGAAAAGTCTCTATCATCTATCCAGGGGGGTCTGACTGCTAGGACCTCTCATGATCCTGGGAGGATCCAAGTGGTCGGACTACCCACAAACCATTATTTTTCACTTATCCTGTGGGTAGATAAGAAATTGTTTTTGTGGAATAATCCCTTTTATGGAATAAAGTAATTCTTAAATACAGAGTTGTATGTACAGCTGATCGATGGCTTGGCGCAGTCCACACCTCTACTAGAAACTTGCATCCAAATTGTTTAGCTTTTTATTCTTGAAAACCCATATTTACCCTTTTTATCCTATGATTACATTTATGTCACAGTACTCTGTTTATTAAATCATATACATAGTATATAATCAGCATTTCTATTGCACTGCAGCCTACAGCTTTGACATAAAGACCCTGGCTCTTTTGTAGTCAGTGTTGCATAGTTTCTTACAGAACTTGAAGGACATGTCCAACTTTGCAACCATTTGTATTGTACAAGTGCATCTAAAAAAAAAAAAAGAAACTTGCTTAAAAATATTCCGAAATTTTAAGTGTACAACTAATATGCAGACTAATGTGTTTCCATGGCTACAGACTACAAACAAATACTTTGTAATCTGATCCTGCAGCCCTGTGTTACTCCACTAGGTTAGTAGGCAAATATGTCAGCGGAGGTGGAGTGGCACATGACTGCAGAAACAGACCGCATCCGGTTTGTTTGTAGTCTGTAACCATGGAGACACATAGGTCTGCATAGAAACTAAATGCACCAAACGGCAAGAGATTTTTCAAAAATTGAGGCTATATGCAAAGTATTTTCATTTTGTATTGCTGATGCACTGGAACAATATATATATTTTTTTACTTTTAGATAAAAAATAGAGTCTTACAGCCCATAACACACATAAGCCTAGAAAAAAGTACATTCTCACTTGTTCTAAAAACTACTAATACTGTATTCAGTAATGGCTATATCTTGCCTAGTTACCTGCCTTACAATTCCAAGGCTGGCGTCAAAATCAGGCAAGCCAGGGACGATGGTGGGGTCCACTAGGCTTGTTGGGTAAAGCAGGGAGTTCACTATTTTATCCAAGGGCCCGTCTACACCTGGCACCAGCTCTGCTACTCCTACACAGGTCAGTTTGCCGCTCTCTCAATCTGGCCAGTGATGTTTTTCACTTTGGCCATTCTAATTTTTAAAGGCTATGGATGCATTCTAGGCATTTTTTTTATGATTTAATTTTACTCATTCTGGGCTTAAACCATTTTTCAATTGGTCTTTATTCAAATTTTTCTGCAGTTTTTTTGATATACGTGGTTAAAAATCTGTTTATTTGCAGACCTCCTGATTTCCATCAGTTAAAGGCTAATGTGAAGCGTTATCTCTGATATCCTGACCTCATAAACATTTAAGCCATATTTTTAGCAATTTGATAAGAGTTTAGCTATAATGAGTGTTCAGGAGATCAGAGATAAGGCTTAAAGGGGTTGTCAGAGCTGAACCTGGACATATCCCCATTTTCACCCAGGCAGCCCCCCTGACTTGAGCATCGGAGCAGTTCATGCTCCGATGCTCTCCTTTGCCCTGCGCTGAATCGCGCAAGGTAAAGGCATTTTTTGGAGTTCCGGGCTCTCCTTAGGGCTGCCAGGTGGAGGCTTCTGCCCAGCAGTGAGCCCAGTGAAGTCACTGGCACTGATGGGCGGGCTTTAGCTCTGCCCATGCCTGTAAAACAGCTAGGGCAGCGCTAAAGCCCGCCCATCAGAGCCGGTGACATCACCGAACACACTGCTGGGCGGAAGTCTCCACCCGGCAGTGTGTTATGGTAAATAAAAGAGCCCTGCGCTATCCAGAAGGTATCCATAGCCTTTAAAGTGGCATGACATGTTCAATAATTACAGTGATATTCCTCATGGAGAACTTTTCCAATTACTCAATTGTGCTAGAGCTACATGGCAAGCAATGGTCCTGTGCAATTATTTTTTTCATGGAGATGCCTGAAGGCCTCGTTCCTGTAATCTTGTGATTTTACTGATACTTGCAAGTAGCCACATGCCACAGTTTAGCCTGCTGCAACTTGAAACCCAGGCTATTCTATAAGAGATGTAGCCCAATTCTCATCCTGTACTGTAGATTTAGGCGTGTAGTGCCCTGACCCTCCCTGGATGAGGATGGCTGCTAATTCTTCTGACCTAGTCTTCATGGTTCAGACCAAATGAAAAGGAATCGTGATCATAATAATGCTGCTATTTGAAGTTTGTTGATAGTAAGACTTTTTTCACTTCCATTTCCTGCTGGGATGAGAAGGTTCCCACAGGAAGTCTATGAGTGCGGCTCTGTTTTATGTCTCTCCAACAAACAGAGAATTTTTATTGGTGTGGCCGGACTTAAAATGAACAAACATTGACAAAATATGAGAATCATCTTTTTAGTGGTTTCTGAGATGTTAGAAAAAAAAAAGAGCCTGTTTTTATTTTTTTAATTTCTTTCAAAAACAGTGCCACACTTGTCCAAAGGCTACATCTGGTATTGCGCCTCAGCTCCAGTGGCTGTTTTTGAAAAAATAAAAAGAAGCAGACTTTATAAAAAGTGCAATAAAATCAATTGCAATATATTCGAAAAGAAAAAAAATTATATTTTGAAGTTCTGATGACATCATCATAAGTTACTAAATGTAACGATCTCCTTAAGATCAGTCAGTAATATAAAAAAAAAACTATTTTCATATGTCTATAATTTACTTGTGTATGGTCTGGAGGACAGGGGGAAGGAATATATATATATATATAAAATATGTATACGAAATTATTATTGAAATTTCTAAATTGATACAATTTAGAAATGATAGCTGTGTTTTCGCTCAATTCTTGTCAGTGCTAGTGACTGGGCCGAGCCCCACCGTTCCTATAATTTATAACAATACTGTACATTGCCAAAATAGTGCCAACTAGTGGTCTATTTATGTCACTACCTACTAAAGCTTTGGGCAAGTGAATAATTTTTATTAAAATTTTTGTAAGCAAAATTTTTGTAAGCAAAATTTTTAGAGTGGTGGGGGATCAGGCTTATTAATGCTAGAATGTTGACTATCATTGCGGCAACAGATATCAGCAATTTTTGCATCAGCTTTTAAGTGCAATATAGAAGTTAAAATTACAAAGATAAAATATATGTTAAACGTGTAACATTTTGAAATAAGTAATAGCATTAAAGTGGTTCTGCACCTTTTTAACAGTTTTTGTATCCACCCTCTGCGGAACATAATTACCTGCTCCCTGCTTCTGAGTTCTGAATCCTTCCATCCACCGCTGCATTTAATGCGCTCGAGTCACCTCTCACGGATGTGGGTCATTTGTGCCACGAAAGCCAATAACAGGCTCCAAGCTGCATGTGACACAGTTGGCTGGAAGTTCACTGGGAGGAAGGTAGAGCAGAGCGTTGCAAATGCATTGGTGGACCAAAGGAGCTGGGACCTACCATTGTGGAGCATTTAAGTATACTTCGCTTGATAGATTTGAGGAAAGGGAAGGTGAACCAATTTTTTTTTTAAAAAGGTAGATGACTCCTTTAAGGAAATTCCTGCTTAAGGTAAGGGGTAGTAAAGATTATTTAATAATCTTAGTGTGCAACAGCCTTTCAATTTTTTTCTTTTTAATTTTGCAATTAAAAATGTGAAAATGTGCTTCTTTTTATCAATGTCAGCTCATGTGATTGGCTACCTTGTAATGACATTGAAAGTCTTTTTGTGGACTTATTTTTGGAGTGTAGAACCACTTCCTTTCCGCTGGCCAGAGAATACTGTAATTGCTTTTTTTGCCCATGTCTACACATATAACACACTGTTTTTCACATTTTTTATGCCACACTTATCGTCTTACTCCCACTGCAAACATAGAGTGCTATGTTTTCTCAAGAGCTTTTCTCTGAAGACCTTAGGTCTAAAACCTGGCAGGAAAAATAGTTTCAGGCCCAAAAGGTAAGGAAATGTCGTCAATATACCTTCCCAGATCTGGTAGCCATACCAAAGTAATCTTGTTCGGATCGCACATAATAACCACCAGTTTTACTTTTAGATAGAAGGGTTCTTCTGTCCAAAAAGCATTGAAAAGTTGTTACGCTCCTAATCACACAAACGTATTGCAGTCCTTTATGACAGGTGAGGTGGGAAAATAGTGTTTTTGCGTGCAACGTTCTAAAGAGCTAGAACTACGTAAGTGGAGCATGCATTTATCAGCGTTTCTGTTCTTTTGCACATAGTTCCAACAGCAAAGCACCCTCAGAAATTCCCTTCTCATGTCTTTGCTCCTCAGAGTATAGATGATAGGGTTCAATGCCGAATTCAAGGTGGCCACCCCGAAGAAGTAGTCAGCTTTGTAGAGAATGGAGCAGGATTTCACTTTACAAGCCACATCCATAAGGAGAATAGTAAAAGCTGGAAGCCAGCAGATAATAAAAACTCCAAGAACTATCGTTACTGTTTTAAGGAGGGCAAGAGTCTGTGGTGCAGCTATTTCTGCATGGCTTGACTTTACAATACAGTATATACGGACATATAAAATCACAATGGAGATTAGTATAATTGTGAAGATAGTAACTACGAACAAAATGTACTTTTTGGCATAGAGCGGGAAGACGGTGGAACATTCATCCAAGTTTCCAATGCAGTTCCAGCCAATGATGGGTAAACCTCCGATAACCATTGAAATAACCCAACAAGCTCCTATCAGGATTATCATCCTACAGTTCCTGTCGCTGCTGTAGACTTTGACTTTAACAATAGCCACATGTCTTTCAATGGCTATAGCCAACAGACTGAAGACAGAAGCAGCCAGAGTTGTGAAAGCCGTGCCTTCACGGATAAACCAGGCCACAGGAGTTAATGTGAAGGTGGTTTTACCAGATAGTAAGATATTAGCAATGTAGGCACATCCTGTAAGAAGATCTGAAAATGCCAAATTTCCGATGAAAAAAAACATGGCGGAGTGAAACTTCTTGTTCCTCCAAACTGAAATAAGGACAAGAATGTTCTCCAGGATAATGACACAGCAAATGATAATAAAGATTACGGAGATGACATCTCGAGAAGAGCTGTCCTTTTTAATCCCTTTAGTATGGTTATAATGTTCACAGATCTTTGACACATTCAGGTAATGCTTGTAGATGCTCATCCTGGCTGTTTTGGTGACCTAAAGCTGGTCAATTGTTCTACAAAGGATCAATGATGGTACAGCGGAAGAACACTGTTTAGTCCATTCTTTTTGTTTCTTAGAGATATCTTCTCTGGCGTGATCTAAAATATATGTAAAATACAATAATGAGTATCAAATAAGTATAACACAAGAGTAGTGGCATGTTAAATATAAGGCAATACAAAGCTGACATAACAAGAACTCTAGAAGAACAGCTAGAAATATGGGCCCTATAAGTAACCTGAGCCTAAGAAATGTTAAGACAACAAAACTATGCACCATTAAAAACATGTAATACAAAAATCTATGGGTTTTCTCATCAACATTTACTTGAATGGGATCTGAGCTGCAGTAAACAAGAGTAAGCATCCCAATACACTTTGAATGCATCTTGGCTTTCGGCTACATTCAAAATGGTAGTTCTGCTGTTGGTGGCTGTAGGAAACAGTTGATCAGTGGAGGTACTGAGTATTGGAGGAGGAGATATAGGGAGAGGATATACAGTATGTAGTAGGAGATATAGAGAAATTAGTTATATGGAGTAATAGGAGGAGATGTAGGAGAGGTTATATGGAGTAATAGGATGAGCTATAGGAGATGTTATATGGAGTAATAGGAGGAGATATAGGAGAGGATATATGGAGTAATAGGAGGAGATATAGAAGAGGTTATATGGAGTAATAGGAGGAGATATAGGAGAGGATATATGGAGTAATAGGAGGAGATATAGGAGAGGATATATGGAGTAATAAGAGGAGATATAGGAAAAGTTATATGGAGTTATAGGAAAGGCTACATGGAGTAATAGGATGAGATATAGGAGAGGTTATATGGAGTAATAGGAGGATATATAGGAGAAAATATACAGAGTAATAGGAGGAGATATAGGAGAGGTTATTTGCAGTAATAAGAGGAGATATAGGAGAGATTATATGTAGTAATAGGAGGAGATATAATAGAGGTTATATGGAGTAATAGGAGGAGATATAGGAGAGGCTATATGGAGTATTAGGATGAGATATAGGAGAGGCTATATGGAGTAATAGGATGAGATATAGGAGAGGATATATGGAGTAATAGGAGGCGATATAGAAGAGATTATATGTAGTAATAGGAGGAGATATAATAGAGGTTATATGAAGTAATAGGAGGAGATATAGGAGAGGCTATATGGAGTAATAGGATGAGATATAGGAGAGGCTATATGGAGTAATAGGATGAGATATAGGAGAGGATATATGGAGTAATAGGAGGAGATATAGGAGAGGATATATGGAGTAATGGGAGGAGATATAGGAGAGGTTATATAGAGTAATAGGAGGCAATATAGGAGAGATTATATGGAGTAATAGGATGAGATATAGGAGAGGATATATGGAGTAATAGAAGGAGATATAGGAGAGGATATATAGAGTAACAAGAGGAGATATAGAGATGTGTTATATGACGCATTAATAAAAGGGTAGACACAGATTACTAGTAGCATGCATTAAGAAGTATTAGGTATCTCATCATTATAATGACTGGTAGGGTGACGTACCTGGCAGCCAGCAGCCTCCAAGGTGTGATGTGAAACTAGTGCTGGCTGTCTGTGTTTGTTGTGTCTGTGGGTGTATGAGTTGTCGCCTCCGCTACCTGAATAAAGTGGAAATAGACACTACATCATCAGGACTTGAGACATTCGGGGACTTCCTACATTTATAGTGATATTAGTAGGAATATCTCCGAGTCACTTCTCCTTCCTGAGACAGATGCACGTATACTGTATGACTGTGGTACAGCACGTGGTACAGCACTCGGGTCATAGTATCTGTGTATACAGGTACATCGTGACATCTTGTCACTTGGAGATTTATTTATTTATTTGTAACCAGTCTGGTTTTTATTTTGTTAAAGGTATCATCAGGGCAGAATACATTTAGATTTGGCTATGAACATGACCAAAGTTCATCTAGCAGGAGCAGCCACTAAATGAGCAGGAACGTACCAGTCACGGGTCCATCAGCCCCAGCTCTGGCTTCCTAGGATCCTGACTTTCAGGTCTTTGATACAGAACCCTCTTTGAGCTATGTTAGTGACATTTGCTGCAGCTCTCTCCCTGTAACTGCCACAGCTTCTAACAGTACATATGGCTTTTGTCCATTGAAGGAAGGAACTGAGCATGTGTGACCACCTCAGTAGAAAGATGTGCACATTACCGTATATATATGTTAAACTACAGAGGGCGCCATTACAATGAAGTCAAGTGAATATCTCAACTGGAGCATTTTTATAACAGTAAAATACAAAAGTTAAGTTTTTTATAATGAATTATATTAAAATAACATGTAATGATGGCTCAAACCCTTTAAGTGTCAAGTTAGAGTTTACTATGCTATATACTGTAGTATTACATTTATAATTCCATATGGCTGGCAGAATGGTGTCACCGTGACTCTCTTTATTATGAGGACAGTACAGACAATCACTGTTGCTGCCATTTACAGTATGCAGACAATTTGACTGGTACCTTTTGGTAAACTATAGGAAGAGGGGTAATCCTGGTATCCCTGGCTGGTTCTTATGGGAAGGGGTATGTAGATATATAGAACTGTCGTTTCTACTCTTATGGAGGCATTCAAAATGGAAAAGTGAAAAATGCTTTGGCGTGTGTATGTGGCAGGATTGTACCTAGGATTTAGGGCATGTTTCACACATTTATGTGACCAGTTAAGTACCTTCCATGTATAAAGGTGCTTCAGCAAAGGGTGTGGAACCACTGTGTCAACCAACAGATATCACTTTGGGATACTCCTAAGGGTTTTATCCTGGCAGTACAAAAATTGTACTCGGGGAGAGGCCAAGAACAGGGCAGGCAGAGTATGTGCTATACAGTAAACAGCCCAAGGTCAGGTCAGGCAGCTGAGGGTCAATACAGAGATCAGGCACGGGTCAGGTCAGGCAGCAGAGGGTCACAATCCAGGAATCAGGCAGAGCGTTGGTACGCAGGCAGACAACAAAACAACGGACCTTCGCGGGATACTAGCAGGATATAGAACCTTTTGCTCAGGCACCTTCACACAGGGGAAGGTGCCCTAAGTACGCCAGGGTTGCCAATCATCAGCTGGTGAAGATTAGGGTGTGCACACTGGACCTTTAGAGCTGGAGGGAGTGTGCGCATACGCCATATGGGCAGAGGAGGATAGGCCTTGCTGGTAAGCAGTCCACAGCCTGTGTGGAGGGATAGGGCCCACCTGGAAGAGGAGAGCAGGAGGAGGGTCTCCACCACCAGGATACCGACCAGTGAGTGGAGCGGAGGAAGCTGCTGGCTGCCGCTGTGACAAGGGGGTGATGAAGGGATAATTACCCTCCAATATTAACAGATAAAAAACAGAGACCCAGGGATTACATATATTATACACACAGGTACCACTGTATATATGTTCACGGCTCACAGAGCTCTCATCAGGCCAAAGGAAACAACATCTCTAGTGACTTCTGTTTAGATTCACGGAACATTTCTACTGCCTGTTGAGATTTATTGTCAGTAGGTGCCTACTACATCTGATGTGTACACTGTGACATTATAGTCCCTTACGTGACATTGCAGTAACATTGCCCTGCTCTTCCCCTGTGCCGTTCCACTCTCCGGTCTGTCACTTTGAGTGGTTAAAATACAATAAAACAATTCAGTACGGATGCAGAGGGCACAGGGGGACATTTCCGCCACCGGCCGGATCCCTAGCTTGAGTCTGTGAATTGTCCGGATGAAGGAAGGGGGTAAAAGAGCAGACACGTCCCCAGTGGGAAGGGTCCCTGCTTGGGAGGGAGAAGCGTTAGGTCACATCTGCTCTTGTGTTCTGAACTTCCGCTTGGGGGGAACAATCTATTTTTGTCCCTCTACGATATCCTCTGTTTCCCAAAACCATTTCCTTTTGGCTTTTCAAGCTGTTTTCCTCTCGAAGAAACTTATGTTAGCAGCAGATTCTTCTAATACCTGGTGGGTTGATACTGTGTCCATTCTTAATTTGCTCTTAAAGCTTGTATGAGATATTCAGATATTTTTGATTTTATTTAAATTCATAGTATCTACTAGGATACCTTTGTAATTATGCAGCCATCATCTACGTATGGCAATCAACTGGTCCTAAAATTCATGATGGTGTATGCTTCTAGCAGATATGCCTTCTATGCAAGAAATCCAGTCTTCAGGATTACCAGTAAATTCACCGGTGGTCCAGTGATGGCAGCTGCTGATTGTCCCTGCTGCCTGCAGTGAAAATGTTATTGGTTGCTATAGGGAACATGGACAGTCCCTTTTAGAGTGTTTCATAAATATGGTCCATTACACGTAAGCTGAGAGACAAGTTCTACATGTCTCCAAAACATGGGAGGTTCTAACCTTTCAGCAGCCTCAGGGAGAAATATTTGCCTTCTTTATGTTAAAGTGTGCTACTTGATAACTGGTGGAGATTTATCAACCCTCTACGGCAGAAAACTGGTGTTAAAAGGTCACAAAACACAGGTTTGAAAAAATCTTAGCACAAATGCCATTTCTACACTGCCCTTGGTACTGTCTGAAAACAGGGATAGGCATAGTGTGGGTGGGCGCCTCATCAAAAAGTAGGTGCATCCTCCAGTGCCGGAGGGATCTCAAGACCGGCGTAAAAAATTCCAGTCTTGATAAATCTCCCCCATTGTTCCAATTCATCTCTATTTTCAAAATCTCTCTTTGCTGCCAGTGAATGGAAACATTCTTGTTTAGGTTCAGAGGCTGAACACCTGTAAAAATCTAATACTTACTGTAGATAATGCTAAAGAGGAAAAATGGACTATTGATCCTTAGGATAGAAGCCATAAATTTCTCATTTTTGGGGTTCCGATCCCCTGAATCTCCACGATCGGCTGATTGAAGAGGCAGTGACTGTGCCTGGTACTGGAGCTCAGTCCCATTCACTAGAACAGGAATTACCTGCAAAGAGTGCTGCCCTTTCAATCAGCTGATCGGTGGGAATGGTGGGAGTTGGACTTCAACCAATCTGATATTAATGGCCTTTCCAACTTATTGAATAGAGTTTGGACTACACCAATTCACACTCAGACAGACTGTGTACAAATGAAGGAAAATGCAAGACCATACTACCCTCCCCAGGTGTGGTCCACCAACAAAGATCATACCAAGAGCAAGCATGCTTCTTTACAATTAATTCTAAATTATACCACCAAATTCTAAAGGAAAATGTCAGGACATCCATCCGTGAGCTGAATCTGAAGAGAACGTGGGTCATGCAGCAAGACAACGACCCTAAGTACACAAGTCATTCTACCAAAGAATGGTGAAAGAAGAAGAAACAGCAGTTCATAGGAGGAAACCTACCAACCGAGCTGGAGCTTTTATACGAAGGAATGGGCTAAAATTCCTCCAAGCCAATGTGCAGAACTAATCAACAATCACTGGAAATGTTTGGCTGCAGTTATTGCTGGACATGGGGTCACACCCAATACTGAAAGGAAAGTTTCAGATACTTTTGCCGCTCACAGACATGTGATATTGAATCACTTTCCTCACTAAATGAATGACCTTATTTTTTACTTTGATTTGGTTTTATTTATCTACTTTTAGGTGTGAAAATTTGATGTAGTTTTAGGTAAAATTTATGCAAGGAGTATAGTAAATGCTCAAGGATTCTTAAACTGTCTGGCAGCACTATAAAAGGGAGATTCACTGTAGCATTATCAGCATTTTAGCTGCAGGATTACGACTTGTGGTTTCACCTTAGCATAAACTTGGTTTCAGCATTACTACTTCTTCCGGTAATGATAAGATGGGTGCTATGGTGCATCACCTACACATGCCATTTACATACAAGTGGGTTGTTTCCCTGTCGTCATGGTGTCTACAAAGCAGACATGACCTGACTCACTCACAGGTGTTTTTTTTCTGTCCCCATGAGATCGCCATCAGCTTTTGATGCCAACTTTTGTTTCCTATGTTCTTCTTCAGTGAGTTGCGGTTATAAAACAGGAAGGAGTCGTGTTGAACGTCTACTGGATTTTTTTTTCAGCTGTTTTCAGCATATGGTGCAAACAAAACCACAGACAATCCAGATTACTAATTGAAGTTTTTGTCTTTATGAACCAAGGGTATGCATAGAGGAAGAGGGGGGGCATGGTAAGGATTAAAGTGTGCCCTTCTCTTATGGTCTAGGTATTTTATTCATTTATGTAGCACCAACATATTCCACACGCACATTGGTCTGAGAGTAGGTTATTAATACAGTGATCCCTCAAGGTACAACGGCCTCAGGATACAATATTTTCAACAGACAATGGTCTTTTCTGACCCATCACAAGTTCAAACTAGACTCAACATACAACGTCTCTGACTTAGATCCAACCATTCAAGGTCACTTCTCTGGTAAAATAGCTGTATTAGTTTCTACTTAACAGCTATTCCTGACTGGTATATGTAAGGACCTGTTATATCTGTCTTAGTTATCTGCTTATTTTTCATAAATCTTTATTTTCTCTTATCTTGGATGACATTTAGGGCTTTGGAACCAATTACTCAAGTTACAATGGTTTCAACATACAATGGTCCTCCTGGAACCAATTAATATTGTAACTTGGGGGACCACTGTAATATCCCAGCCAGCACTCGGTCCGTGATCAATGCTGCAGCGGGAAGGAGCAAACCCCACATCAGGCAAAGTAGAAAATCCCAGCAATTGTATCTTGCTTTCAAAGTTTTATGCTTTTAAATTGTTTCTATTGAAACTGCTGATGAAGGCGCATTAGCTGAAACGCGTCCTTGTATACACTATGTATTGTGTGGAAACTAATTAAAAGCATAAAACTTTGAAAGCAAGATACAATTTCTGGGATTTTCTTCTTTGCCTGAGGGTAGGTTATGGAAAAAACTGCAAGTATGGCACTGCTACCAATTCCGAGTCTAGGACCGTTGTACAGAAGAAGAGACGGTAGTTGCTCAATGTGAAGTGTTATTGTTGCAACAAGGCTTGAGAGAGATGGTGATCACTCTCATTGGGCTGAGGGTAGGCTATGGCAGGAACTGCAACTATGGTGCTGTTACCAATCCTGAGTCCAGGACCGGTGCACGGAAGATGAGATGAGAGCCAGAAACTTCGGAATGTGAACTGTTCGTTATTGCAGTAATGAGACCCCAGGGCACGTCTCTCAGTTTGGACCCCAGGGTACTTTATGTTAACAACATTACACAACATGGTAAGGTAGTTATTGACGTGTCTGGCACCCAAAAGACATAGGGCTTGACTGGGGCCAGCTGCTTTCACTCCCCCATGGTAATTTGAAACCTCCACCCAGCAGGCTAACTGGCGTGCTACATTGGTACCTTCACCAAGCTTCATAGGTGACATTGCTTCAGGCCTCTCTGTCTCTAGGCCACTCTGTCCCTCTCACCATTGGACCACTCTTTAGGAGCTGTGACACTAGTTAGGCAGTAGTGGCTGATTCCCATGTGGCCACCCGAGCCCTCCTCACGGCTGCCAGCCATAGTAAGTAATGATCTAATACTCTCATCCTAACTCCTGAATTCAACTATATTGCCATCTTAAGGCAAATGGAGTAGGAAGACCAAATGTGGCAGCTGGCCCTGGCCACCACAGAGGGGCAGCTTCTGACGATAACCTAATGTGCTTTTCTGTCAGATCTTAAAGGGCTTCTCCCGCCAGACACCAGACAACCCCTTACACGATATCTTTTATGACAGATGGTTGTCGTCGGGGGAGGACTGGCCATAGACCCTACAGGGAAACTTCCCCGTGGGCTGATTCCCAGGTGGCCGCCTGAGCCCTCCTCACGGCTGCCAGCCATAGTAAGTAATGATCTAATACTCTCATCCTAACTCCTGAATTCAACTATTTTGCCATCTTAAGGCAAATGGAGTAGGAAGACTAAATGTGGCAGCAGGCCCTGGCCACCACAGAGGGGCAGCTTCTGGGGAGGTATTTTGTGCTGCTGGAGCAATATTTTGTGATGGACTGTGGTATTTGGCTCTGCTGGGGTGGTATAATGTGCCACAATATGGCATTGCTAGCCATACCTACTTGTGTTGACCCCACCTTCTGTCAATTTGGACCCAACTACAAAATGGGGCCACTTTTAGTTTTTTCAAGGGCCACATTAAGTTCCCAGGCCTGCCCTGCTTGTCGTAGAGAGAGGTCCTCTGATCAGGGATAACCTGCAGGTATAATCTCTACAGCAGTGGTCTCAGGGTTGTAGTTTTCTTGCTGTGGCAGACCTACAACCGCCAGCATGCCCATCAGATTGCAAGTAGATTTCTGCTCTGAAGGCTGCAGAATTGTAAATGTAACTCTGCACGCTATTTTATATATACAGAACTTTTCTCTGTTTTTCTTGGCTTGACCTTGACCTACAACAATGGTTTTATAAGTCATAAAATTTGTCAAGCTTTGGTCCAAATGCTGAAGTGTGACTTTCTCACTATTACACCTATTATCATTTATGAACATGATGACTCATATCTTTCTTCCGCTTATCTTCTGTAGATGTTGTAGTAACGCTAGTTGTTATTTATTTTTTATTTTTTTAGATTTTAACTTTTTCAATACATTTGTTATATTTGACAGATAGGTATGATGTGTGTAATGAGAAATACAACCCGCACAATGAGAAGTCACAAGACAAATGCCAGTCTCTATCACAGTCCATGGATGATGGTGTCCCACAGTGAGCAGACAGAATCACATCTATCAGTATACGGTGATGTCCTTGAGGGAGTAGATACAGGTACCCAGTGTAGATAACATGACTGTTCATACTTGATGGATGGGTGAAGATAAGGCTGTGCACACACCAGTCCTTTAAAGGGGTTGTCTAGATGTTTAATATTGATGACCTATCCTCAGGAATAGCTATCCATATATGATCACTGTAGAACTGACTCCCGCCACCGCACAAATCGGCTGTTTGAAGAGACAGTGGGCTTCTTCCGAGATCAGTGATGTCATGTTCATCGATTACATGGTCTAGGTGCAGCTCAGTCCCGTTCAAACAACGCTGGCACTTTGATTGGTAAGGTGTGAGGAGGCTGCGGCGCTCATCACCCCCTCCCCAAACAGCTGATCAGCAGGGGGTGACGGGAGTTGGACCCTCGCCAATCTGATATTGAGGACCTATCCTGAAGATAGGTCATCAACGTGGACAGGACAACCTCTTGAAGTGTATAGTACTTTTTACAATACATTTTTCTTCTACATCTAATGAAAGCCAAACATATCCACGAGGCCTCATTTACCAAGTGGATGCCAAAAGAGCATTGGTATCTATCTTCTGAACACCGGAGCCTACGAGTGATGTATGCCACTGTATAGACAATGGCATAAGCTGGAGCCTTCCATCAGAGGTACATGCTGGCAAGTATTCCAGAAATATACCTCGGCTAGAAGGCTGAAACATAATGTGAACAGAGCCCTAGACAATCTTTGACTCATAAATGAAATTTGAAGGGAAAACAGTTTGGAGGGTGATATTATAGAGTAGAGTGCATGTCTACAGAGTGATGACATAGAGGTAGTACGGTGCACTGACGTGGACCAGGTGATGGGAGGGTCGCTGACTGGACTGTGGTTAGTTAGTACAGTGTAGTTGTATGGTTGTTTTAGGGATGAGCAAATCGAATTCGGATGAAACAGCCGAAGTCGATTCACATAAAACTTCGTTCTAATACTGTACGGAGCAGGAGCTCCGTACAGTATTTGAATGTATTGGCTCCAATGAGCCAAAGTTATTGCTTTGTGAAGTCTCGTGAGACTTTGCATAATAATTTCATAAATTAATTTGTACTGTAAAAAACCATTTCCCGAACTCTGGTTCGCGAGACTTTGCGGAGCAATAATTTCGGCTCATTGGAGCCAATACATTCTAATACTGTACGGAGCTCCTGCTCCGTACAGTATTAGAACGATGTTTTATGCGAATCGACTTCGGATGTTTCATCCGAAGTCGATTCGCTCATCCCTAGTTGTGGTACTAGGAGAGCCTTATTGGATGGTGATGTCACAATGGGAGCAAAACATACTATAGATATGGATAGTGATGTCACAGAGGGAGCACAGTATAAATATGGATAGTGATGTCACAGAAGGAGCACAGTATAAATATGGATAGTGATGTCACAGAGGGAGCACAGTATAGATATGGATGGTGATGTCACAGAGGGAGCACAGTGAAGATATGGATGGTGATGTTACAGAGGGAGCACAGTATAAATATGGATAGTGATGTCACAGAGGGAGCACAGTATAGATATGGATGGTGATGTCACAGAGGGAGCACAGTATAGATATGGATGGTGATGTCACAGAGGGAGCACAGTAAAGATATGGATGGTGATGTCATAGAAGGAGCACAGTATAGATATGGATGGTGATGTCATAGAGGGAGCACAGTATAGATATGGATAGTTATGTCATAGAGGTAGCACAGTATAGATATGGATGGTGATGTCACAAAGGGAGCACAGTATAGATATGGATGGTGATGTCATAGAAGGAGCACAGTATAGATATGGATGGTGATGTCACAGAGGGAGCACAGTATAGATATGGACAGTGATGTCATAGAGGGAGCACAGTATAGATATGGATGGTGATGTCACAGAGGGAGCACAGTATAGATATGGATAGTGATGTCCCAGAGGGAGCACAGTATAGATATGGATGGTGATGTCACAGAGGGAGCACAGTATAGATATGGATAGTGATGTCACAGAGGGAGCACAGTATAGATATGGATGGTGATGTCACAGAGGGAGCACAGTATAGATATGGATGGTGATGTCATAGAGGGAGCACAGTATAGATATGGATGGTGATGTCATAGATGGAGCACAGTAAAGATATGGACAGTGATGTCATAGAGGGAGCACAGTATAGATATGGATGGTGATGTCACAGAGTGACTAGAGTGTAGTTATACAGTCGTGGTAATAGGAGAGTCTGATTGGATGTTAATGTTACAAAGTCAAGTTGTGAAAGGTGATGCCACATAGGGAGCACTGTACTGTTACTGATGGTGAAGTCACAAAATAGAATAGTCACAATGTTCAGGAGGATGATGTCCCAGGGGGAGCACATTGCAGTTACGCAGTCCTGGATGGTGAAGTCTCAGATGTAGCACAGTGCAGTCTCACAGTCCTGGATAGTGACGTCACAGAGTGAATACAGTATAGTCAAGGATGATGATGTCACAGCGGCAGCACAGTCACGTACTCCTAGATGGTGATGTCACAGGGGAAGCACAGTACAGCCATGGTGATGTCACTAAGTAAAGAGCAAAGTCCCAGTCCTGGATGGTCATGTCATATTACAGAGGGATGCCACAAAGTGGGAACAGTACAGTCACATCATTTTGGATGGCACTACCACAGTATGGTTATCCTGAGTGGTGATGCCACAATGTGAGAACCATACAATTACAACTCTTGGATGGTGATGTCACAAAGTGAGGATAGTATAATCACACAGTCTAGGATGATGATATCACAAAATGAGACCAGTACTGGCACACAGATGGTGATGTCACACACAGAGCTCAGTACAGTTACAAAGACCTAAAAGGTGATGTCACACAGGGAACAATCTACAGTAACACAATCTGGGATGGCGATGTCACATGCCATGTCATACAGGTCATGTAAGTTAATCTTGTTGCAGATCTAAGAGCCATTTGTTAAAATGTTTCATTCTGTTTCACTGATTCATTTACTTGGAGACTTTACAACCATCTTTCAGTCGTTATGCAGATTCCTGTTTTTGTAACTTCACAAAGTACAATGGATTGCATCACTAGGCTGGCAGGTACACTCATCACATGCAAGTGCCACAAAGATTATGTAACCCATAACTTTTGGTTAGTTGCTTGCAAGACTGAATTTGTCAGTTGCTTTAGACCAGACATAACATCGTCCCGGCATCGCGCCGGCGCTACATATGGACGCTACATTTTCCCATGTTTATGCATTTTTGTGTGCATATATATATATATTTTAAACTCTATACATGGTTTTCTGATGTAAGATAATCATAAATGAAATTTGAAAACAGAATTTTGCAGAATGGTCAAGAATATCCAGGCTGAGAATTTGGAAATAAAAGGCACAAATTAAGGGATAGCTGTCAAGTCACTACCTAGTCCTAAGACTCTCAGCACCATATAATAATACATTTCCATGCATCAATGGGCTGTCCATGTAATGCACAGACATGCTGGGCCCTCCAGAGTAAAATATGCTCCATATAGCCAGTCTTCTAGATAGATGTTACATCTGCGGCCCGTATCCAGTGCTGCCCTGCTACTTCTATTAGGAGCATAATTAATTGAACTACTACTACTCCCATTTTTGCCATCAACACCACTCCCCTCCTCTCCCTGCTCTATGGAAAGTTGCATGGCATAGCTGCTTCTAATTGTTAATCAGCTTCTGCTATAAATGCTGGGATGTCCTCTCACTCCTTGCCCGAGTTTAGGTTCCTAGTGTAATAGTTTAACCAGTGAAGGTGTGCTATTCTGATTGTCTGCTCAGATACCGAACTTCTGCTTGTTAACCGACTCTAATACTCTGCTGCCTTCCCTGACCTCTGCCTGTTTACCAACTATGAGTATTGCTTGATCCCTTGACGCTTCACACTGCTGTCTTTGACTCCTCTGGGTCAGCTGTCAATTGCATTGGGACTATTCCAAGAGGGAGTTGACTGGTGGGTCCTCTGCTCAGAAGACCAGATCCCTGCATAGCAGTTAGAGGGTGATCGCCAGAATAATGCCCTTGGTTTGGCCATTGGTATTTTTGTGTGTACTTTGAACCTCTGAGTGTTGGTAGTGATGTGTTTAAGTATAGACTGAATGTTTTGGGCCCTGGTACAAAAATGGTACCTTGGCCCTCTAACTAATGGGTAATTTCTACTCATCCTTTCTCCTGAGGATGGGATACAGTTAAATGTCTTTTAGATGAACACCCACAATTGCAGAGCAAAATTATCTTCTAGAGGGGTGGTCCTGTCAAAGAGAAGGAATGTACACGGGATATTAAGGAAAAATTTGGTTTGAATCAAGGATTTTTTTTTTCAAAGGTGGTCTTTTTTGGAGAGGTTTCATTGTATAACATAAAACATATTAGTTTTTTATGGTGAGATAGCTCTGTCTAGCATTACTATACCATTACTCTACTTTCTTGGAGAATTGGCCTTTTAAGTTATATAGGCTGGTTGCAATTTCTTCTTCTACTCAACACCGGAAATGCACTTATATCTTCTTATTCGCCAGTAGTGCCTTTCCTTACGTTGTAAGATCACTAGAGTCTTGGAGAAGGATAATCTGGGTGGTGGGTGTTACAGCAGCCTGGGTGGTCCTAAATAACCATTTAAACCAACCCTTAGGGAGGTTAAGGATATAACCACTTGACTGCCATTCCTTTAAACATTAGGTTTGGGAAATGTTAAAAAGATCTGCCTTAATTGAAAAAGAGAAGAGCAGGGGGAAAGGAGGGGTGGATGAGGTGAACGGGAGCTGTAAAGGACGTCATTAAACGGACAAACAAAGGCTGACATTGTCCTACATCCCCTTCTAAAACAATAGTCTTTCTGCTCTCTCGGCCTCTGTCTCCAATACGTGAAAACAGCGTGGACCTGTTTCCTGAGACCAAAAGTTCTGTGATATTCTGCTACAGAAGGAAGTTAAAGAAATCCCACATTGTGTGGGTGTGCTCAGCCAGCTGAGAACTTTGAGGGAGCCAGGAATGCCTTCCAGGCAAAGACAGCAAAATCTGTTAACACTAATCCCTACCTCGTCTGCCTTTGTTATATCCTTCACTATAATTATTGGTTCAAAGCTAGTTGTCACAGTTCTGAAAACTCATTGTGGAAAGAAGTTCAACATTTACATCGAATTAACAGGGCTTGCCGTAGAGATGAGCTATGGCATAGATCTATCATTCTGCAAAAAGTAACCCTAGTATGAAATAGAAAAGCTGTACTAGCTTTGTTCTGTCTGCAGGGACAATCTCAGGATTTTTAAGGTGGCCATACTTTTGAGACGACTGTCAGTAGTATGCTCATTCTCCTCACATCTATTCCTTCTGGCCCCCACACACAAATGCTCTCTAGGCTCAGCTGAGCGGGCATGTGTCCTCACTGGGGAAATGGAAATAGGCCACCGCCAGGCACCTCTGGAGGTGGCTTATCTCCTTTAAGAACAAAAGAATCGGAGACGTTGAAATTCTACCAACATCTGCCTTTAGGAGTTAGGCCTCACGCACATGACCGTTGTTTTGGTCCGCATCCGAGCCGCAAAAATGCAGATCCATTCACTTCAATGGGGCCGCAAAACATGCGGACAGCACTCCGTGTGCTGTCGGCATCCGTTGCTCCGTTCCGTGGCCCCGCATAAAAAATATAACATGTCCTAATCTTGTCCGTTTTGTGGACAAGAATAGGCATTTCTGCAAATTGCGGAAGGCACGCGGGAGGCTTCTGTGTTTTGCGGATCCGCAGTTTGCGGACCGCAAAAAACGGAACGGTCGTGTGCATGAGGCCTTAGTTGGGATGCCCCCCTCACACATTAAATTATCATCCATTCCCACTAAAATAGGTAGGTTTGGCTGACATTGATCTAATATGCATTAGGACTTATCACTAAAAAGTTTCCTGAACTCCTTTCCATCCCTCATTTTCAGTGGTGGCAGCTCGGACTTTATGGTCCATGCGATCCAGGGGGGCATCTGTGATTGAGATCCGGCACCCTGTGCAATAAATAAGATCAGACAAACCATTTTTTTTTACCTAAAATGAGGAATGATTTAGAGCTAGGGCAAAATCAGACTATATGTTGGGTTTGACTGTAGTCTGCAACCAAGGAGACACATTTGTCCACATAGGAGCTGAGATATTTATAGTCAAAAATGTTGACAAAGTTGCTATATTTTTGAGTCTTTGTAACAGCAAAAAAGTGTTCATGAAGCGTGATCTGTGAGCCAGAGCCTCTCTTGGGCAGGAGCTAGCATTCATTTTTAAAAACCCACGGATCCATGTGGCACCCTATACTTTTCTCCCAACTCCTCCCAATACTTCTTCCTGGTTCGCCTCCTCTAATCCCATTTCTATCCCTCAGCTTTTCTGCATGATCTCACTCTCTGTCATTTAATAGCAGTTATATACAATGCATCCTACTCCCCCGGCCTCCTCCTCACTCGCCTTTGATAGAACACAGCCGTCATTTCACCTGGGAGAACGAAGGAGGAAGAAATGATGAAGAAACAGGGAAGTCTGAGCCAAATGACAGTTATTTCTAACAGTTCAGGATGAATTGACTAACAGACTGACATTAACAGTAAGGCGGTGACTGTAAAAGTCAAGTTATATAAAAAACGCAAAAAAAAAAAAAGAGATTTCATGCGGGCTATAGGCATTGCTATGTTTTCACTATCACAGATGGCATCGGAGATAGTCGTAATAATGTCAGTGCCGGAGCGTGTCGGAGACGCCAGTTTATGGTGCAAGTTCCTGAGCTCTGTACTACTCAGTATTGTTCAGCTCTGCATCAACAAACTCAGCAGTGGATGAGAAGGGTTTGGTCTCCTGTTGAGAACTGACCCTAATAGCTATTGTTGTCTGACCATGAAGAACGGTTCAGGCAGAGCGTATTAATAGTGATTTGTCTACCGCTGGAGGCGACCAAAAAAAAATAGATATCTAAGTAGCAGGGAAATCTATAGATCAAGCAATTCCAGATTCAGAGACCACATTGTGCGTGAATATGGGAATTTATCATGGCCATTGCCGAAGCGAAGGCATCAGCTGCAATGTTACGGGCAGTAATCTGCATTTCTTCGAGCAGATCCTGAAGAAGCTCATATTACTACTCAAAACATCACTTTGTTAGTGGCCACACGTGCGTACTGTCTCTAATAATGGAACTCAGGGGTGTAGCTAAAGGCTCATGGGCCCTGGTGCAAGAGTTAGGCTTGGGCCCCCCTTTCCCTCAGTGCTTTGTGTGTCTTCTTATGCAGCACAAGGGTCTTTGGGCCCCCTCAGACTCCTGGGCCTGGTAGCGACTGCTACCACTGCACCCTCTATAGCTACGCCCCTGATGGAACTGCTTAACACAAAACTGAAGGCAGAAAGATGTTTTTGAGACATGCACCAATACATGGAGGCTGTGTTGTCCTCCAGCTCCAACAGTGACAAATCTACAGATCCACCACCGACTTCTATATTGGGCAGAGATTTACAGGTATGTCTGTTTTTTTAGGGATCATCATCACTGGCTTTCTGAAATGTGGAGATTTGTCTAGAACAGGGGTACTCAAGTACTTTTTGTAAAGGTCCACATACCCAAGTCTGCCGTAGGATGAAGGCCTGAGCTGAAAAACAAAAAAATACATAAGGAGGGACAACACCATTGGCATGTAGTGCTGCATTATTATTTTTTTTACAATAATCCACACCTCCAAGCCCACCTTATCTCCTTTCTGCCGACCAAACAGTAAGAATGTCCTTTCAGTGCCCCCTTACAATAATGATGCCTCTTTAATGCCCCTTAGACAGTATGATATCCCTTTAGTGCTCCACAGAGCGTGATACCCCTAAGTGCACCCTCACAGCAGGGTGATCCCTTGGTGCCCCCACACATTATGATGCTCCTTAGTGCCCCTGACACATTGTGATGCCTCCTTAGTTCCTCCCCACAGTGTATGAATACCCTAAGTGCCCCCTCATAGTAGTAATGCCCTCTCTTTGCTCATTTCACAGTAGTAATGCCCTCTTTGTGCCCCCTTCATAGTAATAATCCTCTTTATGCCTCCTTCTAAGTAATAATGCCCCTTTAATAGTAGTAATGCCCATTGTGCCCCTTCACAGTAGTAATGCCCTCTGTGCACTGTGCCCCCTTCAGAGTAGTAATGCCCTCTGTGCACTGTGTCCCCTCCATAGTAGAAATGCCCATTGTGCCCCCTTCACATTAGCAATGCCCATTGTGCCCCCTCCAGAGAAAAAATGCCCATTGTGCCCCCTCCATTGTAAAATTGCCCATTAGGCCCCCTTCAGATTAGCAATGCCAATTGTGCCCCCTCCAGAGTAGAAATGCTCATTGTGCCCCCCAGAGTAGAAATGCCCATTATGTCCCTTCACATTCGCAATGCCTATCGTGCCCCCTCCAGAGTAGAAATACCCATTGTGCCCTCTTCACATTAGCAATGTCCATTGTGCCCCCTCCAGAGTAGAAATGCCAATTTGTTCCGTCTTCACATTAGCAATGGCCATTGTGCCCCCTCCAGAGCAGAAATGCCCATTTTGCCCCCTCTGTGTTAAATAACAAAACAAAAAAAACACAGTACCTACTCTCCTTGCTCCATTCCTGAAGCTCACAGTCCTCTCTCCCCTGCAGACACAGATCGCTCTGAAGCACTTTGTGGGCGAAGCTTATGCAGATTTTCGGACTGCAGGCTCCACCCACACAAGCCGGCAGCGAGATCTGTGTCTGTAGCCTGAATAGGGGGGCAGAAAGAAATCTTCCTGCTTCACTATTCAGAGAGCCACCGGTCTGGAGGAGGGGAGGAGCGCCGCAAGCTAAGCGGTGAGTGACAGGACCCAGCTCCCTGCGCTCCAGCAATGAGCGCTTCCATCTGTATTGATGGAAGCCCTCGATGCTTCTGGACTGTGGCACCCCCTGAGAGATGGCACCCGGGTGCGTGTAGAGGTCCGCATAGCTGGCAACCACGGTCTGGATTCGGACCGCGGTCCACCAGTTGAGTACCCCTGGTCTAGAACTTTGCCTTGGTTTCCTTTACCAAACCTGAAACCAAGATGATCTGTATCAGAAGTGTAAAAATACAGTATGTACAGTGAAATTCCAGTTATTAGTAAATGGCAGATTTTTGGACATATTTATAGGGGTTGTCTGGCTAGGAATTTTTGTTTTATTAAAAGGGGGCAGAATGGCTTAAAAAGTAGTACCATTACTGATCTACCTCTGCTCCCGCTCCAGTGCTTCCTCGTTCTTCTGTGGTCTCTACTTCTTGGTTCCTCTTGACACAAAAAAGTAATCGCTCAGCCGATCACTGGCCACAGTGGTGACACATCTCAGCCATTGATTAGCACATTTCCATGTCTAGAGGGATCAGGAAGTAGAGATCAGCCAGGGACTGGAGAAGTGCCGGGATGAGAGTGAAGGAAATTGGTGAAGTGAATATGACTTATTTTTTAAGTGATTCTCTCCTTTTTCAAAAAAACTTTTCCTGACCCCTATTAATTATTGGATGTTTGGAACAACAGCCAGACAAACATTAATACAGTTCATACTTTTTAGTAAGAATGGGTTGTCTGTTTTGCAAAGTCTTGTGACCGGTGGACCTCTGGGGATCAGTATTGGTTCTTCTATGGATCATCAGCTTTCAGAATTGATAGCTTGTAACCCTGGGTGATATACCTACTGGGGCCTACACAACCGCTATGCCCTATCAAATCCATAAGCACAGCTAGTACTGGCGGATAAAGCCATAGTCGTAGTGTCCTCTTCAGACTCATCAGTCAGATGAGTCACAAGAGACAATGGAAACTTAAATGATAATCCAATAATGAAACCTATAGGCAAAAAATATGTAGACATCCCCTAATAGTAAGGCCACATCTGAAATGTAGATAAGAACACACTGACCTGGAGTAAATTTCTAGTAATGAATGAGCACCATAAAGCTACGTCGAGGATTTGCTTATGTGCCGTGGATCTGCACGAGGAATAGCCCCATTATTATTCAATGAGTCTAATCTGTGCCTTTTCTGTGAGTAATCCCCGAGCGTAACAAACTCGCCCACTATTCTCACTGATGGCAGCGCGAAAAATCTGCACAATTTTTCCACCGTGAGTCTGATCGCGGAACTGATGTGCTCGACATGTAACTAAATCTTCACGCAAGCAGCAGTATGTCACCACCAGACATCTGAGAAGCTCTGACAGACGTTCTTCAGAACCTCCTCCTTGAGGTTCCTTTTGTTTTGCTTTCGTTTTCTCATCTCGTTAGCCTCTCTCAGCTGTCATGTAGGTACACTGATTGCATCCCTTTAAATCCCTTCCCATACTGCATCACTTTGCGGTTTATACAACTTCCTGAAGTGTGTGCATGCTGGATGCTACTACTGAGTCTTCTACAGATAAGTTTTGTGCATTCATTTGTATTTTCCTGTTTGCTGGATCCCAGGTGACCCTGACTCCCTCCGTATCAAGTGTAGGGAGCCGGTGGTCGTGTCCCCTCACTATTATAGGGTGTTCAGGTGTTATACAGTCGAGGAACGAGGATATGCGATCATCTACCATTGAGAGCTCTGCTCTGCTTCTGCAGTATGTGGAGTATGGATCCATAGAAAGTGTATAGGATCAGTACTCCACATGCTGCAGAGCACACTGATGCAAACGGAAGGTGCAGATCTCTCCGAGAAGGACCACTCCACCATCTGTGCTTTACATGAAAGTTAAGGTACCCTTTAACAGTGCATACTTGTGTGACCGCACTTGTCCTTGTTCAGTACAACAATCTTTTCTACCAGCGTTGTACTGAATACTCTGAATGAATCATAAGCCTGCCCTGATCCTAAGGATAAGTTGCCTTTAAAGGGGTTCTCACCTGCACCTATCTCTTGAACAAAGCTCCCAAAGAGAATGAGAGAACAGCAAGCATGCGTGGCCAACATCCATTCCAGCACCTACCTCTAGAACAAAGCTCCCAAAGAAAACGAGAGTGTACCATACATGCATGGCCGCCCTCTATTCATTTCTATGGATGTGCCAAAAATAGGTGCACTGGTTTACCTGGTGTGCTCTCCAAAAATAGCCAAGCACACCGCTTGGCTATTTCTGGCAGTCCCATAGAAATGAATAGAGAGCAGCCACGCATGCTTGGTGCTAAACTAGATATAGCTGCGGGTCCCAGAGGTGGATCCCACAGTTATCTGACATTGGTGTTATATCCTAGCAATAGGCCACCAATGATCGAGGTGAGACAAGGTCACCACATACACATTCAATAAGGCAGACGGCTATCTCTCCTGACTCACCCATACACATTTTACTTGTCCTGTCTGTGTACTACTCCTGTTTCCTCTGTCAGACCCTATCTCTTCTTCTTGATTGGCAGAGTTAGGAGAGATGACTATGCAGGAACCTGATCCTGTCAAATAAGAAGGAGAAGGAGGGGTTGGCAGAGGAAGCATGAGAAGCAAGGGTGCACAGAGTTGCTGGGGCCTGCCCTTGGTGCACTTAACTGCTCATTTGCATATGGATTCAAAGAACTTTTTCTCCAGAATGAAGCCAAAGATCATTACGTTCAGCTGAGCTAGTCCTACAAAGCATTGTGCCTGGCTTATCAGGGAATTTCCTGCTGACAGATTCCCTTTGTTCTCTACTACTTAGGCATAATGAAACAACATTGTGATCTTCCCCAATGCCTGGACAGAGGAAAACAATCAAGTTATGTTTTTTTTTTTTTACTGGCTGGACATAGTAAAATAATAGGAACATGTCTCTTCTGCCTAAGCCAGGTGAAGTACCGGTGAGATATGTACTTTACTGCCTCAACATAACAACATAATGGTTAATTTGGTGAACATTAGGGAGATTTATCATAACTGGTCTGAAGAAAAACTGGCCCTTGTCCTTAGCAACAAATCAGATTCCACCATTCATTTTCTAAAGGAGCTCTTAAAAATAAAAGTTGGAATCTGCCTGGTTGCTAAGGGTACTTTCACACTTGCGTTGCTTGATTCCGGCAGGCAGTTCCGTTGCCTGAACTGACTGCCTGATCAGGCAAACTGTATGCAAACGGATGTCATTTTTTCTGACTGATCAGGCATTTTTCAGACTGATCAGGATCCTGATCAGTCTGAAAAATGCCTGATCAGTCAGAAAAATGCATTGCAATGCATTGCAATACCGGATCCGTTTTTTCCGGTGTCATCAGGCAAAACGGATCCGTTTTTTTAAAAAAAATCATTTTTAAAGGTCTGCGCATGCGCAGACCGGAAGGACGGATCCGGCATTCCGGTATTTTGAATGCCGGATCCGGCACTAATACATTCCTATGGAAAAAAATGCCGGATCCGGCATTCAGGCAAGTCTTCAGTTTTTTTCGCCGGAGATAAAACCGTAGCATGCTGCGGTTTTCTCTTTTGCCTGATCAGTCAAAACGACTGAACTGAAGACATCCTGATGCAAACTGAACGGATTACTCTCCATTCAGAATGCATGGGGATATGCCTGATCAGTTATTTTCCGGTATAGAGCCCCTGTGACGGAACTCTATGCCGGAAAAGAAAAACGCAAGTGTGAAAGTACCCTAATTTGTTTGTTTGCTACATCAGTTTTCATAAGTTTCCCCCCTTGTGCCAAGGTGGCCCTTACGACAGACCCAACTCATGGCATGTCATCATCATGCCATTTTATGGCTGTTCTACAAGTACAAATATATTTAGCACCAAAAACTATTATGGTCTGGTGGTAGTTCATGATAAATTTGTTGAACCCATTCCAAGACACCTTGTCACGTTCCTTTTCTTCACTTTGTTTCCAAACCATGGTACGTGTCCCAGTTCTCCTCTAAGTATGGTGCTCATCACTTGTATCCTTTTTTCCAATGAACACTATTCGGGCACGTTCAGTATGGTAAATATACCCCAAGATAATTTCCAAAAACACCACATCTTTAATGAAATGGCATCTCCGCTATTGTACCACCACCTGTGTGCAACCTTCTTTTCTTTACATACTTTCTCAATCCTTAAATATTCTTCGCCAAAATAATGTGATAACATTTGGAGCCATGACTGCATGGTACGTGAGTGTAATCAGGCCAGTCTATACACACACATATCCCGCATGTGTGCTGCATCCCCTTTGCCCCTATGTGTTTTGTTTTTCCCTGTATTGCTTCCTGTCACGCAGAGGTCTTATCAGCGGAGGGCTGTCTGCACTTTGGTAATCACTTCAGTTCCAGAAAGAAACTTGCTAGACAGAAACTGTGTTGTAAAAATAGATTTGCAAGGACAAAAAATTTGCATTACCTCCGACAACTTTCTAATACATCGACCCAAATTGTCCTAGTAAATGTCCTAGTAATCGAGCAGCTTGTAAGGAAATGAAACTGTACAAGATCAGACCCTGGAGGTCTCATTCAAAAAGTAATCTCTTACGTCTCTACAAGACTATTATGGATAGGGAACACTCTTCCAATATGGAGGAGTAAATGAGCCCCATATTTATGTCATAACCTCTTAATCTGCCCCTGGTTAATCAGGATGTAAGGCGTTCTAAGGGAGCTAAGAACTTTATGCAAGACCCTCATCATGGGTGAAGATGACCACCACTGATCTAATGTCTGTGGGCTGTCTGAGCCTTGATGAACATCTGATATAAATCTGGATTTTTATTATTCTACTTTATTTCTCACTAGATATGTAACCTTCTGGAGATCTTGGAAATGGTCAGCTCCCTAAGCCTTCACAGGAATCATATTTGTTGGCTAAGAAATTGTACAAGTCTATGGCCAGTTTTAGTCTAAAATCAGTCAGATAGATGGTCAGTGGAATCATATGTGAGTGTTTTGGTCTTCCAAATGGGCTATTAGTATGTGCAACATGTGTTCTTTAACTGGGCATAGACATTAGATAAATGTTGGCCAAACTCGATTATTTTGGTGGAACCAGCCAACCACCTAATGTGCATAGGAGCCTGCTGACTTGGATTTCAACAGTTTGATCCTTTAGTTTTTAGGAGATAAGGACACATACACACGTAGCTGAGCTGAGAAGGTATGTGTATGGAAGGTTCAGTAGAGATAGCTGGTGGCTGAACAAACCTTCGGTCAACAGCTATCTAATGTGTATGGCCAGCTATTGGATCAGATTGACCAGATATCTGGGTCTACAATCTTCAAGGTTTTGGTAAAAGACTTCTTGTTCCATTTCTTTCTTCTTCTAAAGTTCATCTGATTTAACAAGCTTTTTCCGAGCATCACATGCCAAGTGACACCAAAATAGAAAAACTGCCTCTGTCATTTCGGTAACCACAAAAAAAGTATGCAAATGTACACCAATTTCCCTTTTTGTTAGTTAAAAATCTCTATGTGACCTAAAAGGTGCATTTCACACTGTACTGGATCTGTGTTAATGGGTCTGAAAGAGGTTGTCTACCCAGGACAACCTGCCATATTGTTACATCGATGGCGCATGCCCATGGCTGCCCTACTACTTTGGGCAGGCATTGGTGTCACTCTTCTCGGATTTGAACAAACTCTGCCTGCCCTGACTTCGACCTTTCACTGACTGTAAGTTTGCCTGACCCCTTGGTGCCCCGCACTGTTGTCTCTGTCCCCTGAGAGTCAGCTATCAACCACACTGCGACTACTCTAGGAGGCAGAGGCCTGGTGGCTCCCCTGGAGTGAAGTCAAGATCCCTGTATAGGAGTTAAAGGGTGAATACTCTGGGAATGCCAAGATAATGCCCTAAGGTTTAGCCCAATAGCAAACCGGTTGGTTGACACAGTGGGTCTACACCCAATGATCGCAATACATATGTCCTATGGCCATATACTGTAGAAGTCATAGAGGCATGCCCACTAACTTTAATGGGCGGGAAGATACAAAAGCCAGACCTCACCAAACTGATCAGCTATGGAGACTGAATTTAGATGGGCAGGTTTTACTCTCTGTACCACATCTGTACCCATCTTGCCCACTTATCTTTTCTCTAGAAACACCCATAAAGCAAAACGAGATCATTGTCAGATGTCACAGCTAAGGCTACTTTCACACTTGCGTTTTTGCTGGATCCGGCAGGGTCCAGCAAAAACACTTCCGTTACTGATAATACAACCATCTGCATCCGTTATGAACGGTTCCGGATGTATTATCTGTAACATCACCAAGACGGATCCGTCATGAACTCCATTGAAAGTCAATGGGGGACGGATCCGTTTTCTAATGTGGCAGAGAAAACGGATCTGTCCCCATTGCCTTGCATTGGGGGTAATGCTGGATCCGTCTTGCATCCGCATCCCAGGACGGAAAGCAAAATACAACATGTTGCGGTTTGCTCTCCGGTCTGGGAACGCAACTAAACGGAATGGAATGCATTTTGGAGCGTCCTGTTCTGTTCAGTTCAGTTTTGTCTCCATTGACAATGAATGGGGTCAAAACTGAAGCGTTTTTTTTTCCGGTATTGAGCTCCTATGATGGAACTCAATACCGGAAAACTTAAACACTAGTGTGAAACTACCCTTAAACATATTGTCTATGGACTGCAGTAGCTTTAAAAAAAATCACACATCAAGTCAAAGTTGTAATGATGGTTAATAAGTTTATGGTTGGTCTTATGATCTTTAGCCCTAGTCTAACCTGTCCATCTATCACAATGTAATCACTAGCACGTCAATAAAATCCCATAGATAAATATTAGCTTTCTTTTCCTATTTGTGCTCATAGATAACTGATCACAGCTCTGGAAGCTTAAAGGGTTTGTCCAAGATTATTCTAAATTTCTGACAACCCCTAGAATTGCTTAAAATGGAAAATAAAAACATGTTGTACTCCTTTCTCCAGAGCCGTTGTGGCCCTAGCTGGTCTGGTCCTCCTACCCATGTTTATTTACAGACAGCAACGATGTGCACAGTGTCGCGCAGGTGTATGGAGTGTCACTGCAGTGATTGGCTGCAGTGCTCAGTGGTCAAACAGAGGCAGGAGGACCGCACAAGCGCAGCAGAGGATGGTACTAAAGACAAGGGTGAGTATGACAAGGTTTTTTTTTATTTTTTTTAAAGCAATTGTGGGGGTTGATCTTAGGCAACCTCTTTAAAGCGAATGCCCCCGACTGCACAGTTTAAATATAGTATTATACAATACTGCTGTACTTTCTAAATACATTACATTACTTGTATGTATCATGAGTTTAATCCTCTGTTATATACAGGGAGTGCAGAATTATTAGGCAAGTTGTATTTTTGAGGATTAATTTTATTATTGAACAACAACCATGTTCTCAATGAACCCAAAAAACTCATTAATATCAAAGCTGAATATTTTTGGAAGTAGTTTTTAGTTTGTTTTTAGTTTTAGCTATTTTAGGGGGATATCTGTGTGTGCAGGTGACTATTACTGTGCATAATTATTAGGCAACTTAACAAAAAACAAATATATACCCATTTCAATTATTTATTTTTACCAGTGAAACCAATATAACATCTCAACATTCACAAATATACATTTCTGACATTCAAAAACAAAACAAAAACAAATCAGTGACCAATATAGCCACCTTTCTTTGCAAGGACACTCAAAAGCCTGCCATCCATGGATTCTGTCAGTGTTTTGATCTGTTCACCATCAACATTGCGTGCAGCAGCAACCACAGCCTCCCAGACACTGTTCAGAGAGGTGTACTGTTTTCCCTCCTTGTAAATCTCACATTTGATGATGGACCACAGGTTCTCAATGGGGTTCAGATCAGGTGAACAAGGAGGCCATGTCATTAGTTTTTCTTCTTTTATACCCTTTCTTGCCAGCCACGCTGTGGAGTACTTGGACGCGTGTGATGGAGCATTTTCCTGCATGAAAATCATGTTTTTCTTGAAGGATGCAGACTTCTTCCTGTACCACTGCTTGAAGAAGGTGTCTTCCAGAAACTGGCAGTAGGACTGGGAGTTGAGCTTGACTCCATCCTCAACCCGAAAAGGCCCCACAAGCTCATCTTTGATGATACCGGCCCAAACCAGTACTCCACCTCCACCTTGCTGGCGTCTGAGTCGGACTGGAGCTCTCTGCCCTTTACCAATCCAGCCATCTGGCCCATCAAGACTCACTCTCATTTCATCAGTCCATAAAACCTTAGAAAAATCAGTCTTGAGATATTTCTTGGCCCAGTCTTGACGTTTCAGCTTGTGTGTCTTGTTCAGTGGTGGTCGTCTTTCAGCCTTTCTTACCTTGGCCATGTCTCTGAGTATTGCACACCTTGTGCTTTTGGGCACTCCAGTGATGTTGCAGCTCTGAAATATGGCCAAACTGGTGGCAAGTGGCATCTTGGCAGCTGCACGCTTGACTTTTCTCAGTTCATGGGCAGTTATTTTGCGCCTTGGTTTTTCCACACGCTTCTTGCGACCCTGTTGACTATTTTGAATGAAACGCTTGATTGTTCGATGATCACGCTTCAGAAGCTTTGCAATTTTAAGAGTGCTGCATCCCTCTGCAAGATATCTCACTATTTTAGACTTTTCGGAGCCTGTCAAGTCCTTCTTTTGACCCATTTTGCCAAAGGAAAGGAAGTTGCCTAATAATTATGCATACCTGATATAGGGTGTTGATGTCATTAGACCACACCCCTTCTCATTACAGAGATGCACATCACCTAATATGCTTAATTGGTAGTAGGCTTTCGAGCCTATACAGCTTGGAGTAAGACAACATGCATAAAGAGGATGATGTGGTCAAAATACTCATTTGCCTAATAATTCTGCACTCCCTGTATACTCCAGAGCTTAAATCACTATTCTGCTGGTGGAGTCACTGTGAACATACATTACTTATCCTGCACTGATCCTCGGTTACATCCTGTATTATACTCCAGAGCTGCACTCACTATTCTGCTGGTGGAGTCACTATGTACATACATTACTTATCCTGTACTGATCCTGAGTTACATCCTGTATTATACTCCAGAGCTGTACTCACTATTCTGCTGGTGGGGTCACTGTGTACATTAATAACATTACTTATCCAGTACTGATCCTGAGTTACATTCTGTATTATACTCCAGAGCTGCACTCACTATTCTGCTGGTGGAGTCACTGTGTACATACATTACTTATCCCGAACTGATCCTGAGTTACATCCTGTATTATACTCCAGAGCTGCACTCACTATTCTTCTTACTGGCTAAACACTTTAAATTTTAATAAGCATTCTTTGCAGGTTCAATGTCATTACAGAGCTCTGGTGATTTGCACTCTGGGAATGCATTTTACACTAGGGATATGTCTGGCATCAAACTTGTTGTGTGTTAGCAATAACAACCAGACAGAATAGTGAATGCAGCTCTGAAATATAATACAGGCTACAATATTAATTAATATTTCATAATGTTATCACATGGGAAAATAATCTGCGTATAGCTAGTGCTGATTGACGATATTCCAAGTTGTATATAGACACTGTACGGTGCTGTTATTAGGGCACTATACTATATACACACTGTACGGTGCTGTTATTAGGGCACTATACTATATACACACTGTATGGTGCTGTTATTTGGGCACTATACTATATACACACTGTATGGTGCTGTTATTAGGGCACTATACTATATACACACTGTACGGTGCTGTTATTAGGGCACTATACTATATACACACTGTATGGTACTGTTATCTGGGCACTATACTATATACACACCGTATGGTGCTGTTATTAGGGCACTATACTATATACACACTGTATGGTGCTGTTATTTGGGCACTATACTATATACACACTGTATGGTGCTGTTATTAGGGCACTATACTATATACACACTGTATGGTGCTGTTATTTGGGCACTATACTATATACACACTGTATGGTGCTGTTATTAGGGCACTATACTATATACACACTGTACGGTGCTGTTATTAGGGCACTATACTATATACACACTGTATGGTACTGTTATCTGGGCACTATACTATATACACACTGTATGGTGCTGTTATCTGGGCACTATACTATATACACACTGTATGGTGCTGTTATTAGGGCACTATACTATATACACACTGTATGAGGCTGTTATCTGGGCACTATACTATATACACACTGTATGGTGCTGTTATTTGGGCACTATACTATATACACACTGTATTGTGCCGTTATTTGGGCACTATACTATATACACACTGTATGGTGCTGTTATTTGGGCACTATACTATATACACACTGTATGGTGCTGTTATTTGGGCACTATACTATATACACACTGTATTGTGCCGTTATTTGGGCACTATACTATATACACACTGTATGGTGCTGTTATTTGGGCACTATACTATATACACACTGTATGGTGCTGTTATTTGGGCACTGTACTATATAGACACCGTACGGTACTGTTATTTGGGCCCTATACTATATAGACACCGCATGTGTTATTTGGGCACTGTACTATATACACACTGTACGGTGCTGTTATTAGGGCACTATACTATATAGACACCGCATGTGTTATTTGGGCCCTATACTATATAGACAGCGTATGGTACTGTTGTTAGAGCACTATTCTATATAGACACTGTATGGTACTGTTATTTGGGCACTATACTATATAGACACTGTATGAGGCTGTTATCTGGACACTATACTATATAGACACCGCATGTGTTATTTGGGCCCTATACTATATAGACACTGCATGTGTTATTTGGGTACTATACTATATAGACAGCGTATGGTGCTGTTATTTGGGCACTATACTATATACACACTGTATGGTGCTGTTATTTGGGCACTATACTATATACACACTGTATGGTGCTGTTATTTGGGCACTATACTATATACACACTGTATGGTGCTGTTATTTGGGCCCTATACTATATAGACACCGCATGTGTTATTTGGGCACTGTACTATATACACACTGTACGGTGCTGTTATTTGGGCACTATATTATATAGACACAGCATGTGTTATTTGGGCCCTATACTATATAGACAGCGTATGGTACTGTTGTTAGAGCACTATACTATATAGACACTGTATGGTACTGTTATTTGGGCACTATACTATATAGACACTGTATGAGGCTGTTATCTGGACACTATACTATATACACACTGTATGAGGCTGTTATCTGGGCACTATACTATATAGACACCGCATGTGTTATTTGGGCACTATACTATATAGACACCGCATGTGTTATTTGGGCACTATACTATATAGACAGCGTACGGTGCTGTTATTTGGGCACTATACTATATAGACAGCGTATGGTACTGTTGTTAGAGCACTATACTATATAGACACTGTATAGTACTGATATTTGGGCACTATACTATATACACACTGTATGAGGCTGTTATCTGGGCACTATACTATATAGACACCGCATGTGTTATTTGGGCCCTATACTATATAGACATTGCATGTGTTATTTGGGTACTATACTATATAGACAGCGTATGGTGCTGTTATTTGGGCACTATACTATATACACACTGTATGGTGCTGTTATCTGGGCACTATACTATATACACACTGTATGGTGCTGTTATCTGGGCACTATACTATATACACACTGTATGGTGCTGTTATCTGGGCACTATACTATATACACACCGTATGGTGCTGTTATTTGGGCAATGTACTATATACACACTGTATGGTGCTTTTATCTGGGCACTGTACTATATAGACACCGTATGGTACTGTTATTTGGGCACTATACTATATACACACTGTATGAGGCTGTTATCTGGGCACTATACTATATACACACTGTATGGTGCTGTTATTTGGGCACTATACTATATACACACTGTATGAGGCTGTTATCTGGGCACTATACTATATAGACACCGCATGTGTTATTTGGGCACTATACTATATACACACTGTATTGTGCTGTTATTTGGGCACTATACTATATACACACTGTATGGTGCTGTTATTTGGGCACTATACTATATACACACTGTATGGTGCTGTTATTTGGGCACTATACTATATACACACTGTATTGTGCTGTTATTGGGCACTATACTATATACACACTGTATGGTGCTGTTATCTGGGCACTATACTATATACACACTGTATGGTGCTGTTACTTGGCACTGTATGGTGCTGTTATTTGGGCACTATACTATATACACACTGTATTGTGCTGTTATTTGGGCACTATACTATATACACACTGTATGGTGCTGTTATTTGGGCACTGTACTATATACACACTGTATGGTTCTGTTATTTGGGCACTATACTATATACACACTGTATGGTGCTGTTATTTGGGCACTGTACTATATACACACTGTATTGTGCTGTTATTTGGGCACTATACTATATACACACTGTATGGTGCTGTTATTTGGGCACTATACTATATACACACTGTATGGTGCTGTTATTTGGGCACTATACTATATACACACCGTGTGGTGCTGTTATTAGGGCACTATACTATATACACACTGTATGGTGCTGTTATTTGGGCACTATACTATATACACACTGTATGAGGCTGTTATTAGGGCACTGTACTATATACACACTGTACGGTGCTGTTATTTGGGCACTATACTATATACACACTGTATGGTGCTGTTATCTGGGCACTATACTATATACACACTGTATGGTGCTGTTATTTGGGCAATGTACTATATACACACTGTATGGTGCTGTTATCTGGGCACTGTACTATATAGACACCGTATGGTACTGTTATTTGGGCACTATACTATATACACACTGTATGAGGCTGTTATCTGGGCACTATACTATATACACACTGTATGAGGCTGTTATCTGGGCACTATACTATATACACACTGTATGAGGCTGTTATCTGGGCACTATACTATATACACACTGTATGAGGCTGTTATCTGGGCACTATACTATATAGACACTGCATGTGTTATTTGGGCACTATACTATATACACACTGTATTGTGCTGTTATTTGGGCACTATACTATATACACACTGTATGGTGCTGTTATTAGGGCACTATACTATATACACACTGTATTGTGCTGTTATTTGGGCACTATACTATATACACACTGTATGGTGCTGTTATTTGGGCACTATACTATATACACACTGTATTGTGCTGTTATTGGGCACTATACTATATACACACTGTATGGTGCTGTTATCTGGGCACTATACTATATACACACTGTATGGTGCTGTTACTTGGCACTGTATGGTGCTGTTATTTGGGCACTATACTATATACACACTGTATTGTGCTGTTATTTGGGCACTATACTATATACACACTGTATGGTGTTGTTATTTGGGCACTATACTATATACACACTGTATGGTGCTGTTATTTGGGCACTATACTATATACACACTGTATTGTGCTGTTATTGGGCACTATACTATATACACACTGTATGGTGCTGTTATCTGGGCACTATACTATATACACACTGTATGGTGCTGTTACTTGGTACTGTATGGTGCTGTTATTTGGGCACTATACTATATACACACTGTATGGTGCTGTTACTTGGTACTGTATAGTGCTGTTATTTGGGCACTATACTATATACACACTGTATGGTGCTGTTATTTGGGCACTATACTATATACACACTGTATGGTGCTGTTATTTGGGCACTGTACTATATACACACTGTATGGTTCTGTTATTTGGGCACTATACTATATACACACTGTATGGTGCTGTTATTTGGGCACTGTACTATATATACACTGTATTGTGCTGTTATTTGGGCACTATACTATATACACACTGTATGGTGCTGTTATTTGGGCACTATACTATATACACACTGTATTGTGCTGTTATTTGGGCACTATACTATATACACACTGTATGGTGCTGTTATTTGGGCACTATACTATATACACACTGTATGGTTCTGTTATTTGGGCACTATACTATATACACACTGTATGGTGCTGTTATTTGGGCACTATACTATATACACACTGTATTGTGCTGTTATTTGGGCACTATACTATATACACACTGTATGGTGCTGTTATCTGGGCACTATACTATATACACACTGTATGGTGCTGTTATTTGGGCACTATACTATATACACACTGTATGGTGCTGTTATTTGGGCACTGTACTATATATACACTGTACAGTGCTGGTTTTTGGGCACTGTACTATATACACACTGTATGGTGCTGTTATTTGGGCACTATACTATATACACACTGTATGGTGCTGTTATCTGGGCACTATACTATATACACACACACTGTATGGTGCTGTTACTTGGCACTGTATGGTGCTGTTATTTGGGCACTATACTATATACACACTGTATGGTGCTGTTATTTGGGCACTGTACTATATACACACTGTATGGTTCTGTTATTTGGGCACTATACTATATACACACTGTATGGTGCTGTTATTTGGGCACTGTACTATATACACACTGTATTGTGCTGTTATTTGGGCACTATACTATATACACACTGTATGGTGCTGTTATTAGGGCACTATACTATATACACACTGTATGGTGCTGTTATTTGGGCACTATACTATATACACACTGTATGGTGCTGTTATTTGGGCACTATACTATATACACACTGTATGGTGCTGTTATTAGGGCACTATACTATATACACACTGTACGGTGCTGTTATTTGGGCACTATACTATATACACACTGTATTGTGCTGTTATTTGGGCACTATACTATATACACACTGTATGGTGCTGTTATTTGGGCACTGTACTATATACACACTGTACGGTGCTGGTTTTTGGGCACTGTACTATATACACACTGTATGGTGCTGTTATTTGGGCACTATACTATATACACACTGTATGGTGCTGTTATTTGGGCACTATACTATATACACACTGTATGAGGCTGTTATTAGGGCACTGTACTATATACACACTGTACGGTGCTGTTATTTGGGCACTATACTATATACACACTGTATGGTGCTGTTATCTGGGCACTATACTATATACACACTGTATGGTGCTGTTATCTAGGCACTATACTATATACACACTGTATGGTGCTGTTACTTGGCACTGTATGGTGCTGTTATTTGGGCACTATACTATATACACACTGTATTGTGCTGTTATTTGGGCACTATACTATATACACACTGTATGGTGCTGTTATTTGGGCACTGTACTATATACACACTGTATGGTTCTGTTATTTGGGCACTATACTATATACACACTGTATGGTGCTGTTATTTGGGCACTATACTATATACACACCGTATGGTGCTGTTATTAGGGCACTATACTATATACACACTGTATGGTGCTGTTATTAGGGCACTATACTATATACACACTGTATGAGGCTGTTATTAGGGCACTGTACTATATACACACTGTACGGTGCTGTTATTTGGGCCCTATACTATATAGACAGCGTATGGTGCTGTTATTTGGGCCCTATACTATATAGACACCGTATGGTACTGTTGTTAGAGCACTATACTATATAGACAGCGTATGGTACTGTTATTTGGGCACTATACTATATAGACAGCGTATGGTGCTGTTATTTGGGCACTATACTATATACACACTGTATGGTACTGTTATTTGGGCACTATACTATATACACACTGTATGGTGCTGTTATTTGGGCACTATACTATATACACACTGTATGGTGCTGTTATTTGGGCACTATACTATATACACACTGTATGAGGCTGTTATCTGGGCACTATACTATATAGACACCGCATGTGTTATTAGGGCACTATACTATATACACACTGTATGGTGCTGTTATTAGGGCACTATACTATATACACACTGTATGAGGCTGTTATTTGGGCACTATACTATATACACACTGTATGGTGCTGTTATTTGGGCACTATACTATATACACACTGTATGGTGGTGTTATTTGGGCACTATACTATATACACACTGTATAGTGCTGTTATCTGGGCACTATACTATATACACACTGTATGAGGCTGTTATCTGGGCACTATACTATATACACACTGTATGAGGCTGTTATCTGGGCACTATACTATATAGACACCGCATGTGTTATTAGGGCACTATACTATATACACACTGTATGGTGCTGTTATTAGGGCACTATACTATATACACACTGTATGAGGCTGTTATTTGGGCACTATACTATATACACACTGTATGGTGCTGTTATTTGGGCACTATACTATATACACACTGTATGGTGGTGTTATTTGGGCACTATACTATATACACACTGTATAGTGCTGTTATCTGGGCACTATACTATATACACACCGTATGGTACTGTTATTTGGGCACTATACTATATACACACTGTATGAGGCTGTTATCTGGGCACTATACTATATACACACTGTATGAGGCTGTTATCTGGGCACTATACTATATACACACTGTATGAGGCTGTTATCTGGGCACTATACTATATAGACACTGCATGTGTTATTTGGGCACTATACTATATACACACTGTATTGTGCTGTTATTTGGGCACTATACTATATACACACTGTATGGTGCTGTTATTAGGGCACTATACTATATACACACTGTATTGTGCTGTTATTTGGGCACTATACTATATACACACTGTATGGTGCTGTTATTTGGGCACTATACTATATACACACTGTATTGTGCTGTTATTGGGCACTATACTATATACACACTGTATGGTGCTGTTATCTGGGCACTATACTATATACACACTGTATGGTGCTGTTACTTGGCACTGTATGGTGCTGTTATTTGGGCACTATACTATATACACACTGTATTGTGCTGTTATTTGGGCACTATACTATATACACACTGTATGGTGTTGTTATTTGGGCACTATACTATATACACACTGTATGGTGCTGTTATTTGGGCACTATACTATATACACACTGTATTGTGCTGTTATTGGGCACTATACTATATACACACTGTATGGTGCTGTTATCTGGGCACTATACTATATACACACTGTATGGTGCTGTTACTTGGTACTGTATGGTGCTGTTATTTGGGCACTATACTATATACACACTGTATGGTGCTGTTACTTGGTACTGTATGGTGCTGTTATTTGGGCACTATACTATATACACACTGTATGGTGCTGTTATTTGGGCACTATACTATATACACACTGTATGGTGCTGTTATTTGGGCACTGTACTATATACACACTGTATGGTTCTGTTATTTGGGCACTATACTATATACACACTGTATGGTGCTGTTATTTGGGCACTGTACTATATATACACTGTATTGTGCTGTTATTTGGGCACTATACTATATACACACTGTATGGTGCTGTTATTTGGGCACTATACTATATACACACTGTATTGTGCTGTTATTTGGGCACTATACTATATACACACTGTATGGTGCTGTTATTTGGGCACTATACTATATACACACTGTATGGTTCTGTTATTTGGGCACTATACTATATACACACTGTATGGTGCTGTTATTTGGGCACTATACTATATACACACTGTATTGTGCTGTTATTTGGGCACTATACTATATACACACTGTATGGTGCTGTTATCTGGGCACTATACTATATACACACTGTATGGTGCTGTTATTTGGGCACTATACTATATACACACTGTATGGTGCTGTTATTTGGGCACTGTACTATATATACACTGTACAGTGCTGGTTTTTGGGCACTGTACTATATACACACTGTATGGTGCTGTTATTTGGGCACTATACTATATACACACTGTATGGTGCTGTTATCTGGGCACTATACTATATACACACACACTGTATGGTGCTGTTACTTGGCACTGTATGGTGCTGTTATTTGGGCACTATACTATATACACACTGTATGGTGCTGTTATTTGGGCACTGTACTATATACACACTGTATGGTTCTGTTATTTGGGCACTATACTATATACACACTGTATGGTGCTGTTATTTGGGCACTGTATTATATACACACTGTATTGTGCTGTTATTTGGGCACTATACTATATACACACTGTATGGTGCTGTTATTTGGGCACTATACTATATACACACTGTATGGTGCTGTTATTAGGGCACTATACTATATACACACTGTACGGTGCTGTTATTTGGGCACTATACTATATACACACTGTATTGTGCTGTTATTTGGGCACTATACTATATACACACTGTATGGTGCTGTTATTTGGGCACTGTACTATATACACACTGTACGGTGCTGGTTTTTGGGCACTGTACTATATACACACTGTATGGTGCTGTTATTTGGGCACTATACTATATACACACTGTATGGTGCTGTTATTTGGGCACTATACTATATACACACTGTATGAGGCTGTTATTAGGGCACTGTACTATATACACACTGTACGGTGCTGTTATTTGGGCACTATACTATATACACACTGTATGGTGCTGTTATCTGGGCACTATACTATATACACACTGTATGGTGCTGTTATCTGGGCACTATACTATATACACACTGTATGGTGCTGTTACTTGGCACTGTATGGTGCTGTTATTTGGGCACTATACTATATACACACTGTATTGTGCTGTTATTTGGGCACTATACTATATACACACTGTATGGTGCTGTTATTTGGGCACTGTACTATATACACACTGTATGGTTCTGTTATTTGGGCACTATACTATATACACACTGTATGGTGCTGTTATTTGGGCACTATACTATATACACACCGTATGGTGCTGTTATTAGGGCACTATACTATATACACACTGTATGGTGCTGTTATTAGGGCACTATACTATATACACACTGTATGAGGCTGTTATTAGGGCACTGTACTATATACACACTGTACGGTGCTGTTATTTGGGCCCTATACTATATAGACAGCGTATGGTGCTGTTATTTGGGCCCTATACTATATAGACACCGCATGTGTTATTAGGGCACTATACTATATACACACTGTATGGTGCTGTTATTAGGGCACTATACTATATACACACTGTATGAGGCTGTTATTTGGGCACTATACTATATACACACTGTATGGTGCTGTTATTTGGGCACTATACTATATACACACTGTATGGTGGTGTTATTTGGGCACTATACTATATACACACTGTATAGTGCTGTTATCTGGGCACTATACTATATACACACTGTATGAGGCTGTTATCTGGGCACTATACTATATACACACTGTATGAGGCTGTTATCTGGGCACTATACTATATAGACACCGCATGTGTTATTAGGGCACTATACTATATACACACTGTATGGTGCTGTTATTAGGGCACTATACTATATACACACTGTATGAGGCTGTTATCTGGGCACTATACTATATACACACTGTATGCTGCTGTTATTAGGGCACTATACTATATACACACTGTATGAGGCTGTTATTTGGGCACTATACTATATACATACTGTATGGTGCTGTTATTTGGGCACTATACTATATACACACTGTATGGTGGTGTTATTTGGGCACTATACTATATACACACTGTATAGTGCTGTTATCTGGGCACTATACTATATACACACTGTATGGTGCTGTTATTTGGGCACTATACTATATACACACTGTACGGTGCTGTTATTAGGGCACTATACTATATACACACTGTATGGTGCTGTTATTAGGGCACTATACTATATACACACTGTATGGTGCTGTTATTTGGGCACTATACTATATACACACTGTACGGTGCTGTTATTAGGGCACTATACTATATACACACTGTATGGTGCTGTTATTAGGGCACTATACTATATACACACTGTATGGTGCTGTTATTAGGGCACTATACTATATACACACTGTACGGTGCTGTTATTAGGGCACTATACTATATACACACTGTATGGTGCTGTTATTAGGGCACTATACTATATACACACTGTATGGTGCTGTTATTTGGGCACTATACTATATACACACCGTATGGTGCTGTTATTTGGACACTATACTATATACACACTGTATGGTGCTGTTATTAGGGCACTATACTATATACACACTGTACGGTGCTGTTATTAGGGCACTATACTATATACACACTGTACGGTGCTGTTATTAGGGCACTATACTATATACACACTGTATGGTGCTGTTATTAGGGCACTATACTATATACACACTGTATGGTGCTGTTATTTGGGCACTATACTATATACACACCGTATGGTGCTGTTATTTGGACACTATACTATATACACACTGTATGGTGCTGTTATTAGGGCACTATAGTATATACACACTGTATGGTGCTGTTATTTGGGCACTATACTATATACACACCGTATGGTGCTGTTATTTGGACACTATACTATATACACACTGTATGGTGCTGTTATTTGGGCACTGTACTATATAGACCACGAACCAAGTAGTGCATGTCTCCACATACATTCACACGACCATATTTGTAGTCCACATCCGATCCACATTTTTTTGCGGAACTTCAAAATGTGGGACGCACACAGCCGGTATCCATGTTTTGCGGATCAGCAATATGCAAACTGCAAACCGGATATGTTTATGTAAAAGGGGCCTAAGATGTCGTGCGCAAGACTGTATGAGTTTGGCTTTCTGCAAAATGCGGGTCCACAAAATAGAGACGATGTCCGTATAGCACCTTTTTTGCGGACCCTTTGTCTTCATTGAGTCTGTGGACTGCATTTTGTGGCTGAGATTAGGGCACGTTCTATCTTTTGCGGAATAGAAACATAGACCGCAAAATGCATATGGTCGTGTGCATGAGGCCTAAAATCAATGGATACGTGGGGTTGGACCCCAGTTAATCATAAAACTACGCCATATCCTTCTGAGAAACCATCACATTTACAGGATGGGAAACAAAAATGTCACATTAAAGCTGAAAACGAGCCCATTGCAGCAATGTTTAGCGACCCCCAGTCCACCGCCACTTCCCTCCTACCGCCACATATTTATGAGTTCCCCCTATAAATTTAGATCTGCGGTGGGATCCTTTCCAGACAAGGCAAATATTGTTTAGGATGTAATTCTAGCTGCAGCTATATCCCTCATCGCTCAGCATATCTCTACAGCAGGCGGAAAGAGTTAATGCCTGTAAAAATTGGTGTGTGAGAAAAGCCCCGAAAACCTCAGCCCTCAGCGCAGTCCCATCTGATGGAGAACATCTGTTCTGTAATGCTAGGCAGGCACAGGAGATGACACATGTGGGCTGAGATGTCACATCTTACGTGAACCCTTATTAGCTACAGCCCAAGCCACTTTTGGGGCTGGGAGAATACACAGAGAATGGGTGGAAGGGCAAGAGGTCTGAATTCCAGGGTCGGAGGGTAAACAGAGCGTCAAGGGGCGAGAGGATAATAGTCTGCAGAATAAGAGAACCTAAAACAGATTGGTAAAAAAAATGTCCATACAATGCCATGACAAAAGAAATGTAAAATTTTTTTAATTCTTTTTCATCTTTTAAAATTGGAACATACTGGTGGAGTCACCATGTACATACATTACATTACTTGTATTATACTCCAGAGCTGTACTCACTATTCTGCTGGTGGAGTCACCGTGTACATACATTACATTACTTATCGTGTACTGATCCTGAGTTACATCCTGTGTTATACTCCAGAGCTGCACTCACTATTCTGCTGGTGCAGTCACTGTGTACATACATTACTTACCCTGTACTGATCCTGAGTTACATTCTGTATTATACTCCAGAGCTGCACTCACTATTCTGCTGGTGGAGTCGCCGTGTACATATATTACATTACTTATCCTGCACTGATCCTGAGTTACATCCTGTATTATACTCCAGAGCTGCACTCACTATTCTGCTGGTGAAGTCACTGTGTACATACATTACATTACTCATCCTGTACTAATCCTGAGTTACATCCTGTATTATACACCAGAGCTGTACTCACTATTCTGCTGGTGCAGTCACTGTGTACATACATTACTTATCCTGTACTGATCCTGAGTTACAGCCTGTATTATACTCCACAGCTGCACTCACTATTCTGCTGATGGAGTCACTGTGTACATACATTACTTATCCTGTACTGAACCTGAGTTACATCTTTTATTGTACTCTGGAGCTGCGCTCACTATTCTGCTGGTGGAGTCACTGTGTACATACATTACATTACATATCCTGTACTGATCCTGTTACATCTTGTATTGTACTCCAGAGCTGCACTCACTATTCTGCTGGTGAAGTCACTGTGTACATATATTACATATCCTGTACTGATCCTGTTACATCTTGTATTATACTCCAGAGCTGCACTCACTATTCTGCTGGTGCAGTCACTGTATACATATATTACATTACTTATCCTGTACTAATCCTGAGTTACATCCTGTATTATACTCCAGAGCTGCACTCACTATTCTGCTGGTGAAGTCACTGTGTACATACATTACATATCCTGTACTGATCCTGTTACATCTTGTATTATACTCCAGAGCTGCACTCACTATTCTGCTGGTGCAGTCACTGTGTACATATATTACATTACTTATCCTGTACTAATCCTGAGTTACATCCTGTATTATACTCCAGAGCTGCACTCACTATTCTGCTGGTGCAGTCACTGTGTACATACATTACATTACTTATCCTGTACTAATCCTGAGTTACATCCTATATTATACTCCAGAGCTGCACTCACTATTCTGCTGGTGCAGTCACTGTGTACATACATTACTTATCCTGTACTGATCCTGAGTTACATCCTGTATTATACTCCAGAGCTGCACTCGCTATTCTGCTGGTGCAGTCACTGTGTGCATACATTACTTATCCTGTACTGATCCTGAGTTACATCCTGTATTATACTCCAGAGCTGCACTCATTATTCTGCTGGTGCAGTCACTGTGTACATACATTACATTACTTATCCTGTACTAATCCTGAGTTACATCCTGTATTATACTCCAGAGCTGCACTCACTATTCTCCTGGTGGAGTCACTGTGTACATACATTACTTATCCTGTACTAATCCTGAGTTACATCCTGTATTAGGCCTCTTTCACACAACCGTATGGCTTTTTCAGTGTTTTGCAGGCTGTTTTTTCTGGATCCGTTGTTCCATTTTTTTTTTTCCGTTGGGTTTCCATTTCCTTTCCGTTTTTCCGTTCCGTTTTTCCGTATGGCATATACAGTATACAGTAATTACATACAAAAAAAAAATTGGGCTGGGCATAACATTTTCAATAGACGGTTCCACAAAAAACGGAATGGATATGGAAGACATACGGGTGCATTTCCATATGTGTTCCGTTTTTTTTGCGGACCCATTGACTTGAATGGAGCCACAGAACGTGATTTGCGGGCAATAATAGGACATGTTCTATCTTTTAATAGAATGGAAATACGGAAACGTAATGCGTACGGAGTACATTCTTTTTTTTTTTTTTTTGCGGAACTCACTGTTCTGCTGGTGGAGTCACTGTGTACATACATGACTTATCCTGTACTGATCCTGAGTTACATCCTGTATTATACTCCAGAGCTGCACTCACTATTCTGATGATAGAGTCACTCTGTATATACATTACTTATCCTGTACTGATCCTGAGTTACATCCTGTATTATACTCCAGAGCTGCACTCACTATTCTGATGATAGAGTCACTCTGTATATACATTACTTATCCTGTACTGATCCTGAGTATATCCTGTTTTATACTCCAGAGCTGCGCTCATACCCTAATACTTACACCAAACACTTTACAATGTGATGTGTATTTCTTTATGGGGTTTCTAAACCAGGCAGTCCCTCGATACCAGTGCCAGTGAGACCTGAGAAACAGACCATGGTGGACGTAGATGTTACCCATGACAACAGTCATTCAGGTGGTCTGACTAAAGCTGCATTGCCGCTGTGTACCCCACCTCATTCTGTTAGTAATCAGATTTTTTCTAAAAATAAATCCAGGTGGAGAACCTCTTTATTTTTGGCTGTTCTGTATGTCGACAACTTATGTCATAAATACTTTTGTCATGACAAATTGTTCTGTACATTATTGATATATTACTCCATCCCGATCTCAGACTCCTCTGTTTCTAAGCTAAACCTACAACTCTGACAGATGAAGTCAAACGAAAATACATGAGCTAGCCAGGCGGCATTCTCCTACCGCTGTGCCACACCTTTCCACAATCCACACATTTCATAAAACTAGAAATGAAATAGACATTGAGAATGTCACAAGAATATTACTAATGTCACCAAACAGCATGAAAACAATCTGTATATAGGGGAGGGATCATATACATGTCAGTATAACTGCTGTAAAAACTTCTTACTGTAATATTACAATATAATACTCCATGTATCATGGCCTATATCTCCTCCTATTACTCCATATATTCTCTCCTATATCTCCTCCTATTACTCCATATATTCTCTCCTATATCTCCCCCTTTTACTCCATATATTCTCTCCTATATCTCCCCCTTTTAGTCCATATAACTTCTCCTATTTCTCCTCCTATTACTCCATATATCTCCTCCTAGTACTCCATGTAACCTCTCCTATTACTCCATATAACCTCTCCTATAACTCCTCCTATTACTCCATATATCCTCTCCTATAACTCCTACTATTACTCCATATAACCTCTCCTATATCTCCTCTTATTACTCCATATATCCTCTCCTATATCTCCTGTTGTTACTCCATATAAACTCTCCTATAGCTCATCTTATTACTCCATATACCTCTCCTATATTTCCTCTTATATCTCCTCCTATTACTCCATATAACCTCTCCTATATCTCCTCCTATTACTCCATATATCCTCTCCTATATCTCCTCCTATTACTTTATATATCCTCTCCTATATCTCCTCCTATTACTCTATATACCCTCTCCTATATCTCCTCCTATTACTCCATATATCCTCTCCTGTATCTCCTAATACTCCATATAACCTCTCCTATATCTACACCTATTACTCCATATAACCTCTCCTATATCTCCTCTTATTACTCCATATAACCTTTCTTATATCTCCTCCTATTACTCCATATAACCTCTCCTATATCTCCTCCTATTACTCCATATATCCTCTCCTATATCTCATCCTATTACTCCATATATCCTCTCCTATATCTCCTCCTATTACTCCATATAACCTCTCCTATATCTCCTCCTATTACTCCATATAACCTCTTTTATATCTCCTCCTATTACTCCATATAACCTTTCTTATATCTCCTCCTATTACTCCATGTAACCTCTCCTGAATCTCCTCCTATTACTCCATATAAGCACTCCTATATGGCTTTCTTTTATTTCATATGACTACTATACAATGTCTGTACTGTTCTTCTTAAAACGTATGCCTCCTTACAACTTCCATACGTCCATGCTTTTTTACTTTGTTGTCTGAGTCATTGCCTTTCGTCTGCAGCTTCACACACGAGTCCATTGTTTCCCTGATTGCCTTGGTTCAGCTTTGTTCCTACTACTACAGAACTATATAAATCATGGATTCCTATGCTTTATAAACATGAAATGCTTCACTTACTTGAGAATCCTCATTGCATTTCTCTGCCTTATCCTAGTTTTCCTGGCATAGTGGAAGCCCATGGTTCATCTTTCATCTCTGTTCCTTGTAACTTTCCTTTCATCTCTTCTCCCTCGTACTCCTTAGCAGACACAAAATCCCCTCATTCATCTCTGAATTCCTTTGTCTTATATTTCAGGATACAACATCCAAATCATATAATGATCTGGTCTCCTGGAACTCTCCGTCGGCCAGGTAGCACAACAGGCAGGTCTGCGTCTGCCTTCCAAATTCATTGGTCCTGTGTGGATTTGTCTCCACCTCTCACATAGTGTGTACACACACCTAAATGCCTGCCGTGCATGGTTGCTACCTCGCTCAGTATGTATAGGAGTTGCTTATCCCCTGGAGCTAAGTCCCTGTCATTTGAAGTGGCCCATTCCCACAGTTTGAGAGTTCTGAATTAGAGACCTTCCTCGCTTAGACTTTACAGCTGTCTTTGGGAACTAGGAATGTGGGAAAGATCTGTACTGCCTCAAAAACTGCCACAAAATTCCATGTTTGATTCCATCTAAAAGTGGTTTCCCAGTTTGTACAACTCTCGAAAGGTGTTCCTTGTATGATGCAACCATCACAGGAGGTCCTAAAAAACGATTTACCTAGCAGAAATTAAAGTATTATATGGCAGCCCCCGAAAACAATATGCCAGCTGCACAATACGTGGACAAGATGTATCCATCAGATTGAAAGCTTCTTCTTGTCTAGAATGGACAAGTAAGGTCCATTTACGCTGGTAGATTTATGTCCAGTAACAAGATCCAATTGACAAGATAGCAAGTTGTTTAGTGCTTGTTTAAAGACCTTCATATGGGCAGATAATTGCCGGAACCAACGGCTCCATCAATGGTTTCTATGTCAACATATGCTTGTTTGTTGGCTGATCAGTGGGCCTTTTCACGAGGCAATTATTGAAACATCTCTCTTGGTCCATAATCAGCCTATGTAAAAGGCTCATATGAATGATGAGGTGATTATGAGAGTCATAAGTATTAATTTCCCCACAGAATTCAAGAACCTGGTTGGCAGACTAAGGTCTACAAGACTGAATGCCCCACTCTTTCCCAAATGGACAAATAAGAGGTCCTCCAATGAGATGATCACCAGAGATCCTTAAAATTTGACTAGCAGAAAATAAATTAGGGGTGGCACCCATCAAAACCAATGAACCAGATATGTACATATATTACGTTAAGTTGGATCCACCAGCTTGTTCGGAACGGACAAGTAAGGTGAGCTCCAATAATGCGTGATCACTGGAGGTCCTCATCAAAAAATTTCCCTGTTGAAGATTGAAGTATTATTTGACACTCGCCAGAATCAATGCGCTTCCTGCGTAATATATGGTCAATCAGAGTCCATCAGATCGATAGACTCTCTTCGACCCAAATAGACAAATAAGGCTCACACTTTAGTTATTTGACTAGTTATTTCCATCAGTTATTGTTTGCCAAAACCAGTAGTGAAGCCTACTGGAAGATAAGGTATAATGGAAAGATCTGCACCTGTTCTGTGTTTTCGACCCACACCTGGTTTTGGCTCACAATAACTGATGAAAATAACTGACCAAATAACTGAATAATGATGAGGAGGTCCTAAGTAATTTCCCTCAGCAAAAAGTTACGTATTACTTGAATAAATGAGTAGACAATATAACTTATCGTCCACCAGAGCTAGATACCCTCTGTGTCCTAAATGGACTACCCTGTTTCATAACATACTGGCAATGATGTGAAAATTAAACCTCCATTAATAATTCTTCTTAATTGATACCACTACTTTTTCATTATTGAAACCTCAATCTTATATGATATGTGATGAACTTCTGTACATCCTACCACCAAAATATCAGGGCAAGTCCTTCATTCTATTGACCAAATACTCTGTACGTCCTAACATATCTTGACTCTGCAGTGCCTAGGTCTGTTCATCCAGCAGTAGTATGGTACACAGTACTTCTTTGCACCTGTTAGAGTGCCTTCATCGTCTCCTTACCTTTCTTAGGTTTGCATTCAGCACTTGCTAATCCCAGACGTGAAGACCCACAATCCAAATTTTACAAACTTGTTAAATCCACAGAAAAAAAAGTGCATCCAAAGCTGAGGATCTCAACCCAAGCACATGATCCAGAATAGACCTGTAGCTGCTGTGTATCTGGACAGGTCTTCGGATCTCCTAGGCTGTAGAATGTATCCTTGTCTGCTCCAAGTCAGCATCTTAGTAAGTTGTCAACTTTCCCTCTCCCACTCGCAACTTGCCAAAGTGGGGGTTTTTTGGGGTGTGCTCACTACAGCCATGATTTTGTCCTGTGCTCTCTCTCTCTCTTTCTCGCTTTCTCACTCCTTCCCCCTCTTCTCCTTGAAAAACAGAATCCAGATGTTTTCCTCTACTTTTGGCTCTGGGACTCTCTGAGAAGAAGAAGAAAGGGGGGTTAGACTGAGAGAGGGGGCCGAGCTTAATAAAGGAGGGAGTGGGAAAAAAGGAAAGAAAAAAACAGCAATGCCTTATAGCAAAACATGTCTTTTTGGTCAGCAGCTCGAAGACAGAAGAGGACAGGGAGAATTGAGCTCTACAACCCCTTTCTGACTATCTCCTCCCCCTCGCTCTCATTCAGTGCTTGCCTTCCCCCTCCACACTCTTTGCAGGCACACAGTGACTATTCTTTACTATCTAACTAATTATGGAAACTGCAATTTCAACAAGGCAGCTGCTATATGGGGGGAGGGTTTGACTGTTTTCTTTTGTGTGGAATCAGTTCTAAGCAAGTTTTTATTTTTATATTTTTTGGGGGGGTTTGAGGAAGGAAAATCTGGAATTGCATGAAGTCATGTATGTAAGCGTAAGGTTAAACTGAACCACAAGGTAACCAACCTGCTGACAGTGACGAGATTAGGAGGTAAAGGGTCATCTCTGTGTATACTGTGACAGTATCCTCTGCCACTCCTGGGCCCCCATGCAAAGTCTGCACCAGGGCCCTTGAACCATCACACTATTATGTGACAGTCCTTCTAGAGTCCTTCAGCAGCTACAACTCCCAGTATACACACTTGCTTGGCTGCTCTCAGAACTCTCATAGAAGTCACTAGAGCATGCTGGGGGTTGTACTTTCACAACAGCTGGAGTACTGGAGGTTGCTGACCCCCTGGTCTAAGAGGTGGTACGGGGCGTGGTGTTAACGATAGAAAATTTGATGAAATTCAGCCACAAATTGCTCAAAAATAAAGAAAATGTGTGTGGGGGGATTTATGATAATGGTAATATTTAAAGTCCACTTTCTTTGAGTCTGCGTTTGCGTACTTTGCAACAAATTTATCAAATGGTGCACATTGTTTGTCAAATTTGCCGTATATTAAACCTAACACTATTGGGGGCAGTGTATTAAAGCGCTACATCAGTTTTGTTGCTAATTTAGTGGCAAGTTGGGGTTTGTGCCAAAATGGGCAACTGGTTCTGACACCCTTGTCACTTTTCCAAAAAGTGGGCGTGGCGTGGGTGGAAGAGGTGGGCCACCGGCAAGACCTCCACGGCTCGACTCATTTAACATGTGCATAGAGAGCTGGAGCATCACTAATTAACATAGATCAAAACTGGAGCAAGTGGTGAAAGAAATGCCTATAGGCGCAAATAAACATAAAAAGGCCAAAACGCCTCTATTTTCCAACTTTTTCAAGCCAGAATTTTGGAGTGCAGCAAAACTTATGTGTTTCAGAAACTTTTTGCATGTTCCTCTGCAATTTTTGGGGAAGTGTCTAGAAAATAGCGGAGTGCTAGCTCAGTTATCTCCATAGTGCCCATAGAAGTGAATGGAGCCGTGTCTATGCTTGTGCGATGCGCTCGGCATTCATCTCTATGGGACTGCCGAGACTCCTAAAGAGACTCCTAAAGAAATTAATGGAGAGGACGCCGCTCTCCATTCTGGAGATAGATGCAGGTCCCACCTTTGAGACCTAAACCTATCTAGTGATCATCACATCAATGTCCCAGGTGACACAACCGCTTTAAGGCTGAGTTCATTCCATACTTATGCTGTACGAGATTTACGTCTGATATCACATTAGATTCTAGTTCCTATTTTGCAGATGCTGGTGCTGTTTGTCCTCTTATTGTTAGCGCTTGATTGCTGTGGTTGCTGACTGAGATGATGGAGGACACGTCTCAGGAAGTCCTGGTGACCTGTAAGGCGCCTGTGGTGGAGGTTGGTCATCACATGATCCAGCGTGCCTCGGGCACACAGCACGCTCATGTGGTTGTGCACTAGTCTGCTGGTGGAATCACTGTGTACATACATGACTTATCCTGTACTGGTCCTGACTAGAGATGAGCGAAACAAAGCTGCCGAAGTAGAATTCGATTCAAATTTCAGGAAAAATGTGATTCGCACCAAAGCCAAATTTGCACGCGATTCGTGGTAACAAATCACAGATTTTCCTAAAATGTCTGCTGCATGTGTGAGGACTTGGAGCAAGAAACTCTGGGAAGGCGTGATCACCCACAATGCCATGCATGCAGCCAATCAGCAGCCAGCCCTGTGATGTCACAGCCCTATAAATAGCCTCAGCCATCTTGGATTCAGCTATTTTCCAGTGTACTTAGTGCAGGGAGAGACGTCAGCAGGCGCTAGGGACAGTGCTAGGAAAGACTTAATTGTGCTAAAAAAAGATTTACAAGTGCAAGGAAAGATTATTCAAGGTGTAGGGAAAGGATAGGGAAGAATCATTCCACAGTATGGAAGCAGAACAGGGTTCAGTAGGGGAGTTTACAGCCTGGGTAATAGGAACAATCCTATTACACCTTGCTGCACTGACTGGGGATCCAAATTGCCATTATACAGCTCTGTAATTCCAGCAAACCGTTCTTGTTATTGGGCTGCAAGTGCTGTGTAATACAGCCATTAACAGGGTTTATTACAAGGAAATTTTTCGATGTCTTATTTTCCCTTGTGCGGTGTAGTCAGTGGCGCACCAACAGGGGTGGTCCAGAGGTTCTGGACCCCCCCCAGAACAACCAGTGCATAATTTTTTATTTTTATTTTAATCCCTCAGGGCCGCACCGCCGATCACCACAGACGCCGCTGCCCTGCTTCCAGTTGCCGGCGCCGGTGGGGGGGCAGTAGGAGGTGAGCGCTTCCATTGTGGAATCGCTCATCTACATATTCATCTGTATCGCCGTCCTCAGGACAGCAATACAGGTGGCTGTGCTGCGGCGGGGCAGGGGAGGGAGAGGCATCTCCCTTCCCTGTTCTTCTGTTAGGCTCCAGGCATTAGTGCCTCAGCCTATCAGAGGCCAGCTCAGGCGGCACGATGACGTCATTATCATCGTGCCGCCTAAGCCGGGCAGCACACAGCAGGGACACAGGCCGGAAGAGGCCTGCATTGCATCACTGCTGATGAAGGTAAGTATTAGTGTTTTCATTTTGTTTGTTTTTTTGGGGGGGAGCTAGCACTATGGAGGCATCTGGCATTTCTTACAGCCCCATTTTTTGGGGGGTGGCACTCTAGGGGCATTTATTTCTTGATCATTTTGGGGGGCACTATGGGGGAATTTCTTACTGGCACATTATGGGGGGGGGGGCACCATGGGGGAAAGGAGCACTATGGGGGCATCTGGGAGCTATAAAGGGTCTTTATTGGCACGTTATGGGGGGCACTATAGGGGTGAGCGGCATTATGGGGCATCTAGTGGCGCTATAGGGGCATTATGGGGACGTGGGGCTCTAAAAGGACAATTTTTTACTGGCACATTATGGGAGGCACTATAGGGGAGAGTGGCACTATGGGGCATTATTTGGGGGCACTAAGAAAAAGCATTTTTTACTGGCACATTATGGGAGAGAGGAGTACTATAGGGGCATCTGCTGGGGGCACTAAGTAGGGGCATTTTTTTACTGGCATATTATGGGGGACACTATGGAGAAGGGGAAGAGGAGCACTATGAGGGCATTTACTGGGGCACTATATAGGGGTATTTTATACTGGCATACATTATGGGAACATTAGCTCAACTGGGGGCACTAAGCAGGGGTATTTCATATACTGACATATTATAAGGAGAATTATTACTACTAGGGGGAATTATGGGGAGCTTTACTACTACTGGGGGGCTATAAGAAACATGATTACTAGTATGGGCACTATAGGGACATTATTACTACCAAGTGTGCTCTGGCAGAGAATTATTTCTATTCGTGGGATTTTGGCGAGGACTGTTACTTTGGGGGGCACCCTGGCATAGTATCAGCTTAGCACAATTATTTTGGGGGGACATTATCTTTATACTATTAGTGTCTGGGCGCAGTTATTGTTTAGAGCACTGTGTGCCAATAATTGTTGAAGGGGGCACCATCTGTGTGGTAGTAGTATTTCCAGGGGGACTGTTTCAGCAGTATAGTATTGGGGGTGGCAGGAAAGGGGGTTCAGAAGATGTGAAGATGATGGAAATGTGGGAAACTAATGTCTGTTTGTCAATCTCTGCAGAGACGGGAGATGGCTGAAAAATCATCATGGCGGTCTGGTGTAAATGGAGAAGATAAAGAAAGAGAACGTCTACAACAAAGGTGACATCACTGGATGTAAGAGGTAGGGGGCGCTATGTAGGAGAGGAGATGCTCTGGCTCTTCCCCCTGCCATTTGCAGAAGGAGGATTCAGAGCTGGGTGAGGACGGTCAAGGGGGGCAGCAGGCCACGGGCGGGTGGCAGATGGTAGGGGGAACCACAGGCCTTCAGCAGGATCTGGGGAGGGAGGAGAGCGGAGGAGCTTCCTGGCTGTAGCCTGCTGTCTATTGTATGATGTGAAGCAGGCAGTGCAGCCAGGACAGGCCTCCCTCTCCGTATGATGTGTAGAGACAGGCCGCAACCATAGAATGTCAGCTGTACAGTGTTTGTTGGGAGTGGCCTATTATATGTAGGAGGGGCTTTTAATAATGGGCGGGGCTAAAAAAGCCACTTCTACAGGACTTTTAAAAATGGGCAGGCAAAAGAATCAACGCAGCACGCTACGTGCGCCGCATTTTTAAATAATAAGGGGGCTTTGAAAAATGTGCAGGCAAAAGAATTGGCACAGCACGCTACACGTGCCACATTTTTTGCCTTTCCGACACCCCCTAGACAAAATCCCTGCACAGGGGTGGGGCAGAGGCCTAAATATTTCTGGCGCAGGCACAGGTCACAGCAGAGAGCAGAGTAGGGGCCGTGGTAGCAGGAGTCGCAGCGAGAGGCCTGAGCTTCCGGTGTCATCTAGCGGTAATGTCTTGACCAGCAACCCAGCAGTTCTTGGATGGTTGACTCGATCAGACACCTCCAGCCAATGGGTTCATCAGACACAGACCACTCTGTGGCCTCCTGATGCTACGGCTGCCATCTCCACACTGTCATTGTGCCACTCTGTGGCCTCCTCATGCTGCTTCCACCTCACCACTATGTCATAGGGCCACTCTGTGGACTTCTCATGCTGTTCCCACCCTCCCCACTTGATGACTGGACCACCATTTAACCTTTTCGGCCTGGCTGACATCATCATTTATTTGACCCTTCTTCTGATCTGTCAAAAGGAAGGTAAAATGAGACACACACCGGATCCTGTCTGTGTAGCAGCTGTAAGACCTGTATGACATGGTCCCATCAGAATTGGCTTATGATTTGGTAGCCAAAAGCAGGAGTGGGTTCAAAACACAGAAGACATGCAAATATCCCATTCACGTGTCATCTCTGTTTTGGATCCACTTCTGTTTTTTTTTGGGCATTAGCAATACTGATGGATTACTGACCAAATGCTGACCGAGTGAAGGCGGATGCTTCACAGACAGGATCCGTTTTTTGTGGGTTATTGTTCTGACGGATCAGAGGAAGGGAAAATGAATCAGTGACGTCAACACAAACTTACTGCTGACACCCTCTCCACTCTGTCGGGGGGCTCTACTTCTATAAGCGTTTAATAGAACAGCTAACGTAGACATCTATGTGGGGTGCGCTTCTTCTTGGAGCTAACATTGACCTGTAAGGCTGAGTTTACACTTGAGTTATTTGGTCAGTTTTGGCCCCGTGACTGCCCCAATAAGTGAAGTGTGCAGTGATTCTAAGAGCGACACCTGTCATCTGCATGTCATACAGACTCACAGTATTATTTCACTACCACAGCAGACTCCCTATGCGTGTTACTGCAAAGCACTGTGTTCTACACCACTATACAGGCTGTCTGCAGCCAGGAAATAGCATTTTTTTTACGCGATTCTTTGCAAACATATTCAGATCGAAACACATTTTTTGCAAAAATTCAGGGAACCAGACGAATTGAATTTTTGAAAAATTCGCTCATCTCTAATCCAAACTTACATCAGGTATTATAATCCAGAGCTGCACTCACTATTCTGCTGGTGTAGTCACTGTGTACATACGTTACTTATCCTGTACTGATCTTGAGTTACATCCTGAGTTATACTCCAGAGCTGCACTCACTATTCTGCTGTTGCAGTCACTGTGTACATACATTACTTATCCTGTACTGATCCTGAGTTACATCCTGTATTAAACTCCAGAGCTGTGCTCACTATTCTGCTGATGGAGTCACTGTGTACATACATTACATTACTTATACTGTACCAGGGGTGTAGCTAACGGCTCATGGGCCCTGGTGCAATAGTTAAGCTTGGGGCCCCCCTTCCCTCAGTGCTTTGTGGCCAGGGGCAGGAAGCACAAGGCCTTCGTGCTGCCCGATGCAAAAATTGAAACGGCACCCCCTTGAGCCAGAGGTGTAACTTGACCAGCATGCACTTTCTATAATACTGGTGTCTTCTTATGCACCACAAGGGTCTTTGGGCCCCCTCAGGCTCCTGGGCCCGGTAGCGACAGCTACCTCTGCACCCCCTATAGCTATGCCCCTGTACTGTACTGATCCTGAGTTACATCCTGTATGATACTCCAGAGCTGCACTCACTATTCTGCTGGTGAAGTCACTGTGTACATACATTACATTACTCATCCTGTACTAATCCTGAGTTACATCCTGTATTATACTCCAGAGCTGCACTCACTATTGTGCTGGTGCAGTCACTGTGTACATACATTACAGTACTTATCCTATACTGATCCTGAGTTACATCCTGCATTATACTCCAGAGCTGCACTCACTATTCTGCTGGTGGAGTCACTGTGTACATTACATTACTTATCCTGTACTGATCCTGAGTTACATCCTGTATTATACTCCAGAGCTGCACTCACTATTCTGCTGGTGCAGTCACTGTGTACATATATTACTTATCCTGTACTGATCCTGAGTTACATCCTGTATTATACTCCAGAGCTGCACTCACTATTCTGCTGATGGAGTCACTGTGTACATACATTACATTACTTATCCTGTACTGATCCTGAGTTATATCCTGTTTTATACTCCAGAGCTGCACTCACTATTCTGCAGCCTCCAGAGCTGAAATTTCCCAGCATTCTTTGATAGCTCAGTATCGGCTTCTTGCTTTCTCTGGTGATTGGCCAATTCTTAGGTCAGGGCAGCACAAAGATTGACTGTGCACAATTATAGCCATAATGTGATTGCATTCGATTGTGGTGCGGTATTATGTGTATATCCATGAGGTCGCATGCAACCGCAATATCATGCTTCCCAAAAAATTGTTGAATTTTTTTCCAATGATCGTAGATCCCATGGGGTTTTATTAAAATTGCATGTGATAATATGCATTATTTGAGGCTATCTTCTCAGGACCGATATAAAACATGATTATCATAAGACATAAAAACATAATTCCCAGAAAGAAGTAAAAAAAAATACATAAAACTGACAAGCACAATGCGTCAGTGTGATGGATTCCCCTGACCCGGGGAGCACATGACAGTCACTAGTCTGCAGCATGTGTGCCAGCCATGACCCAGGGCAGCTCCATCTGTAAACAGCGACCACATCAGGACAATGCCGTCCCCTTCCTGAATGGATCCCCCAGAGCCAGGAGGCTGCTTAAAAGCTTTACTTTACGCTGTGCAACAGAGGAATTCTATTCATTGTCAGCCCGGTGCTGCCAGCAGTGTGCCAGAATGAGGACAATTCACAAAGAAAGGCCCCGGAGCGCTGTCATAGAGGAAATAAATCACCAAAAAACTGGTTTAGGGAAAAAAAAAATCTCTGCTCGGGACCAGTCTAAGTTCGCTGCAATATGTTTATTACGTCTCGCCCCATCCAGATTTGGCCCTATTTGATTTTTATGTTTATCTTCCCATATGCAAAACGGGTCCCAAAGACAAAAATGGGGGAGATTTATCAAAACTGGTATAAAGGAATAACTGGCTTTGTTGCGCATAGCAACCATGGCATGCAAATGGTTAAATAATCTCTTCCTAACAAAGCTATCAGCCCTCTACCTCACATAGGTCAAGAGATCTCCCCATTCATTGCTCCAATTGCTCCACTAGATTTATTTCAAGGGGGCGTGCACTTTCTCAGGGGGGGGGGGGCGTGCCCTGTCTGCTGCTGATGGTGGCAGTTGAAGGATGGAACTGAGCATGGGCTTACAACTAAGTGAGCAGGACAGAGAACAGACAGCAGGTGGCGCTATATAGATGGATTTCAGTGAATAACTAATTACATGCAATTACAGAAGTATTCAGATCCAGGGGCTGGTTTGAAATTGGCACAACATATTTAAGAAATAATAAAGCTTATACTCCCCTCTCCGATCATCTTACGATGCCAGTGCCTAGGTCCCCACTTCCTGCTGATGTCTTGACAAGGCTGCTGAGCCAATCGCTGGCTGAGGCGGGTCCTCATAACGACTAGTGATTGGCTGAGCGCCATCCCCAGCCATTTCCTGCCGTGTCGAGACAGGAGCAGGAAGTGGAGTGCTCTTTTTTCAATTTTACTTTTACCTTTTTTTACATTTTAATTTTAGATTGGAACTTTTTATTCTTTTTATACTTTTACTTATACTTTATTATGCTGAGCCAATTCTAATATTCACGGGGGGAAAAAAGCACTGTCTTATGAAGGAACATGTGACCCAAGATCATGTGGACAGCCCGATAACAGGAAGAATTGTACTTATTGTAGTTCTTCATAATGGCTCCTGTGTGTGATCATTATGTATACTGGGAAGAAGGGTCATGCAGGTCGGATCCATTCTCTACTTCCAGCTATCACTAGGACCTGTTGTCATTGATTGAAGGGGTTAACCTTTTGAGGACCAAGTCATTTTTCATCATAAGGACCACAGGAAGTTTTCAGTCTTTGCCTCCCTTCATTACAACAGCCTGACATGTCTGTATTGCTAACTGCTTGCACCCCCCGTATAGAAACAATTCTGGAGCATCTTTTTTTATGACTCTATGTAGTCATTCCTCTATTATTCCTACTAGAAGTCGCTGAATGAATTGCTAGCTTTTTGAAATGAAGGTCCAGATGGGTGTTACTAGTTGGGGGGGGGGGGTGTCCCTGCACAGTCTAACACTGGCAGCACCAGGAGCGTTGCTAGGGTCTCAAAAGATCCGGGGCCCAAGCCCCAATGCATATTGACCAATTATCTAAGTCGACCAACTGACCCCAACCTCCCCCACCACCACAAACACTAGCACTGAAGACATTTTACTGTACTTACTGTACAGCTATACCTGTCACATCCAGGGCCTCCAGGTGACGTCTCCTCTGATGTAGATCTTCTCTGTCATCATCTTCTCCATTCGTCCAGGACAACTTCTCTCAGCCGCCTCGTCTCTGCAGAGTGTGACACACAGACATCTTAGTGTCCTCACTTTTCTGTACCCCCAAATACTATTCTGAAGAAAAATGAGTGCCATACAGATAATCTTCCCCATAGTAATAGTGGTCCTCATAGTCCCACCAATAGTAATTTCCTTCTAGAATGCCCCCATTAGTAATACTGCCCCCTACAGTGCCCCCAACAATGATAGTGCTCCCTAAGAGTATGCTCATTAGTAGAAGAGACCTCCAGTAATAATAATGCCTTTCCAGAGCCCCCAGTAGAAATTAGGCCCCCTATTGTTCCCCCACTGGTAATAAAGCTCTCTACAGACCCCTCAATAAGTAATAAGGCCCCCATAGTGCTCTTAGTAGAAATAATGCGGATCGATAAGTCCCTTCTATAGAACCCCAGTAGTAATAAGAACGCCTAATGTCTCCTGGATTTAAAATGCCCCCACAGTGCCCCCATATTTATATTGCCCCCTACTGTTATAATGCTGTCCCCTTTAGTGCCCCCATATTTATATCACCCCCTACTGTTATTATGCCCCTACAGTGCCCCCAGTATTCATACCGCCCCCTACTGTTATAATGCTCACCCTGACGTTCCCCAGTATTGATAACACCCCCTGTAGTTATATTCCTCCGTTTAGTGTCCTCAGCCCCTCCACCATACAGTCCCATGTAAATAACATTATTTTCCTCCCTCCATCATAGAGTCCCATGTAAATACCATCACACCATCTCTCCTGCTCCTTCCAATATACAGTCCCATGTAAATAGCATTACCCTCTTTCGAGCCGCCTTCAACATACAGTCCCATGTAAAGAACATCACACCCTCCCCAGCCGCCTTCAACATACAGCCCCATGAAAATAATATTACCCCTTAACATTCAGTCCTGTGTAAATAATATCACTCCCTTCCACAGCAGCCTTCAACATGCATTCCCATGTAAATACTTTCACCCCTCAATTTTCAGTGCCATGTAAATAACTTCCCCCCCTTGAGCCCAAACATACAGTCCCAGTTAAATAACCACAACTCTGCACATTGCTCTGCCTCTCCTCATGTACAGACCTCACCACAGCTTCTTCCCAGGACTTCTCTTCACTGCTGAGCTGTGCTCTCCTGCATCGGTCATCATCGCAGGTCCTTTTCAGCTACTGCTTTTAGAACTGATCACATGACCTGTGATGTCACCACAGGTCCTTCAGCTCTTGCGGGGCATTAGATTCAATTGTATTGCCATTCTGAAGACGGCAATACAGTTGTATCTAGCTGGCAGGCAGGCCTGGAATGTTTTAGCCTAGCAACGCCCCTGGGCAGCACTGATTGGATGCTCCAGAATTGTTATTACATACGGAATGCAAGTGGTTACTAAACCAGGGGAGGAAAGGGGACAGGTCCTATTTGACTCAAAATTAGCTGACACAGCTGTATACATGGCTGGACTGCCCACCTGGAAATTCTGGCAAATGTCAGATGGGCCGTTGCCGGGATGGGCCACCCCAGACCCTAAAAGTAGTTACCATCGCAGATACAACTGAGATATAGTTGAATACTGCCATTCACTCACATAGGTCATGGGCACCTTTATTACTAGGGGCACTATAGAAGGGGTTATATTAACTACTGGGGTCACTAAAGAGGGGCTATAATAACTACTGGGGGTACTATAGAAGGGCTATAATAACTACTGGGGGCACTATAGAGGGGCTATAATAACTACTGGGGGCACTATAGAAGGACTATAATAACTACTGGGGGAACTATAGAGGGGCTATAATAACTACTGGGGGCACTATAGAAGGACTATAATAACTACTGGGGGAACTATAGAAGGGCTATAATAACTACTGGGGGCACTATATAGGGGCTATAAAAACTACTGGGGGCACTATAGAGGGGCTATAAAAACTCCTGGGGGCACTATAGAGGGGCTATAATAACTACTGGGGGCACTATAGAAAGGGTTATATTAACTACTGGGGGCACTATAGAGGGGCTATAAAAACTACTGGGGTCACTAAAGAGGGGCTATAATAACTACTGGGGGTACTATAGAGGGGTTATAATAACTACTGGGGGTACTATAGAAGGGCTATAAAAAACTCCTGGGTGCACTATAGAGGGGCTATAATAACTACTAGGGGCACTATAGAAGGGCTATAATAACTACTGGGGGAACTATAGAGGGGCTATAATAACTACTGGGGGCACTATAGAGGGGCTATAATAACTACTGGGGGAACTATAGAGTGGCTATAATAACTACTGGGGGCACTATAGAGGGGCTATAATAACTACTGGGGGCACTATAGAGGGGCTATAATAACTACTAGGGGCACTATAGAAGGGCTATAATAACTACTGGGGGAACTATAGAGGGGCTATAATAACTACTGGGGGAACTATAGAGGGGCTATAATAACTACTGGGGGCACTATAGAAGGGCTATAATAACTACTGGGGGCACTATAGAGGGGCTATAATAACTACTGGGGGCACTATAGAGGGGCTATAATAACTACTGGGGGCACTATAGAAGGGCTATAATAACTACTGGGGGCACTATAGAAGGGCTATAATAACTACTGGGGGCACTATAGAGGGGCTATAATAACTACTGGGGGCACTATAGAGGGGCTATAATAACTACTGGAGATACAATACACTACTATACACATGTTAGATACCTGGGCAGTTAACTGAAAGCCAGGTCACATAATACTTGTGATGGTCACCTGATGGCTCACATGACTGATGCCATGTTTAGTCCTATCTAGCTATCCTATGGATGTATTTTATAGGATTAAAATGGGCCATACCATTTTTTTTTAGGGAGAGGCTACTGTATGGATATAATAAACGTCTGCAAGTAAAAATTAAACAAATGTATGTTCGAAAACTGCGGCCCTCCAGATGTTGTAAAACTACAACTCCCACAATGCCCTGCTGTAGTCTGATACCTGTAGGCTGTTCGGGTTTGCTGGGAGTTGTAGTTTTGCAACAGCTGGAGGGCCGCAGTTTGAGGATGCCTGCTCTAAATAAATAAATGTAATCATTAAAAACGGAATACCTATTTCAGGAAATATGGTCTTTGCTGCCCATGGCAACCAATCACAGCACAGCTTTCATTTTTCAAGAACAGAATACAAAATGAAAGCAGCGCTGTGATTGGTTGACGTGGGCCATTTTCATAATTCTCTACCAGTATGAATACATTGCCTCACATACTGTACAATATGGCTGACAGTAATGTGTGCTTTAGGCAGGGACTGTCCAAAACGACTGCCTCTCTCTTTCCTCATTCCCCTTTCGTAGATGAGAAGACTCTGCTTTCTGTCTTGTTTACAGTCCCGGCCTAGTACTGCATGCACAGCTGATTGCTTTGTGGTATGAGCTAAACAGCCTGGACTGGGTACTGACAGATCTTACCTGCCCTGATACACTGTAGCAAAACCACATGAGAGAGGTGTGTGCTGCTGTTGTGTTAAACTCACAAAGGTTTACCTACACTGAAACATTGTAGCAAACATACTGCTGTGAAAAGCTCTGTCCTGGTTTGCATCTTACAGCTGCAGGAGTGTAGCTAGGCTTTCCTGCACCCAGGGAAAGTTATGCCAACCTTTGTGCCACCTCACAGTACTTATGCCCACCTTGTGGCCAACTCATAGTAGTTTTGCCAACCTTTTGGCCCCCTCATAGTAGTTTTGCCCACCTTTGTGCCCCCTCACAGTAGTTATGCCAACCTTTGTACCCCCTCACAGTGGTTATGCCCACCTTTGTGCCCCTCACAGTAGTTATGCCCACCTTTGTGCCCCCTCACAGCAGTTATGCCCACTTTCTGGCCCCTCACAGTAGTTATGCCCACCTTCTAGCCCATTACAGTAGTTATGCACACATTATGACCCCCACCCAGTAGTTATGCACACCTTGTGGCCCCCTCACAGTAGTTATGCATACCTTTGTGCCCCCTCACAGTAGTTATGCACACCTTGTGGCCCCTATCAGTAGTTATGCACACATTGTGGCACCCTCCCAGTAGTTATGAACACCTTGTGGCCCACACACAGTAGTTATGCACCTATTATGGCCCCCTCACAGTAGTTATGCCCACCTTTGTGCCCCCTTACAGTAGTTATGCCCACCTTTTTGCCCCCTCTCAGTAGTTATGCCCACCTTTTGTGACCCCTCACAGTAGTTATGCCCACCTTTGTGCCCCCTCACAGAGGTTATGCCCACTTTCTGGCCCCTCACAGTAGTTATGCCCACCTTCTGGCCCCTTTCAGTAGTTATGCACACATTATGACCCCCACCCATTAGTTATGCACACCTTGTGGCCCCCTCACAGTAGTTATGCATACCTTTGTGCCCCCTCACAGTAGTTATGCACACCTTGTGGCCCCCTCACAGTAGTTATGCATACCTTTGTGCCCCCTCACAGTAGTTATGCACACCTTGTGGCCCCTATCAGTAGTTATGCACACATTGTGGCACCCTCCCAGTAGTTATGCACACCTTGTGGCCCACACACAGTAGTTATGCACCTATTATGGCCCCCCACAGTAGTTATGCCCACCTTTGTGCCCCCTTACAGTAGTTATGCTCACCTTTGTGCCCCCTCTCAGTAGTTATGCCCACCTTTTGTGACCCCTCACAGTAGTTATGCCCACCTTTGTGCCCCTCACAGTAGTTATGCCCACCTTTGTGCCCCCTCACAGTAGTTATGCCCACATTTGTGCCCCCTTACAGTAGTTATGCACACCTTTGTGCCCCCTTACAGTAGTTATGCCCATCTTTGTGCCTCCTCACAGTAGTTATGTCCACTTTCTGGCCCCTCACAGTAGTTATACCGACCTTCTGGCCCCTCACAGTAGTTATGCCCACCTTCTGGCCCCTCACAGTAGTTATGCCCACATTATGACCCCCCCCCCCCAGTAGTTATGCACACCTTATGGCCCCCTCACAGTAGTTATGCACACATTATGGCCCCTCACAGTAGTTATGCACACCTTGTGGCCTCCTCACAGTAGTTATGCACACCTTGTGGCCCCCTATCAGTAGTTATGCACACATTGTGGCGCCCTCCCAGTAGTTATGCACACCTTGTGGCTCACACACAGTAGTTATGCCCACATTTTGCCCCCCCTCACAGTAGTTATGCCCACTTGCTGGCCCCTCACAGTAGTTATGCACACATTGTGCCCCCCCAGTAGTTATGCACACCTTGTGGCCCACACACAGTAGTTATGCACACATTATGGCCCCCTCACAGTAGTTATGCCCATCTTTGTGCCCCCTCACAGTAGTTATGCCCATCTTTGTGCCTCCTCACCGTAGTTATGCCCACCTTCTGGCCCCTCACAGTAGTTATGCCCACCTTCTGACCCCTCACAGTAGTTATGCACACACTATGACCCCCTCCCAGTAGTTATGCACACCTTGTGGCCCACACACAGTAGTTATGCACACCTTTGTGGCCCCTTACAGTAGTTATGCACACCTTGTGGCCCCCTTACAGTAGTTATGCACACCTTGTGGCCCCCACACAGTAGTTATAAACACCTTTGTGCCCCTCACAGTAGTTATGCCCATCTTTGTGCCCCCTTACAGTAGTTATGCCCATCTTTGTGCCCCGTCACAGAAGTTATGCCCATCTTTGTGCCCCGTCACAGTAGTTATGTCCTCCTTGTGGCCCCCCACTGTAATCATGTCCTCCCTGTGCCCACCTTTGGCCCCTAGTGCCCTCTCCAGCTCCATGAAACCCCCTCCCCCCACAAATATTCACCAGTTTCCTGATGATCAGCCCATCCAGTGTCCCACATGACGCTGCTGACTGTTCAGGAGGCTGGTTCCCGGGCTTTCACCGCCTCTCCCACAAAGCCAGCAGCGTGGTGTACAGCCTGCGGGGGAGTGATGGAGATCAGTGAAACCTTGAAGCAGGGAGTGGACGGCTCCCTGCTTCACTATGAAAATGAACCGCCCGACACTGAATCCCTTCCCTCCAGGCTTTGTGCCCAGACTGCCCCCCCTCGTTACACCCCTTACAGCTGTAAAGGAGAAGGTTTCCCTTCACTGACTGCAAGCAGTTCAAATTGTTGTTAACATATCATTGAACTAAATAGAGCTTGTTGACAAGTGATTGCATCCAGCCTGGGGTTGTCCTCCTCTGGACCCTTGGAGTTCATTATTGTGTCAGCTCCTGGGACCCCAGGACGATCCTCTGTTCCTCTGGTGGGCCAGTCTGAGCCTGATTCTCTACTAGGAGCCATTCCACAGGAAGCTATGTTTTTACACAGTGGAGTAGTCACCACGCCCATGTTGAGGGGGGACCGGGCGCTGTACTCCTTTTCTTGTTTCTGACATAAATAAAATCATTAGGGGAATCACAGTACCAATAGATGTTTTTTACAACTTTAATTTGACTTTAATGGTAGCGTATACATTCCTATGCACCGAGCTCCCTCTAGTGGTGGCTACAGACAGCTGGTTTTATCATGTATGAAGAGATATAGATCTGTTTGGGGACGGTTTATCAATGTATTTATGCCAGTTGTGTGGCGTAAAGACATTTTTCTGATATAGAAGTCACATAAAATGGGTAAGGTGGAGTGCAGATTTTTTATCAAAAAATTTAATTAATTACATTAGTCGGAAATCTCACAGGGGGGGAATACTTTTGGGACATCTGTCAGCAGTTTTGTACCTATGACACTGGCTGACCTGTTACATGTGCGCGTGGCAGCTGAAGGCATCTGTGTTGGTCCCATGTGAATATGCCCCCTTTAAATTTTGCTATGGGGCCCCTGTAATTACAGTATGGAAATGCAAGGAGAAATCCCACCTAAACATGGTGATTGCCCCCAGACCAGGCCATCCATGTCTAGCGGAAACCACCTGGTCTGATATACTACATTTTACAACTTTGGAAATTTAGGGATTTTTTAAAAGTTGCACACATTGTGATGTAATAATGTAATGAATTTGGATAGTTGCCAACAGTCCTAAATCTGCAGGGACTATCTCTAATTTTCAGAGACAGTACTCCCAAATTGAAGCTAGCCCGAGTCCAAAATGAGTGAAGCTTAGGTAAGTCCTGCCCACAACTGGGCGTTTCTGGGGGTGCGGTCTATTAGTACAACTAAACGCTATATACTACAAACACAGGGGGGATTTATCATGGGCTTTGCGTCAAAAAATTGGCATCAAAAAGTTGCACATTTTTGTTTTTATGATGCACTCACCAAATGGCAGGAGATATCTGGTGGGGCGTTGCCTCCAGCGGCTCAGTACATTATGGCTCAAATCTACAGCGTCTGTGCCTTTATCGATGTGTTGCATCCCTCTCTAGAGCGCTTTGGGCTCTGACTGGTATAGGAAAACCGGTATCAGTGAATTCCCCCCGTAGACCGCACTGGGCGACATCAATTTGTTCTGTTCTCTGGTAAACAGGAAAGTTTCCGACCTCCTAGAACAGTCTGCCGTGTGAGAGACATTTGTCATACATCTTGAGATGTTTAAAAGGAAATGGAGCAGACGCAGCTCCCATGAATGACCGTCTTCATATAGTGCCAAGAGTCCCCCCCGAACTTCTCCGTACAGACCCGACCTGCGCCATGGAAAGGTCAATTAGGAATCTGACTGCGGGGATCTGGCGCTGCTTTATCGCTGCAGACTGACACTCCGCCATTGTGCATGATGAGCGCTGCCAGTGAAACTCCTGGTCAGTCCCGGCAGTGGTCACTTAACCCTTCAGACACAGTCATCTACCCACCGTCATCCGATGATTATTTACACGCAGGATTCTTGGACTTATTAATTACATTAGGCAACTTTTTAAAAAAAATCCCTAAATTTCCAAAGTTGTAAAATCTAGTATATCAGACCAGGTGGTTTCCGCTAGACATGAATGGCCTGGCCCAGGGGTATTCACCATGTTTAGGTGGGATTTCTTCTGGTATTTCCATACTGTAAATACAGGGGCAACATAGCAAAACTTAAAGGGCATCTGTCAGCAGTTCTGTACCTATGAAGCTGGCTGACCTGTTAAATGTGTGCTTGGCAGCTGAAGACATCTGTGTTGGTCCCATGTTCATATGTGCCCGCACTGCTGAGAATAATTATGTTTTACTATATGCAAATAAGCCTCTAGGAGCAACGGGGGCGTTACCATTACACCTAGAGGCTCTGCTCTCTCTGCAACTGCCGTGCTCCCTCCACTTTGATTGACAGGGCCAAGTGTGCTGACATTTTCACTGCCTGGTCCGGTTTGACGCCGCTTGCAGCCAATCACTGAACGGTGCGCAGTGTGGGTCCCCTCTGTCATGACAAATGGTTTAACAGGAAAAACCAAACATATCATTGCCAGAGCTTGTGCTCCTCCACCTGTCAGGCCTGGAGGCTGAGGCTGCGATAATGGGTCTCTTCCACAGCTGCTATTCAAATGGCCTTTATTATAGGCTTATTATTTATTAAAATCACATAATCTCATGTTTGCTATCCACCTGTCATATTAAATATGTATTTCCAACCACTCCTCATGACATCTTCCAAATGATCCACTAGTACCACAGTAGTATCATCTGTCTACAGCACCCCTTATTATTCCATATTATATCTACTCCTATATCTCCTCCTATTACTCCATATAACCTATCCTATATCCCCTCCTATTACTGCATATAACCTCTCCTATATCTCCTCCTATTACTCCATATAACCTCTCCTATATCTCCTCCTATTACTCCATATAACCTCTCCTATATATCCTCCTATTACTCCATATAACCTCTCCTATATCTCCTCCTATTACTCTATATATCCTCTCCTATATCTCCTCCTATTACTCCATATAACCTCTCCTATATCTCCTCCTATTACTCCATATAACCTCTCCTATATATCCTCCTATTACTCTCTATATTCTCTCCTATATCTCCACCTATTACTCCATATAACCTCTCCTATATCCCCTCCTATTACTGCATATAACCTCTCCTATATCTCCTCCTATTACTCTATATATCCTCTCCTATATATGCTCCTATTACTCCATATATTCTCTCCTATATCTCCTCCTATTACTCCATATAACCTCTCCTATATATCCTCCTATTACTCCATATAACCTCTTATATCTCCTTCTATTACTGCATATATCCTCTCCTATATCTCATCCTATTACTGCATATAACCTCTCCTATATCTCCTCCTATTACTCCATATATCCTCTCCTATATCTTCTCCTATTACTCCATATAACCTCTCCTATATCTCCTCCTATTACTCCATATATCCTCTCCTATATCTCCTCCTATTACTCCATATAACCTCTTATATCTCCTCCTATTACTCCATATAGCCTCTCCTATATATCCTCCTATTACTCCATATAACCTCTTATATCTCCTTCTATTACTGCATATATCCTCTCCTATATCTCCTCCTATTACTCCATATAACCTCTTATATCTCCTCCTATTACTCCATATAACCTCTTATATCTCCTCCTATTACTGCATATAACCTCTCCTATATCTCCTCCTATTACTCCATATAACCTCTCCTATATCTCCTCCTATTACTGCATATAGCCTCTCCTATATCTTCTCCTCTTACTCTATATATTCTCTCCTATATCTCCTCCTATTACTCCATATATCCTCTCCTATATATCCTTCTATTACTCCATATATTCTCTCCTATATCTCCTCCTATTACTCCATATAACCTCTCCTATATATCCTCCTATTACTCCATATAACCTCTTATATCTCCTTCTATTACTGCATATAGCCTCTTCTATATCTCCTCCTATTACTCCATATAACCTCTTATATCTCCTCCTATTACTCCATATAACCTCTCCTATATCTCCTCCTATTACTGCATATAACCTCTCCTATATCTCCTCCTATTACTCCATATATCCTCTTCTATATCTTCTCCTATTACTCCATATAACCTCTCCTATATCTCCTCCTATTACTCCATATATCCTCTCCTATATCTCCTCCTATTACTCCATATAACCTCTTATATCTCCTCCTATTACTGCATATAACCTCTCCTATATCTCCTCCTATTACTCCATATAACCTCTCCTATATATCCTCCTATTACTGCTTATAGCCTCTCCTATATCTTCTCCTATTACTCCATATATTCTCTCCTATATCTCCTCCTATTATTCCATATATCCTCTCCTATATCTCCTCCTATTACTCCATATAACCTCTTATATCTCCTCCTATTACTCCATATAACCTCTCCTATATCTCCTCCTATTACTCCATATAACCTCTCCTATATCTCCTCCTATTACTCCATATATCCTCTCCTATATCTCCTCCTATTACTCCATATAACCTCTTATATCTCCTCCTATTACTGCATATAACCTCTCCTATATCTCCTCCTATTACTCCATATAACCTCTCCTATATATCCTCCTATTACTGCATATAGCCTCTCCTATATCTTCTATTACTCCATATATTCTCTCCTATATCTCCTCCTATTACTCCATATATCCTCTCCTATATCTCCTCCTATTACTCCATATAACCTCTTATATCTCCTCCTATTACTCCATATAACCTCTCCTATATCTCCTCCTATTACTCCATATAACCTCTCCTATTACTCCATATAACCTCTCTTATAGGTCCTCCTATTACTCCATATAACCTCTCCTATATCTCCTCCTATTACTCCATATATCCTCTCCTATATCTCCTCCTATTACTCCATATAACCTCTTATATCTCCTCCTATTACTCCATATAACCTCTCCTATATCTCCTCCTATTACTCCATATAACCTATCCTATATCCCATCCTTCTTTACATCTCACTATAGCTCCACTTTGCACTCCTTTCTTGAGCATATTTCATTTACTACTATGTAATGTGATATATGTCTCGGCATTATGTATAATTACTACACTTTCTCTTTATATTGTGATCCGGCATATGGTTTATGCAGCATTTAAGAGATTATCAGAGCAGCCCAGTCATTTACCTCCATCCTGTTTGATATCCCTCCTCCCTCGCTTATGGTGAAGGCTCATCATGTGGAAGTAACATGTCCTGACAATGCCCCAGTTCCCATAATGATGCATATTGGAGAAAGCATTTTTTGTACACAATTTATTTTTAAAGATTTTTTTTATTGATGCAGAATTTTGGTTACAATTTATTCTTTATTATTATTTTTTTGCTAGTTTTTCTTCTTGCGGTATGATGGTTTGATTTTGTTTTTGTTTCTCCAGATATGCCCCATATTTTGTAAAATGTATTACTTTAGACTTTACTCCCTGCTGGTTGACACTGATACGAAGATTTTAACATTTGTTTTTCAGATGAATGACATCTACCAATTTGTTCACTTGTTAAACCCAGAGACCGTCTTGATATTTGAAACTCATAGGGAGTCATTTATTAAAGGTTGCCTGGCATAAAAATAGTTGCAAAGGTCATTTTACAGTACTTGCTATACAGCAGCACATACAGTGCCTCTCACATCCAGAGCCTCCCTGGTGACATCTCCTCTGATGTAGGTCTTCTCATCAAATCAAATCAAATCAAATCAAATCAGCTTTATTGGCAGGACTAAATACATTTTAGCATTGCCAAAGCATGTGGTAAATAATTGGGTAGGGTTGGGGGTGGGGACAGGTCCAGGGTGGGGGTATAGGAGTCCATAGTATATCAGGCTCCTCTCAGTCCATGGCAGGCAGTAATATATTGTGCTGCTATGGCCGCTGTGTTCTCCTCTTCCCCCAGCAGTATGGGGAGTCTCTCTTCCTCCTCCATGGAGGTGAAGTCTGGGCAGAGATCAGACAGTCTCCTGAAGTGAGTCTCTCTCACTGCTGAGTATTTGGGGCACCGCAGCAGGAAATGAGCCTCATCCTCCACGGCCTCCTGGTCGCACTGCTGGCACAGTCTGCTCTCCCTGGGCATGTACCTCTGTCGATGACGCCCGGATTCAATGAGCAGGCTGTGGGCGCTTAGTCTGTACCGGCTCAGGATCTGTCTGTCTTTTGGATTGGGGAGTTTCTCCAGATATGGGGCCAGTTTGTACTCCCTCTGCAGGCTCTGGTATACTGTCAGCTTCTGGGATGTTCTTATGTCGTTTTTCCAGACGCTAATATACTCCTCTTTGAACTTGTGTATCGTCCTCTGGATTCCGCCCTTTGTCAGGCTATATTGGTTGGTGGATTGGGCAGGCTGGGTTTGGGTGACTTGTTGCGGGGTGCTTTGTTTTTCTGGGGCTTCTTGGTGTAGCAAGGCTTTGTGATGGTAGGAGCTGGGACTGCTGCTATGTAGATGGGCTCTGAATGATAGCGCCCTCTTCTGTACAGCAAAGTAGAGTGGGAATCTGCCCAGTTCTGCTCGACAGGCGCTGTTTGAGGTGCCCCTGTGGACCTGGAGAAAGTGTTTGCAGAGTTCTAGGTGGAATAGTTCTGTTGGCCCAGAGTCCCACTTTGCCCGGTCTGGGTATGTGTCTGGGCCCCAGACTTCGCTGCCATACAGGAGGATTGGGGCGATGATGGTGTCAAGGATTTTAAGCCAGACGGTCACTGGTGCTTTAAGGTGATACAGACGCCTTCTGATGGCATAGAAGGTTTTGCTCGCCTTGTCTTTCAGTGTTTCCATGGCTTTCTTAAAATTCCCTGATTGGCTGATTTCTAGGCCCAGGTAGGTGTAGCTGTCTGTTTCTGAAATTGGACAGTTGTTTAGCAGGAAGAGAGGACGCCCGGCTGCTTTTCGATTTCTTTTCTGGAACACCATGATGTTGGTTTTCTTTGGATTGATGGGCAGTGCCCATGTGTTACTGAACTTCTCCAGGATTTTCAGGTTATCTTGGAGACCTTTCTCAGTTGGCGATAGTAGCAGAAGATCATCTGCATAAAGGAGAAATTTCACCTCAGTGTCATGGAGGGTGAGACCAGGTGCTGAGGAGGACTCCAGAGCCGCCGCCAGCTCATTGATGTAGATGTTAAACAGGGTTGGACTGAGGCTGCAGCCCTGTCTGACTCCTCGGCTCTGCTGGAAATAAGCCGTTCTCCTCCCATTTACCTTCACGCTGCATCTGTTCTCAGTGTACGAGCTTCTGATGACATCATATGTTTTTCCTCCTATTCCGCTTTCAAGAAGTTTCAGGAATAGGCCCGGATGCCACACTGAGTCAAAGGCCTTCTTAAAGTCCACAAAGCAGGCATAGATCTTTCCCTGCTTTGTATTGTGGACATGGCTCTTGATGAGGCTCTGCAGGGTGTAGATGTGGTCCGTGGTGCGGTGGTTTGGTATGAAGCCTGCTTGGCTTCTGCTGAGGATGTTGTGCTGGGTGAGGAAGCTGAGGATCCTCTTATTCAGGATACTGCTGAGGAGTTTTCCCAGGTTGCTGCTGACACATATCCCTCTATAGTTGGCTGGGTCATACTTGTCTCCGCCCTTGTGTATGGGGGTGATGATGCCCTGGTTCCAGCTCTGGGGGAAGTAGCCGGCACTCAGCACAACATTGTAGAGTTTTACTAATGCGACCTGGATACCTGGCGGGCTGTATTTGATCATTTCTGGAAGAATCCCATCTGGGCCGCTGGCTTTTTTACTCTTTATCATTGAGATCCTCTCTGTTATCTCCTGCAGCGTGATCGGTGTGTCTAGAGGGTTTTGGAAATCTTTGATTTTTTCCTCCATATCCTTCAGCTTTTTCGTGATTTCTTTTTGTTCTGGGCTTTGATCCTCCCTCGAAATGGCTTTGTACAGGTCCTTGAAGTACTGGAGCCAGATGTTGCCGTTTTGGATGTGGAGGTTGGTGTTCTTGCTGGTTTTGTCCATCTGCTTCCATAGTTCCCAGAAGCAGTTGTCCTGGAGAGCGTCTTGGAGTTGGAGGAGCTTGGTTGAGATGTTGCCTTGCTTTTTCTTTCTGAGGGTATTTTTGTATTGCCTTTGTATGTTGTTGTAGGCTTCCCTCAGACTGGGGTTGTTCGGATCTTGGTGTTTCCTATTTGAGGCCATTCTTAGCGCCTTCCTTATATCTTTACACTCCCGGTCAAACCAGCTGTTGGGTTGTTGCTTTTTTGGCCTTCTGTTGCATCTTTTGAGGTCAGACATTTCCGCCATGGTGCAAAGTATATTATTAAAGTCCCTTACCGCGAGATTTACTCCTTCTGGATTCAGCTCATACACTTTCCTATGGAAGTTATGGAGCATCTCCTGGATCTCTGTGCTGTTTATGGTCTCCATATACTTTGGGGCTGACATCTTGGACCATTTAAAAGATGGAGGTAGGCTGAAGAGGCCGGTCTGCTGACATGTTTGTGCTGGTAGTTTACTTGTGGATTTTATGTATAGGAGCAGTTGGTTGTGGTCTGACAGGTGTGTCTGTGGGGTGACTATGAAGCTACTAACATTTTTGGGGTCCATATCTGTGATGGCATAGTCTACTACACTGTTGCCTACATAGGAGTTTAGGGTATATCTACCAAGAGAGTCTCCCTTGGTGCGGCCATTGAGAATATGAAGTCCGAGGCTTCGACATAAGTTCAGCAATGTTCTGCCCCTTTTGTTTACTGTGCTGTCATAGCTGTTCCTCTCGGTGTGTACTGAGCTGTCACAGTCAGTGTCTGCTCCGAATATATAGACATTTCCGTCAGTTGTCAGGTAGTCTCTCTCCCTCCCTGTTCTTGCATTGAGGTCTCCAAAGATCAGAACATTGCCCAGGGCCTGGAAATGGGCGGCTTCCCTCTGTAGGATCTCAAAGCTGTCGGGATTGAAGTATGGAGACTCTGGTGGAGCTATGTATGCTGCACAGAGGTAGATGTCAGCCGGAGAGGTGAGGATGGAGCGGGCTATCCTTACCCAGATGTGGCTGTCTCCTCTCTTTACTGGTCTGATCTGCTCATGGAGCTCCTCTTTATACCAGATTAATATTCCTCCTGAGCTCCGGCCCAGCTTGACATTTTTGTTTTTTAGAGCAGGGACAGAGATCTCCCTGTATCCGGTGGGCACCATGGAATTAGTCTCTGTTTGAGTCCACGTTTCTAGGAGGATCTGTATGTCAATGTTTTTTAGTCTTTGGGTAAAGTCTGGATCGTGTGTCTTACATCCGAAGGCTGAAGCGCTCAGGCCCTGAATGTTCCAGCTGCTGATAATAAGAGATGTCATTTTTTTTTTTTTTTTCTGTATACCTTGTAATGAGCTGCCCTGTGTAGGACAAGCTGGATTATAGACTGGTGGCCATATTCTAGCAGTTTGGTCCAGTCAGTGTTCTGCACAGAGTGCTGAGCAGGGTCTTTATCTCCTCAATGTCTTTGCTCTGCATTACTTTATGTGAGGCAGGTGGATTCCTCCATGGTTTGTGCCTCTGATGGCCATATTTTGGGTAAAGGTCACCATTTCCAGTTTGTTGAGGAGGGTATGAGGTTTCAGGTCTATTTGTTGTTGGTGACTTTTCCATAGGCTTTTGTCTTGTGTGGGGTCTGGGCCGGGGGTCTCTGTTGAGCACTAGGTCTTTGAATTCTTTGGCTAGAAGGCTGACTCCTTGGTTATTGAGGTGTTTATTGTCATATAGGTGATGATGGTTTATGGAGGGGTGTTGTGCCAGGGTGATGTCTGGCATGGCGCTGATTTTAGCTGCCAGCTCTGTGTTGATGCTCTGGATGATGTGTTCAGGGATGTCCTTTCTTGGGAGCAGAGATGACAGGATGATATTACAGCTGGGGAACTTCTGCTGTGCGGTCCCTGCTAGCTGGCTCAGTTGTCCTGCTATTTGCTGGTGCTGGTCCTGGAGGTTATTGGTGCCTGTGTGTATGATAATGTGGTTGGGTTTGATGAAAACCCAACTTTTCTTTAGCCACGCTTCATCTCTGCAGAGTGTGACACACAGACATCTTAGCTTCCTCACTTTTCTATCATCATCCCCCAACCTGGGGATAATTATCCTGCTGCTCGCTGTGCTCCCCAATACCCCCAAATATTATCCTGAGGAAAACTGAGTGCCCCCCATAGTAATAGTGCTCCTCCAAGTCCCACCAATAGCAATTCATTTCTAGAATGCACTCATTATTAATACTACCCCTACAGTGCTCCCCACAGTGATAATGCTCCCCATGAGTGCCCCATTAGTAGAAGAGCCCTTCTTTATTAATAATGCCCTCACAGAGCCCCCAGTAAAAATAAGGACCTCTATTATTCCCCCGGTGGTAATAAAGCTCTCTACAGACCCCTCAGTAGTTATAAGGCCCCATAGTGCTCTTAGTAGAAATAAGGCGGATCTATAAGTCACTTTTTTAGAGCCCCCAGTCATAATAAGAATGCCTATAGTGTCCCCTGGATTTATAATGCCTCCACGTGCCCCCAGTATTTATGTTGTCCCCCACTGTTATAATGCTCCCCCCCAGTATTTATATTACCCCCAATATTTACAATGCCTGCTACTGTTAAAATGCTGGCCCTGAGGTGCCCCCAGTATTTATACTGCCCCATACTGTTATAATGCTCACCCTGAAGTTCCCCCTGTAGTTATAATATATGCCTTCAACATACAGTCCCATGTAAATAATATCACCCCCTCCCCAGCCAACTCCAACATGCAATCCCATGTAAACAACACTGCCCCTAAACATTCAGTCCCATATAAATAAAGTCACTAACTCCCCCAGCCGCCTTCAACATGGAGTCCCATGTAAATAACATTACCACCTCAACATTTAGTCCCATGTAAATAACATTATTTCCCTCCCTCCGCTATAGTATCTTATGTAAAGAACATCACACCATCTCTCCAGCCCCCTCCAATATACAGTTCCCATGTAAATAACATCACACCCTCCCCAGCCACCTCCAACATGCAATCCCATGTAAATAACATCACCCCCTTAACATTCAGTCCCATGTAAATAACATCACATCCTCCCCCAGCTGCCGTTAACATACAGTCACATGTAAATAACATCACCCCCTCTCCTGCACTGGTCACATGATGGTGACATCATCACAGGTCCTCAACCACTGCCTTTAGCACTGATCACATGACTGTGATGTCATCACAGGTCCTTCAGGTCTTGCAATGTATTAGATTCAATTGTGTTGCCATCCTGAGGAGGTCAATACAGTTGTATCTGTCTGGCAGGCAGTACATTCAGGGCCTGGGACAAAACATCTGGGTCCCAGGCCCCGAATGTTTTCACTTAGCATAAAGAGGGAGATTTATCAAAACGGATGTAAAGGAAAACTGGCTTAGTTGCCCATAGCAACTAATCAGATTACAACATTCATTTTTCAGAGCTCCATTGGAAAATGAAAGGTGGAATCTAATTGGTTGCTATGGGCAACTAAGCCAGTTTTCCTTTACACCAGTTTCATAAATATCCCCCAATGTCTAACTGTCCTGAAACAGATGTTCCCACTTGGTTTATCTCACCTAGGAACCGAACACCTTACTAAGCGCACTCATCGATGGAAAATATTCTGTTGATCAGCACAGTGTCTACCTATTTAGCTTATGTAACATCTTCCCACTTTGATAATCCCACCTAGGAGACAAACTCTTAGCCATATGTCTTGGGACGTAGCTCTGAAGATGGCCATACACAGTAGTCTAAAGTTGATCAAAACAATGATTTCATTCACAATTATTGTTTCGTTAAGTGACATTTAACAATGAATGATCGCGTTAAAGCGGTGGCCCACGGCTTTTACTGCTCTGTTTACTGGGCCTGGGTTTCCATGTCCTGGCGGAGCAGACCTGCCACCTGCTCTCACTGTCCTAGCGGTTGCTCTGTCTCAGCATGCAGACTAAGGCGTCTTCTCCTCTGCCCGTAGGGCAAGTTCTCCCTCCGGCTCTTAAAGGACCAGTGCGCACTCCCTTATCTGCTTCATCCTATGGCTGGCTACCTTGGGGTACTTAAGGCACCTTCCTCTGTGGGAGGGTGCCTGAGCAGTAAGTTTCGTAGCTTGCTAGTTATCTATGTAGGTGTGCTGTTTCGGTTGTCTGCCCATGTACCTACTTTCTGCCGTTTTTTGGGGATTGTGATCCTTCACTGTGACTGATTTTCATATTTACCCTTCGCAGTTCTCTGACCTTATACATGCTACACATATACTGCCTGTCCTGACCTCAGCTTGTCCCTGACTACACTTTTGCCTGACTCATCTGTGTCCTGCACCAGTGTCTCTGACCCCTGTTGGTTAGTTGTAAATCTTACATAGACTAGTCTAGGAGGTAGCAGCCTGGCGATTCCTCTGCAGCAAAATTCATATCCTTGTAAAGGTGTTAAAGTGTGAAAATCAGGGGACTGCCAGGATAACATTCTTAGGTGTAGCCCAAAGCCATATCTTTTGGTTGACACATGTGTTCCAGACCCACTGCCATAACAGATTGTTTTAGCCATCAGATCATCATCATCTGCAAAGAAGATGGCCAGGTTTAATATTTTTGTAGGATAGTTGGACAAAAGATATTTATTTGAAGATCATTCCCAAAAAGATCTTTTGTTGAACATGTATAGCCAGCTTGAGCACATGTAAAGGCCACAATACACATTAGTGTACTGTTGACCCAACCTGGCCATTCTCAGCATTACAGATGATTTCAGGGGAGAAAAGGATCTAGCAAAGTGAATATTTTCACCAGATCTGGCAGTGGCTTCCTCCCTTTTCCCAAATGAATACGCATACACGGTCAGCCAAACTTAACATGTATGTGTATGGGGAACTTGGGAGGGAGTCGGAAGAGCTAGCTCATGGCCGATCGATCATTCTTTCCACTTTGGTTGTCTAACCTAGAAGCTAAACTCCTACCATTATGTCTATGGTCACCCTATATGGAAAGTTGTCCTTTGTACAGCATATTTGGAGGCAAACCTTCCAATTCTGGTTATCTCAATGGGAACCAGACTTCTAGCTATGGGCATTGGGCAACCACCTGTGGGAAGTAGTCCTTTGGCCATCCCACTTTGTATTGTAAAACATTTTCCTACTTTGGTAATCAACCTTAATGTCCACTTGGTTGGAGACAGACTAGAATTTAGTTATATGACTTAGAAACTGGACTCCTATCTATGGGCAACCTACTTCATGGAAATCTGTCCTTTGAACGATGCAGTTGTCTATTAATTAGGTTATGAATAATCTTATCATTTTGATTATCTTATCCAGACACCAACCTCCTTGCTTTACTTCTATGGACACTCTCTATGAAAAGTAGTCCTTTGGACAGCATAGTTGGAAACAAACCACCACACTTGATTTTATCTAGACACTGACTAGTTATGAGAAACCACCTGTGGTAGTGTAGTCCTTTGAATAGTGCATTGTCTACTTTGCTGGATTCTGAAACATCTTCTCACTTTGGCAATCTCACCTACGAACCAATTTCCCAGCCTTATATTTGTGGACACCCTTTTGTGTAATATATTCATTTGGATAGAATTTTATTGGCACTTGAATTACCTTCACAGAATACAGATACGCTTATGTCACAGTGATGAAAATATTTTATATGGAGCCATGTCTACTAACATTACAATCTTTGAGGAAGGATACACAAGATACCACCATTGTTCCACGGTAGCTTTCTCTATTATACTTTAAAATGAGTTTTTCCAACCAGATAATAATATTTTCCCCATGTGTTCGGATCTATGCTACTAACAGATGGTTACAAAGTAGTAGTGGAGAAGAAATTTAACTTGGGTTGTGATGCCACTGACTTGAAAATTGGTAAGCTCTTTGAAACCAGAAATGTGTTTATAATAGTTGTAACCCCCTCCTCCTATTCAAGAAATTCATACAAAGTACATGGAAGTTGTGCTCGATCTTAAAGCATGGCAGTCAAATTTAGGACAATTAGCCTAATATAATGTAACTTTGGAAGTGTTCTTCTCCTTACAGAGAATGCCAGGCATTTTGAAGGAGGTCAGATGTTCTACATACTGTAACTCTTGGCTGTACTAGTGTTCTGGCGTCAGCTTGATCCTCACCCCATACACATGTATGCTCAATTCAGCAGTTGAACTCCAACAGCCTGATTGTTATCTTTCTCAGCTTCTACTATTGGGTAAGAGTTATGAAGCCTCCACACACATTAGCAAGTTGACCAATTCTGCTGGTCCGGCCAATATACATCTAATGTCTACGGCCAGCTTTATCCACAGTAGCCACAAAATACCAAGTACAATAAGTACCAATAATACTATAAACCAACATTACATGGTATACCACCCCCTGCTCAAGTTCCATACTTTCAAAGTGGCTGGGTAATTCTATTTTTGAGCCACAGTAATGACTTTCTACCATTTGGGAACCTCAGTCATGAAAGCACAAGCCACAGAGAATTGTTTTTATAGGCTCCACCCTAAACCCACTCATTATTTTGGTCACTCCTTCAAAACCAACTTCATTCCAAGTAATTGACATGACACCAAGCCACCTTGTAGCCACTGCATACTATAATAAAGTAATGTAGGCCATATAGTAGTGCCGGAACCAAAATACAGTCACCACACAAAGTCATCCTTATTTCCAGAAGAAAATGAAAACTATGAAAGCAAGTGCAAAAGTTCCCTGCACTGCCCCCACAGGAGAAATGAAGCATTACATGATAACCATTGTAATACATGAGCTGTCCATATAATCCATTATAGCTTATTGATGTGGGGCCCAAAATGCTGCACCCGCTCTATTAACTCATAATGCCATAACAGCAAAAGTTATGCTGTTGGCCCCTAGTTCCTGTACCTTCTCTTCTTCCACATCTTGGGTGATTTGGGTTATTTAAGGAACAACTTTTAAGATTACTTGATAGCACAGTATTAGTACGTTATCACTACGGCATCATTTCCTTGGTAGAACATTATATCATAAAATTACGCAGAGGAAGACCTGCTACTGGGACTCCCAATGGTTCATACTGGGGTCACAGTAAAACGAACACGTATCCTTGGCAGATATCACAGTATAAATATTGAGTGATCCTTTAATAGGAATCAGATTTTGTACTTAGCGTTGTCCAAAACAGTCCAAAATGAGATTTCAGTTTGAAATTTAAAGGAAAAGAAGGTAGAAGTAAGTTACATAGTTGATATGGTTGAAAAAAGACATAAGTCCATCAAGTTCAACCAAGGAATAGGTGGGGACGCAAATCCAAGAAGGATGTGAGACTTAGATTTCTACACATTTTCATAAGCATTAATGTTGTTTACTTTTAGGAATTCATCTAAACCCTTTTTGAAACTGTCCACTGTTCCTGCTGTGACCACGTCCCGAGGAAGTCTATTCCACAGCTTCACAGTTCTTACAGTAAAGAAGCTTAAAGAAGCTTTGACACTTCTGGAGAATGAACTTTTTCCTCTCCAGTCGGAGGCAGTGCCCCCTTGTCTTCTGAGCGCATTTTACATGGAACAGTTTTTCACCGTATATATTGTATGGCCCATTTATATATTTGTATAGGTTAATCATGTCCCCCCTTAGACCTCTCTTCTCAACACTAAATAAATTATATTCTTTAAATCTTTCTTCATACCTAAGAACCTCCAAGCCCCTTATCAGTTTAGTCGCTCTCCTCTGTACTTTTTCCAGCTGCAGTGTATCCTTTCTATGGACTGGTGCCCAGAACTGAACTGCATATTTCAGATGAGGCCGCACCAACGCTTTGTAAAGTGGTAACATCACATCCCTGACCCGCGAGTCCATGCCTCGTTTAATGCATGACATAATATCCGGGTGGCCTTAGAAGCAGCTAATTGACATTGTGCTGTTATTTAATCTACCATCCACAAGGACACCCAAATCCTTCTCTATAAGTGACTCTCCCAGTGTTACATCCCAAAGGACACATGTAGCACAGAGATTATTATTACCGAGATGCATAACTTTTCATTTGTCCACATTGAACCTCATTTGCCAAGTTGATGCCCAATCACTCAGAGTGTTCAAGTCAGCTTGTAGTTTATGGACATCTTCCATAGACCATACAGTACTACACAGCTTAGTGTCATCTGCAGAAATAGAAATGGTGCTATTAATCCCATCCTCGATATCATTAATAAATAAATAAAATAATAAAGGACCCAGCACTGAACCTTGGGGTCACCACTTATTACCCGGGACCATTCTGAATAGGAATCATTGACCACAACTCTCTGGACACGGTCCTTCAGCCAGTTTTCATCCAATTACAGACTATTCTTTCCAAGCCTATAGACCTTACTTTACCTATTAAACGTCTATGAGGGACAGTATCAAAAGCCTTTGCAAAATCCAGAAATACTACATCCACAGCCGCCCCTCTGTCCAGGCTACTACTCACCTCACTACATCCACAGCTGCCCCTCTGTCCAGACTACTACTGACCTCACTACATCCACAGCCGCCCCTCTGTCCAGGCTACTACTTACCTCACTACATCCACAGCCGCCCCTCTGTCCAGACTACTACTGACCTCACTACATCCACAGCCGCCCCTCTGTCCAGGCTACTACTTACCTCACTACATCCACAGCCGCCCCTCTGTCCAGGCTACTACTGACCTCACTACATCCACAGCCGCCCCTCTGTCCAGGCTACTACTTACTTCACTACATCCACAGCCGCCCCTCTGTCCAGGCTACTACTGACCTCACTACATCCACAGCCACCCCTCTGTCCAGGCTACTACTCACCTCACTACATCCACAGCCGCCCCTCTGTCCAGGCTACTACTCACCTCACTACATCCACAGCCGCCCCTCTGTCCAGGCTACTACTCACCTCACTACATCCACAGCCGCCCCTCTGTCCAGGCTACTACTTACCTCACTACATCCACAGCCGCCCCTTTGTCCAGGCTACTACTCACCTCACTACATCCACAGCCGCCCCTCTGTCCAGGCTACTACTCACCTCACTACATCCACAGCCGCCCCTCTGTCCAGGCTACTACTTACCTCACTACATCCACAGCCGCCCCTCTGTCCAGGCTACTACTCACCTCACTACATCCACAGCCGCCCCTCTGTCCGGGCTACTACTCACCTCCTCATAAAAGCTGTAGCTTTGTTTATGCTGCCCCCCCCCCCCCCGTTAATAGTGAGGGGAAATCTTGGGTTTTATGCACAGCTCCATACAACTACTCTATAATCTATAGACTTGTATGAGGGCCTGCTGTACCTCTTTCTCCAGTACCAATCTACTGTATATAAAAAAAAAACAAATATGGCAGTTTTCACACTGGCCACTAGGCCTAATAATATGTTCTGTACAGGTAAAGTTTCAGCAGTCCTCTCATTATCTCACAGACAGGATTAAAATGACAGATATCACCTATACATAGATAAAACAGGATCCACCATTCACAATAGGTGATATCACAGCTTTTCTACTCCCTCCCGACCTCTGCACAGGTCACTGAGCATGCCCAGAAAACTCTTCCATAGAAATCAATGGCGTCTCCTCCTGACCACTGTGTCTATGGCCCACAGGGCTGCCGCAAAGAACAGGAAGCCGTGATGTATTTTAGGCCTAGTGGCCGATGCGAAAACTGCACAATAAATTATTTTGATAACTATAAATAGGGGTATGGATTATTAATTTTTTAATTACCATTTTTTTTTTGCATTGATTTAATCAAAACGTCACGTTCCGACGACGCATTCCCTTTAAGGAACAGCCTATGAAAATGTACAAAAAACGGAGGCCCATAGCAACCAGATTCCAGATTTAATTTGGCGCTTGTGAACATGAAAGACGCAATATGGCTGCCGTTCACAGGCTAGAGATTTCAGTGTCTCGAAATCACTTCCATCCGTCTGATGGGGGGGAGGGGGGGAGCAGAAATCCATGTGCTTCCCGTCAAAAACAAACCTCATTCCTCAGTCACAGAACTGTCTGCAACACAATCTGGCGAGTGTGAACTGTAGGCATGTATGACGTATCGATATGCCCTGAGTAGCAGATTGGTGGTCTTCTGACCCTTAGGATCCCACCACTTGGGACTGCCTGCCCGGTGATGGTAGCACATGAGAAGTACAGTGTGAACACGCCACTAAAATAACACCACATAAGCACAGAACGAGCATGACTAATAGCATAGCGCTTCCACAGCCCCATACCTGCTGGACCAGGTCCTCTCATCTGAACCTGCCATGAGCTTTTTTAGGATTTACATATTTTTGGAGCCAGAATAGTTTGGAGATAGGGTCTGCGATGTGCTGGCATGGAAGAGGTTACAGCGCACGGCTGTGACTTGTCCAAACAGGCTCTGGGCCTAATAAACATCCGTAATTACCAATGAAAGACCCTTCTTTGTCTAGACATTTCGGAAACTCCCTTGTGTCAGAATGACTTGCAAGCTGTGGGCTTCAGAGGGCCCCTAGGGACCAGCGCTTTCTAATAAAATGTGGCCCCTCTGGTCTGTCATCATGTGCCGGGGAGGGGCTCCCTCCTGACTACATAGGGAGGGACTCGTCCCGGCCACAGCTGTCTGAACAGCCACCCATGGGCAGCATGAGGACATCGGTCCTATCACCAAATGGGAAGATAACGGCGCCCCCTGTGCTTCTATGCCTGGTAGTGCTGGTTACAGAGAGGGACAGACATTTATAGAGTCTATAGGTCCTAGAGAGCGTGACATCATCTTATAGTGGGTCAGGCCTGGATATTGCCCGACTCCATGTCACATAGCTCCTCCCTCCTGTCTGTGTCACCCCGTGGTGGGAGGAGTAGACTCCATGTCACATAGCTCCTCCCTCCTGTCTGTGTCACCCCGTGGTGAAAGGACCAAAGCCTATGTAAGATTGCCCTCCTCCTGTATGTCACCCTGTGGTGGGAGGAGCAGACTCAGTGTCACATAGCTCCTCCCTCTTGTCTGTGTCACCCTGTGGTGGGAGGGTCTGACCCTATGTTGCATAGCTCCTCCCTCCTTTTTATGACACACTATGACGGGAGCAGCAGACCTGATGTCACATAACACCCGCATAATTATGTCACCCTGTGGTGGGAGGAGTAAACCACATGTTGGAATGCCCTCTTCCTGTCGGTGTCACCCTGTGGTGGGAGAAGCAGACTTCGTGTCACATAGCTCCTCCCTCTTTTCTATGCCACCCTGTTGTGGGAGGGGCAGATGCCATGTCACATAACTGCTCCCTCTTGTTTGTATTACCCTGTGGTGGGAGGAGCAAAGCCTATGTAGGATTGCCCTCCTCCTGTATGTCACCCTGTGGTGGGAGGGGCAGACTCCATGTCACATAGCTCCTCCCTCCTTACAGTGTCACCTTGTGGTGGGAGGTGCACACTCCATGTCACATAGCTCCTCCCTCCTGTCTGTGTCACCCTGTGGTGGGAGGTGCAGACTCCATGTCACATAGCTCCTCCCTCCTTACTGTGTCACCCTGTGGTGGGAGGTGCAGACTCCATGTCACAGAGCCCCTCTTATCTATGTCACCCTGTGGTGGGAGGTGCCCTACCCCCTCCTGATATGTCACCCTCTGCGAGAAGGATGAATTATTAAATGCCACGGACATACGGTCTAATGTCTGAGAGAAAAGCAGCAGAGTCCCAGCATAATCCCATTGTACATCTGGAGAACATACACGTCAGAGCCCAGAGGTCTGGGGCCTCGGTATCATGTAAACTTGGCTCCTTTTCCAGAAATTACAGCAGCTTTTTTTTCTTGCGAGTAAATCCTGTCTTGAAGTATGTGCCATGAATGTGCCGTTTCATATGTCGCTGCTCGCCAGATCCGTACTCCGCTGCCAAACTATGAATATGCTCAACAGCTTGTATGTAGGTGGTAACTGGAAAATGGGTGAGGAGCAGGCTGGACGGGGTTACACCTAAAGGAGAAGCTCTGCAGTCACCTCATAATGTCATAAACTAATAAAGTGTATAATGAAATGTAATTTTTTAGATTTCTGCTTGCTGTCAGTGAATAGAAACATTAATTTACATTCCACGCTCTTGCCCATTCTTATATTCAGTCTTCAGTAGCTACATACTAGCACTCTATGGATGTCTATGCATTGTCTTCTTGCCTGGCCCTGTTAATGGAGGAGGGGGAGGAGCTGCCAGAGGAAGAAGACGGAGCAAGGGTGCACCGAGTGGCTGGGACCCTCCCTCAGTGCACTTAACTGCTCCTTTGCATATGGATTGAAAGTACTTTATCTCCAGAGTGGAGCAATGGATTGCTAATAGCTAGCTATCATTACAATCAGCTGACCTCGCCCTACAAGGCATTGGATTTTCCGTGAATTTCGTGGGGGCAGATGCCCTATAAAGGGTATGACTACTTTTGCAACTCTGCAAATTGTATACAGGTCCTGTGCAGACCCATGTGTCTCCGTGATTGCAGAGACTACAAACAAGCCCTGTATGTTAACTTGATCATGTAGTCGTGTGTTAAAGTAGTTTCCACGGACTTTGATATTGGTGGCCTACCCTTAGGATAGTATGCGATAAAACTGTCTGCCTGCAGCCACCGCTAGGGGGAGCTCCGTGCATAGGAATACATATAGCAAACATTAAACTCAATGGAAGCTGCAAAATCTCTATGTACTGAGCTCTCCCCATTGAAAAATTCTGTGAAATAATGTTGGGAGGTTGGAGAAGGAAAGAGTTCAGTGTGGGGTCCCCCCTTACCATAGGCACCATGGAGGCAGTTGCACGTAAGGCTACATATTGTCATGGCCATGGTCATGGTCGTGACTCTTGAACCGCAGGCTGTTGCCTGCGGTTTGTATTTAGGTGTTCAACCACAGGTGAGGGCCGCTAGTGTGTTGCCTCACTTGTGGTTGCCGCGGGCAACAAGTTATATTGTATTGTCGCTGTAGATCTGCGCTGTTGCTAGGCAGCTTGCTGTAATCTGCATGCGGTTGCACTTGGCAACTTGGTTTGTATGTGTGCACTTTCCTTGTCTGGTGTGCATGGGGTTTATTTGTGTGTATTCCCCTTTAAGTTGCTTTCTTCCCTTCCCTGGTGTTGGAAGGGTTAATTCCCTTCTGTGTGTGTGAACACTGGGTGTGTCTCTATGTGGGTGTGACTACTTGGGCCTATAAAGCCTCAATGTATAGTGCAGGTCAGTGGGGTGCTTCAGCCATGCTTTGCTGGAGACACTCTCCTGGTATTTACATCTGCCAGTGGGGGCCACCCTTGTGGTCATAAACTAATTGTGATTCTTAAGTTTATGTGAGGTCCAGTTGATGCGTGTGTGCTGTGTCCACTGGTGTTTGAGCGTGGACACTTGCTGTATTGCACGGGATCCAGTCTGTGTGTCTGTGGCAGGTAGGTGTGGAAGTGCTTTTCATCCTCCTGCCATATCCATAGGCCGTTTATGTCCTCTTCCCTTTGCAGCTTGGCTAGTGAGACTCATGTTCCTCCGTGCCTAGGAAGAACAGGTCGTCTTACCCTGCTCCTTGTTCCAGGGCAATCCTGAGGGCTAGCAGGGACCCCAAGGCATCCGGTGTAGGAGTCCTCCCACCTTCAGGGTTGACTCATATGGTTAGGAGTCAGGGTCAGTTTAGGGATGCGATAGGAGGTGACCTGCTCCCTAATACTGTCGTCCTGGCCAAGCAGCGCTTAACATCTTCTGGCATCGCACGGCTGAGGGTTTTACCTCAGTTTTTCATGGCCATAGTATATATAACCCATAAACCCTAACATAATCTAACACATAAGATAAATAACTGAGACTGTCCAGAGCATAATATTAGTACAATGTATGATAAAGATACACACAAATGAACTATCACATATGTGGGTAATAAATGGTAGTCATTTGCACTTTACACTGGATGATATTCTTATCTCTTCCCATACTAGGGGCACTGTGGGGGTGTATAATGTATACAAAGGGCAGGGCAGGGGTTGGGATGTTCCCCCCCCCCCCCAAAAAAAAGCAATTACATTCATCCGTCATGAAAAATGGATGCAAAATGGTCATTAAAACTGACTGTTTTTAATGGCCTTGTGTGTATGTAGCCTTACCTTATTAGGTTGTCTGACTAGATTTTTCTGTTTTATCAAATAGATATATCAGATATACTTGAATACCCACCACATGTTCCTGTATTCACAGGACTTACTTCAGACCAATGTGTTCTTCCGATGGATCCATGTATACCTACCTACCTATACCTTTTATGAAGTTTATAATTAATTATTCTAATAAAGTATATATATATATATATATATATATATATATATCTGCTTATTCTCCCCTTGATCCATTACAATCTGGTTTCCGTACCTTACAGTCTACAGAAACTCCCTCACCAAAGTGACAAATGACCTCCTGACAGCAAAATGCAACGGTGACTACTCTCTACTCATTCTCCTTGACCTCTCTGCAGCTTTTTACACTGTAGACCACCATCTCCTACTCACCATGCTCCAATCTATCGGCCTAAAAGACACTGCCCTCTTCTGGTTCATATCTCTCTGACCGCTCTTTCAGTGTATCATTCACTGTCTTCACTTCTTCACCTCTCTCTCTTGCTGTTGGGGTTCCTCAGGGTTCAGTCCTAGGTCCTCTCCTCTTCTCTCTCTACACAGCTCCAATTGGACAGACCATCATTGGTTTCCAGTACCATCTCTATGCTGATGACACACAACTATACACTTCATCCCCCGACATCACCCCTGCTGTATTACAGAACACTAGTGGCTGTCTATCCACCATCTCTAACATCATGTCCTCTCTCTATCTGAAACTGAATCTTTCAAAAACTACACTTCTTGTGTTCTCTCCTACCCAAACCTTATATCTCCTCTCAGTGTGCAACACCATCATCACTCCTAGGCAGCACGCCCACTGTCTCGGTTTGAAGTTTGACACTGATCTTTCCTTTACTTGCTATATTGAATCTCTTGTCCGCCCAAGCCACCTGCCCCTCAAAAATATCTCTAGAATCCGCACCTTTCTCACTATGGAAACAACAAAAACTCTCATTGTTGCCCTGATCCATTCTCGCCTTGATTACTGTCCTCGCTATTAATTGGCCTCCCTCTCACCAGACTCTCCCCTCTCCAATCTATCCTTAATGCAGCAGCCAGTGTCACCTACATGTCCAACCGCCACTCCGATGCCTCCACTCTGTGCCAGTTATTGCACTGGTTGCCTGTACACTATAGAATCCAATTTAAACTGCTCGTCCTCACCCACAAAGCCCTTCACAGTGCTGCACCCCCCTACATCTCTTCCCTCATCTCTCTCTACCACCCTCTCCGTGCTCTACACTCTGCAAATGACTTACGACTGACATCCACCATAATCCAGGCCACTCACTCCTGGCTCCAAGACTTCTCCCGAGCTGCACCAGTTCTCTGGCATGCCCTACCCCAAGAAATTAGGTTAAATCACAATATACACCGTTTTAGCTGCTCCCTAAAAACACATCTTTCTAGGATGGCCCATCGCATCCCCTAATGTAACTCCTTTCCATATATTGACCATTTATCATCAGTTCCTGAATCTGATCCTCCACCAAACGCTCCACTGCACCCAGAAGCACCACAGATATCGGCTGGCAATGGCTCATGCAGCTTTATATCTACTCCCCTATTTTTCTCAACATGGCTGGACCATTGTACAAAACAAGCACTTTTACCTTTTGTGTCACCCCTATCTCCTTGTAGATTGTAAGTTCTTGTTGTGTCACCCCTATCTCCTCATAGATTGTAAGCTCTTGCAAGCAGGGCCCTCATTCCTCTTGTAATTATTGACTTATCTGTTGCTATGTTATTTATGACTGTTTGTACATAAACCCCTGAACTGTAAAGTGGTGCGGAATACGTTAGCGCTATCTAAATAAAGATTATTATTATATTTTATTATATATATATATGTTTTTTTGGTTTTGTGTCCCTTTGGTTGTAGTTTGAGAGATGACTTTGTATATTTCCAGGTGATACAACAGGGGTGCTATATTTATTTAGGAGCCCCCATTCTTTGATAGGAAATTCTGTAACTACATACTGTACCTCTACGTAGGAGCTGAATCGAGATATGAAAGTTGCTTTGTTAATGTGGTTGCAAAAGTTTACATACCCTTGAAGGATTGACTCCGATGACTACTCAAGACACTCTTATAGGTCCTGTTTTCAAAACAACCCGATAACCTGACCAGAAACCGATCTTGCCAGTTACAGGTTCCAGTAAACCTGCTGCTGCAGGTCTTACATGCTGGAGGAGGGTGGCTCAGTGGGAGGCCATCGAACATTTACATTTGAGACCACAACTTTTTAGTTGTGTAACTGGAAACCCCGCTGTTTATTGATATGAAATGCAGATAGGAGAAGTCTGTGGGAGTGATGTAGGTGTCAGACGGAGGAGATGAAGACTCATCATCTTATTCACTTGTAACCTTTAATATGGTTAGATAGAAAATGTCTGGAGCAGACGGCAGGACTCTTGAACAGAACAGCAGAAGTAAACAAGGATCAGGCTGAGGGACCTACCCCGCACAGAAAACACTACTCGCTGCTCTCATGCATCACGTCACCTCTTCTGACAGCTCTTCAGGTGACATTACTAACATTCCTGCAATAACTCAGAAGCAACTCACCAACTTACCTGTTCTCCATGTAGCTTGACGGACAAAAAGTTTATTTTAACCCTTCGTACAAGCGTTTGCTATATCCACGTAACAGATGATGGCGCAGAAGCCTAACCGGTATTTCCAGGCGGATGTTGTTGCATGTATTTAATTTTTACCAGCACATTAAAGTACCAACATTTTCAATAGCCAAGAAGGTATGAAATATTTTGGTGCTTCTGATAGCTATTTCTCAGGCTGTATAATAATCTAAGCTTTGAAACAAGACCAGGATCATGGTGCTAGCTTCTATACAGCCAAAGATATAACTGCAGGTAAGATTACAGCTCTGGAGTATAATACAGGATTTAACTCAGGATCAGTACAGGACAAGTAATGTATGTACACAGCGACTGCACCAGCAGAATAGTGAGTGCAGCTCTGGAGTATAATACAGGATTTAACTCAGGATCAGTACAGGACAAGTAATGTATGTACACAGCGACTGCACCAGCAGAATAGTGAGTGCAGCTCTGGAGTATAATACAGGATTTAACTCAGGATCAGTACAGGATAAGTAATGTATGTACACAGTGACTGCACCAGCAGAACAGTGAGTGCAGCTCTGGAGTATAATACAGGATATAACTTAGGATCAGTACAGGATAAGTAATGTATATACACAGTGACGCCACCAGCAGAATAGTGAGTGCAGCTCTGGAGTATAATACAGGATGTAACTCAGGATCAGTACAGGATAAGTAATGTAATGTATATACACAGTGTCTCCACCAGCAGAATAGTGAGTGCAGCTCTGGAGTATAATACAGGCTGTAACTAAGTATCAGTATGCATTGCGTTCATAAACATTTAGGGATCTTTAAGTGAATCCTTCCTTAAGACTCAGAGATCTTCTCTTTCTTCCTGTACAGCTGAGATGTCAGAGAGAATATTTCTCGTTATTTTAGAGGGTGAGATGAGCTGCTTTTGATCTTGCACAATGTTTAATAAGAAGAATATGTTAAAAATGCAGAATAGTTATGGTGGGATTTTATTATACATAAACCATCTGACAAGTTACATCTTACACTTATACCATGAAAACAGAATATTGCATTTTATAGATGTTATAAAGTAAATGCCCCCAATGTGAAGGTTATGTTGAGCTCAGCAGTGATGTATGCAGCCTTCCATTCTTCTGTTCGTAGTTCATATGCTTTTAGTCATTAGTTACCAACATTCAAGACTTGCTTTCGAGCTATATAATGGGAGTGAGAGGGTTCGGGTGTGATCACTGCCTGGTCCCGTCAAGTTGCAGAGAGAGCGGAGCCTTTATGTGTAAAGGTAACACCCCCTTTCCTCCTAGAGGATCATTTGCATATATTAAACATCATTTTTCTCAGCAATGCAGACACATATGAACATGGGACCAACACAGATGTCTTCAGCTGCCAAGCGCACATGGAACAGGTCAGCCAGCTTCATAGGTACAGAACTGCTGACAGATGCCCTTTAACAGTGCCATGCAGAGGTTGCTATCATGCATAGCACTAGGCAGAAAGTGATACCACAAATACTGTCAGCTAGAGACTGCCAGCATGAACAGTGCCAGCCAGAGAGCTCTTCATAAACGGTGCCATCTAATGGATGCCATCAAAAATGGTGCTAAATATAGAGTGCCCCATAAACTGTGTTGGACAGGGAGTATTCCATAAATAATATCAGCAAGAGACTGCTCCATAAGCACTGTCAGCCGGATAGTGCCCCATACGTACTGTTAATTCGAGAGTGCTTCATTAGCAATGGCAGGATGAGTCCTTAACAGTGTCAGCCAGAGAGGGCCCCATAATCAGTGTCACCCAGAGAGTGTCTCATATGCAGTGTCGGACAGTGGGAGCCACATAAATAGTGTCAGCCCGAAAGTGCTCAGTATCTGACAGTGTCCCACAAACAGTGTTGGACCGAGAGAGCCCTGTGAACAGTGATGGACAGAGAGTGCTCCATAAACTCCGAGTATATGAGTGTCTCACATACAGTGTCAGAAAGAGAGTGTCTCATAGACAGTGTCGGACAGAAAGTGCTTTATAAACAGTGTCTGACAGAGGGTGCCCCATAAATAGCGTCAGCCAGAAAGTGCTCCATAAACAGAGTCAGGCAGAGAGTGCTCCATAAACAGAGTCAGACAGAGAGTGCTCCATAAACAGAGTCAGGCAGAGAGTGCTCCATAAACAGAGTCAGGCAGAGAGTGCTCCATAAACAGTGTCAGACAGAGAGTGCGCCATAAACAGAGTAAGGCAGAGAGTGCTCCATAAACAGAGTCAGGCAGAGAGTGCTCCATAAACAGAGTCAGGCAGAGAGTGCTCCATAAACAGAGTCAGGCAGAGAGTGCTCCATAAACAGAGTCAGACAAAGAGTGCTCCATAAACAGTGTCAGACAGAGAGTGCGCCATAAACAGAGTAAGGCAGAGAGTGCTCCATAAACAGAGTCAGGCAGAGAGTGCTCCATAAACAGAGTCAGGCAGAGAGTGCTCCATAAACAGAGTCAGGCAGAGAGTGCTCCATAAAGAGAGTCAGACAGAGAGTGCTCCATAAAGAGAGTCAGACAAAGAGTGCCCCATAAAGAGAGTCAGCCAGAGAGTGCTCCATAAACAGTGTCAGCCAGAGAGTGCGCCATAAACAGTATCTGACAGAGAGTCCCCCATAGACAGTTCTGGACAGAGAATGCTCCATGAACAGTGTCAGACAGAGAGTACTCCATAAACAGAGTAGGAAAGAGAGTGCCCCATAAACAGTATCGAGCAGAGAGAGCTCCATAAATAGCAATGGACAGAGAGAGTGCACTACAAACAGTGTCAGACAGAGAGTTCCCCAAAAAGTGTCGGACAGAGAGTGCCCTATAAACAGCATCAGAAAGTGCTCCATAAACAGTATTAGACAGAGAGTACCCCATAGACAGTTCTGGACAGAGAAGGCCCTATAAACAATGCTGGACCGAGAGTGCTACATGAACAGCATTGAATAGAGAGTGCCCCATAGACAGTTCTGGTCAGAGAGGGCCCCATAGACAGTTCTGGACAGAGAGTCCCCCATAGACAGTTCTGGACAGAGAGTACCCCATAGACAGTTCTAGACAAAGAGGGCCCTATAAACAATGCTGGGCCGAGAGTGCTCCATAACCAGTATTAGATAGAGAGTGCAGTATAAACAGTGTCAGCCAGAATGCTCCATAAACAGTATTGGACAGAGGGTCCCTTATAGACAGTTCTGAACAGAGAGTGCTCCATAAACAGTCAGAAAGAGAGTACTACATAAACAGAGTTGGAAAGAGAGTGCTCCATAAACAGTATGATGAGTGTGCAGTGACTCATGGGGTGAGGCAGAGAGGATAGGAGTGATAGTTATCTTCACTCCAGCACTCCCTGTGGCCATGCAATTGTCGGAGGGCACACTCTTTTCTTTCCTCGGGGCATGCCTAGACTTTGTGGAAGCCTCCTGCCTGGTGTTACGTGGGGCAACCTTGCTGGTTGGCAGGAGAGCAGCTGGAGTGAGCTGGCAGACATGTGGTGGTGGAGTCAATGACCAGACCCATTTGGTTGCAATAAATAATCTTTCTACTGAAGGGATGCTGGTGGTAGTAGTACAGATAGCAGCAACAGGAACAGTTTAGTAGTAAGTTACACGGTAGTACTCTTCCCAATGGCAGTGTTTAGGCAGTGACAATGACGGTGGTAATCCTGCCTGAGTCTAATCTAAATATCTACATATGCTTCTCAATCCTCCTGAATAATCACAGGCGTGCAACACAATTCTTATTAACCCCCTGTGCAAAGCCCAGTCTGAGGGGTACAAGCCTAGATCAGGCGGCCAGACCATCTCTAAAATGTGGAAGGTATCGGAGAGACTTAGCCCATTCTACGTGCTGTAAAGTCTTAGTGCCATATAAGAGCGGTACCTTAGTGTCTATCCAAAGCATGGCCTTGCGATTCTCAATCATCAATGGAATCTGGTCTCTTTCTCTCGGGGTTATCCCATCTGTGTTCAGTAGTTTTGCTAGCAGTACAGTCTCAGGGATAGAGCTTCCCTAGATGAGGCCTAGTTCTGTGGAGCTCTCACAGCCACATCCTCTCTCCAGGCTGCAAACTCTGAACTACTCACTAGGAGGTGGGTCCAACCCATCTACTAACAACTAACTAAAAGTCTGCCAGACTGAAAGTGGCACTAGAATCAGTATTAGCCAGGTTGTGCTCCATAAACAGTGTCAGGATTACCCTCTTGATAGTATCAGACAAGAAGTTCCACCATAAACTGTGCCAGCCAGAGACTTCTGCCACAAGCCGCATAAGCCCGAGAATGCTGCCATAAACACTGTTGAGCACAGAGTGTCCCAAAAGCAGTATAAACTGACACACTGGTGTCTCTGTTGCAGACATGAGCACAGATCAGAGCTCAAAGAGTGCTTTCATTGAGTGATTGACCTCTACAGTGTAGAGGATTTGAGGACAACGTCGTGTAAACCCTTCCAGGAGTCCAGAGAGTCTCCCCTTTTCCTCAAGAGATGAAGTTAGATGTTTGTCTTAGGCCTCCACATTTTACCCTAATTTTTTTAAATCATTGTGGTAGTCGTCACCTCTTGTCTGTTTAATGCTGATATATAGACTGTAATAGCGAAATAGTGTTCATGTGTCTAGTCACTGAGACTGTCACTGGCTGTCACACCATCTTCACCAGACACATTTACTTTGCTCAGCACTAACTAGTTTTTTCTGTACACAGAATGTGGAACTAAGTAGATCATTTGGCCCCGTCAGAAGTTCCAGCACATGCTGGTGACAAATCCTGACCTGTTATGTTACTAAGAAACTCAATTTTACACGTTCCTTGCATCATCTGAACCATCTGAACAAGAACTGAGGAAGTGTAGTGGATCTACTCAGCTTTTCTCTAGTTATAGATGTAAAGCAATATGCGTACAGATAAAGCAGCACGATCATGTAAACCATATAAAAAAGTCTGAACCATATAAAACTGAGGTATCAGTCCGCTCTGGAAGTGTCCACCCTGAGTGCCAGTCTCACAGTATACAGAGCAAGATCACAGCATCACAGGAGCTGCTTATGGCCAAGGGCACAAGGGCATGTGAGGTCAGGAAAATACCGTCCATGTGCAGTACCCCAGTAGGACTAGTACAAAGCGTTAATTATTGCCAAGGAGTTAATGCAGTGTTATTAAAGGGGTTCTGCAGTTTGTTTAAACTGATGATCTATCCTCTGGATAGATCATCATCATCCTCATCATCTGATCGGCAGGGGTCCGACACCCGGGACCCCTGCCAATCAGCTATTTGAGAAGGCAGCGGCTCTCCAGCAGCGCTGCGGCGTTCTCACTGTTTACCGCTGGCCCAGTGATGTCACGACTAGTATCAACTGGCCTGGGCGCGGCTAAGCTACATTTAAGGGAACGGAGCTTAGCCCCACCCACGCTAGTTGATACTAGTCATGACATCACTAGGCCAGCGGTAAACAGTGAGAAGGCTGCAGCGCTCCAGCAGCGCCGCGGCCTTCTCAAATAGCTGATCGGGGTGTCGGACCCCCGCCGTTCAGATGCTGATGATCTATTCAGAGGATAGATCGTCAGTTTAAACAAACTGCTGAACCCCTTTAAGTTAAATGTTGTGATTTATTAGGTGTATGTACTCAATAGCAATGTATAAGGCAACCAAACCATTAACAAATTGGCAGACTGTTTAGGTTCAGGGTGATGGATCTGGTTCTCCCCATAGCTGGTTAGTAGGAGAGTGTGAGTCTAGCAGAGCAAGGGAGAAGACCTACATGTGCAAGCTCCTGAGAACCTCTGTCTCTGAGAGAAAGAGTCCAGTCATTTTAGGCTTTGACACTCGCGTTTTGGGCAGATCGGTCAAGGAACCGTTTGTATTATCGGTAACATAGCCAAGACGGATCCTTCATGAACTCCATTGAAAGTCAATGGGAGATGGATCAGTTTTCTATTGTGCCAGATTGTGTCAGAGAAAACGGATCTGTCCCCATAGACTTACATTGTGTGTCAGAACGGATCCGTTTGTCTCAGTTTCGTCAAGCGGACAGCAAAATGCTGCAGGCAGCGCTTTGGTGTCCGCCTCCAGAGCGGAATGGAGACTGATCAGAGGCAAACTGATGCTTTCTGAGCGGATCCTTTTCCATTCAGAATGCATTAGGGCAAAACTGATCCATTGGACTGCTTGTGAGAGCCCATGACGGATCTTACAAACGGAAAGCCAAAACATGAGTTTCTGCACCCATCAGGAGTTACTAAGGGCAGTGTTACGAATCAGTGATTGTGAACCCACTGTGCCAACAAAATAATTTGGCTTTGGGCTAAACCCTAAAACGTTATTCCGGCACTCCCCTTATATTCACCATTTAACCCCTGTACAGGGATCTGGACTTCGCTGTAGGGGAGCAACCTTTTGGGATAGTCCCGGTATAGTTGGAAGCTGACTCTGGTGCAAACAACGCCTGAAAAGCTTATCAGTGGTGGTGGGGGTATTGGACGCCTACCGATCAGAGAGTAATTGCTTATCCTGAGGGTCAGTCATCAATTGTAAATGGTTGGACAACCGTTTTAAGGTGGATGCATTAGGCAGGGTGCTGAACCTTCTCAAAGAGACCAGTCATGTATAGAGACTTACTGGAAGTGATATGGCGACTTATTGGCAATGTTCCATGAGAAATGACTATGCAAGGAGGTATCTCCCAAGAAAGAGAACCATCTCGCCAGAGCCACCTGTTGGAAGTGGCTCCCTATGAGTCACCATACGACTTTCCAACAAGCTTAAGGAGATTCAGCACCCTGCTTAAGCAACTTCCAAGGCATCGTGCTGATTCTGCCAGAATCCTACTCTGTACTAATGAGGGGCAAACACCCCAAAAGAGCAATCTACGGATGGATATCTGGCCTGGCTATATTCCCTTGTCAAATCCCAAGGCTTGTTGGAAAGTTGGATCCTGACTCATAGACTTCCAATAGGTGGCACTTTCTTGGGAGATACCTATTTGCATATAAGGTGAATGCCTGTCTTTCTTGGTGACACATCTGCTGCCATAAAGTAACTGTGACTGACCTTGCTGGAAGAGATTCCTACTATCTCCTATATTCTTAGACCTAATTGACTGCTTGTATTCCGGCCTGCTATCTCTCAGGCCATTATCAATCATCCAGTGATTAATTGCCTGTGACATTAAGTGGATCACATTAGTGACATTCCATCAAACTGGAAGCCTGGTGACCACTTCAGGCAACTAATTAACCTGAACTTGTTTCTAGACTAATTGCGTCTGCCGAGGAGCTCATGCTGGCGAGCTATCACATAACAGTTTCTCATTTTTGTTTTGTTGCTTTTCATGATGTTCTTTATTTCACAGCTTATGTTGAGCTTGGCTTCCATTTATATGTGACCATGGATGAAGCTAAACTAGGACTCTTAATCACCCAAGGGCGTTAAATAATAAGGACCCTGTATAGAAATTGCAATGCTCACAGTTTCAGGTCTAGACTGTCTACTTAACATGGGTAATGCAACTCTTTATGTCTACAGTATATTTTAGTTCCTCTTTGGCTCCGTCAGAACTGCCAGCTAAATCTGACTGATCACCTCTGAGATAAAGTGGGCCATTGTGTTGATATTTGTAACCACAAGAACAATGAGGGTTTGTGTGCTGATCTGGAAAAAAGAGCAAAGTTCTGCAGAGAAACAGTGCAAGACTTTTTTTGTTGTGACTTGTGGTTCTTTTATCCTGTTGTGATTATATTTCAAAGTGAAATTCCACCTCGAAGCAGCTTCTGATATCTGAGACATGTCAGAAGATGTTATCAGTGGAGATCTGTGAGACAAGACTCCAATTTGCTCAAATGAAGGGGCTGAAGTGCTCTACCATGCATGATGCCCCTTACTCATGGCTGAGAAATTTCCATACAAGTCATTGAGACCAAAGACCTCTACGGATCGCTAGAATACGGTGCACCCCTTCATCATATCTCTTTGTAAGGCCTCATGCTCACGACCATATTTTGTATCTGTGTCAATATCATCCGTGTGCTGTCCTCGTCCGTGTGTCATGTCCTATTCTCGTTTGTAATAGGAGTGATAAAAATGTGGATTTAACACAGAAGGTGTCCATATTTTGTGGACCCCTGGTTTGCGGACCACAATACGGACACAGTCATGTGCACAAGGCCTAAGGCATGTACATTATAGGCCTTCTGACGTCAGTGGAAATCATCAACATAATTTAGAAATATAGAATATTAGGGACATAGGGGGTCAGTTATTATCCAGAAATATGCCCATATTAGGCATATTTATGACGCAGTCTGGGACTTTTCCCTGTTCACGTCAGGTCTAAAGTATAATAAAGTGGGCATGGCGTGGGTGGAGAAAGGCCGGTAGGCCTGAGAGGCGGCGGTGTATTCCTGCACACAGCAGCACTCGTACAGAAGTCTGCACGGCCACGATCCATCACTGTGTGGGCTTGGAGCAGAGATAATACCCTTGACACTCCGCAGGAATTTCTCCATCAGACACAGGACAGAGGATCTCAGCCTTATTTGGTCCTGTGTCAGGGAGGACACTGAACAGGTCACTTCTACCAGACAGCCGAGTGACCTAATGCTGGCATCTTCTCAGAGGGGCTGCAGGAACAATACACAAAGGGTTAACTCAAGCACTTCTCCGCCCTCCCCCCCACACTGACTTCCATTCCTTCACCATTTACCTGCTGATCTGATTTTATTACCTGCTGATCTGATTTTGATTCTAACTAGTTGATAATCGTCCTTTTATTGCTGCAAGGGAAATCACTGGCTGCAATCTGAAGCAGTGATGCAGTATAAAGCATGGAAAAGGACATAGCAGGGACATCCCCTTTAAATGCAAACTCCATAGTTTTCCATAGGGATCTGATTGGTTGCTATGGGCAAGTAAATTGTTTTCCATTACACCAGTTTTGATAAATCTCCCCCTTTGCATTTTGTTTCCTCGCTAATTTTGAGAACTCTGCTTTGGCTGTGGCTCGAGAGGAGCAGAGTGGAGAATGGGAGTGGTAGTGGCTCTGGCTCCAATGATTATTCAAAAGGCAATACTCACACCAATGCTCCCTAGGGTTGGGCACTGACAGGAGGCGGCACCCTTATCTTCCCTCAGGACAAACCCTGATGTTGGGGCTCCGGCCCAATGGTAGTTGGGGTGCCATTTATGTGGGTATGCTGCGAGTGTAAGGCAGAAGGAGTGGGTGCAGTGGCTGGTGAATGGTGCTGGAGTCAGTAACCAGCCCAGGTACAGAAGATAAACGTCTCTTTTTACTAAAGTGCAGAGAGGGAGTTGTAGTAGATCCAACGGTATCAAAACACGGTTCCAAACAATTCTCAGTGCAAATCTATCCAGATAGCAATGTACGGATATAGGCCAGGATGAGGGTTGTAGTACTCCTCACCTCTGTCTCTCTCTGCAGTATCTAAGGCTGACAATATTATTCTTGCAATGGTGGCTATAATTCCCAGCTGAGGGGGGCAGGATTAAGATATGGTGGACCTGACCGGGTCCAAATGAGGAAGGGTGTATTAGCAATATCCCCTTCACTGCAGTAAAGTCTATATAAGTCCTAAACAGCAAATACCTTAATGACTGACTCTAATGCTCGGCCATGCAGATTCTGGACCCTCTAGTTCTTTCCTTTCTCTTTTCCTGGAGTACTGCGTAGTGAAGATGGTTTTCTATTTGTGGATCTCTCAGAGAGATAGTGGTTCTCTGGAGTTCAGGCCTAGTATTCTGAGGAGTGAGCACATGTAGCTCCCTCTCACTTCCACCACTAGCACACAACACTGACTGAGCTAGGGAAGGACCTAAGTCCAACGCCTAACTTCCTACAGAGGCAGAGTTAGGATTATTAAAAGGGTTTTCTGAGATTTTAATACTGGTGAGCTATCCTCAGGATAGGTCATCAGTATCTGATCACTGGGAGCCCGACACTCAGGACCTCCGCCGCTCAACTGTTTGAGAAGGCACTGATGCTCTTTTGAGTGCCGCGGCCTTCTCCATGCTCACCAAGCACAGCCTCTTGGTATCTTCATAGCAGAGTACAGTATGTACACAAATCTCCAGCCTCTTGGTATCTTCATAGCAGAGCACATCCACAAATCCTCAGCCTCTTGGTATCTTCATAGCAGAGCATGGCCACAAATCCTTAGCCTCTTGGTATCTTCATAGCAGAGTATGCCCACAAATCCTCAGTCTCTTGGTATCTTCATAGCAGAGCATGCCCTCAAATCCTCAGCCTCTTGGTATCTTCATAGCAGAGTATGCCCACAAATCCTCAGCCTCCTGGTATCTTCATAGCAGAGCATGCCCACAAATTCTCAGCCTCTTGGTATCTTCATAGCCTTTTCAGCAAAACACCAAAAGTTCAAACTTTTCATAAATAGGTCATCTACCACGAACATTCAGTTAATTCAATATTATCGTGGCCTGGAGTCCTCAGTACTGTGAGTCTGACAACCCTTCTCAGTGTGCAGAGCAGTTGTCATTTTCTATCCCTATGGTTAACCATTGCTACAGTAAAAGGCCGTTTACACCGCCCAAAGTTCAGGCGTTTTGTCTTAATAAACTACATATATTTTATATGAGTGTTCTCTCAATTTTCAATGGGGTTATTGTTTTTTCTTCTTTGGTTGGTTCAAGTAAGCTTCCCTTTACGGGTGCGGCTAAGTAGGGGACTTTGTAAAAAAAAAAAACTATTCTCGCACAACTCCTTTAAAGAAACAATGGTGCAGATAACCTTTTACACTTCACACTCAGATCCAGCTCATGGACAGTACAATGTGCCTGAAAATGCTCTCTAATGAGAGGCAGGCCTAGACCACTCTCTGCACCCTTACTCCTCCTCTTCCTTTCTTGATTAAGAAGACCTGTTTCCTACATAGTTATCTCACCTGGCCCTGTTCATCAAGAAGAGGGAGAGGCTGATAGAGGAAGAGGTGGAGCAAGGGTGCACAAAGTGGCTTGGGCCCGCCCTCAGTGAACTTAACAACTCATTTGAATATTTATTAAAGTACTTTTTTTTTTTTTTTTTTATAAAGCAAAGGATCACTAAATGAAAGGTATCATCACATTCAGGGCCGGTGCTACCATAAGGCAGACCTAGCGAACTTCACTTTATTATTTTCGGTTCTAACTTGGTCATAACGGAAAATAATAGCATTCTTAAAACAGAATGCTAAATAAAATGTCTACTGAGAGGTTAAAAAAAAATAACTCACCTCATCCACTTGATCGCGCAGCTGGTATCCTCTTTTCTTCAGGACCTGCAAAAGGACCTGTGGTGATGTCAGGTCCTGCTGAATGAAGATAGAAGGACCTGCGGTGACGTCACCACGTGGTGAGCACGGTGACGTCACCACAGGTCCTTTTGCAGGTCCTGAAGAAAAGAGGATACCGGCTGCGTGATCAAGTGGGTGAGGTGAGTTTTTATTTTTATTTTTTACCCCTCAGTAGACATTTTATTTTGCATTCTGCTTTAATTTAAGAATGCTATTATTTTCCGTTATAACCATGTTATAATGGAAAATAATAAAATCACCCGAACCCCGAACCCGAACTTCAGTGAAAAAGTCCGGGTACCCGAACTTGCAAAGTTCGGTACGAACCCGAACTTTGCAGTTTGGGTTCGCTCAACTCTACCTGTCACCTCTCCTCTCATGTCTGTTTCAGTAAGTACTTGCATCCTCCATGCAATTGCAGTTCTGTAGCATCTATTGTTATGACTTTATGTCATGTTATTCCTTTATTATTCATACTAGAAGTTATGAATGAGTTGCCAAAGGTCCAAATGGTTGTTACCAGTTGGGGGCGTATCCCTGCACAGTCTGACACAAGCAGCACTGATTGAATAATGTCACACTGTGCAGGGAAACCCTCCCAACTGCTTCCAAGTCTGAATGCACTCCTATCATCCCATCCAATCCACAAGTGCTTTTAATTAGTGTGATACATATAGCTGAGTTTGCTCTTCCTCTCATTGGATGCCTGATGGCACAATTGCAGCAATGCAGGATACGTGTGGGGTCCGCTCTCCTGAATTTAGATGCCCACAGGCATAGAGATAGGTATTAAATAGTAGGTTCCTGTCTGGACTAAGGTCACCTTGCCGTGGTGGGTGGGCACAGATATTTTTTGATCGAAATATACTCTATTTGCTTCCCATGTGCTTCCCATTCATTTCCATGGAGCAGAAGCACGCCGCTCAGCTATTTTTGCCACTCCGCTCTCCTTCACTTTGTGGTCTCCATTTTGCAGATAGCTGCGGGTCCCACTAGGGATAAGCCACCAATGCTTTAGATGACACAACCCCTTTAAGTAAATTTTATCATTCCGGATTATTTTGGTCCACGTGGAATTTGAGAAAAGAAGGTCTTATGCCCTGGACGAGTTAATAGAAAGCATTTTCCAGCTTTCTCTTATTATGGTGAGGAGCTACATTTATGATATTACATAATATTGTATTTTTGGAAATTCGTATAATACGTTTGGCCAAGACAGTGTGTGCTTTTTTAATGAGTTTTCCTTCTAGTCACAGACTTTTTATGACCATGGCGTGACGTGCTGTCACCGAGTGTTAAGCTGCCACAGATGTGATGAGTCTGTTCTCCCGAGCACTTGTGTGAATAGCGGCCAGGAGTTGAGTCAAGTAGGGAGTGGGAGCAATGATGGAGTCCGGAGCCATTCTGATGTCACTGGATATTACAGTCTGCGACCTGTACAAATGTGTCTGTAGACTAAAGTGGCCTCTGGGCTAAAGTGCGGGCTGTGATGACTGCTGTGGACCACAAGGGCTAATGCAGACGCTGCCCACAAATGGGTGTTTCTGGAGTGTTCCCAGGGGCCATGATTTTACCAACTCAAATGTTGGTAAATATGTCTGGGTCCGTGCCTCCGTGCTGAAAAGGATAGAACATGTCCTATCGTTGACCACATCTTGCGGATCATGGATTCATTGAAGTCAATGGGTCCCACCACGATGTGGAGCGCACATGGACACTGCCCGTGTTTTGTGGATCTGCGGTTTGCAGTCCGCAACACGGGCATGCCCGTTCCACGGGACTTACAAAAACAGCGCTACTTAGCATTGGTATAAAAAGTCAGCCATTGTATGCATGCCAATAGATATTTGGAATACTACCAATACCAAGATCAGTACATGGATCAGTTTTGGGGAAAGCCCCAAAACCTTAACCCAAATCACAAAATGTATAAAGTAGAAAACTATACAATATGCAAAATATCACAAGGAGGGGGGGAACATACAAAATGTGTAGTAAAACAGAGCTGGGAAGAGGTGTAAGGGGGTAGGCATCTGCCTAGGGCTCTCTTTTGGAGGGGCAGTGCCATAGGTGGGTTAGAAAATCCCTGCCTTGGGCACCAGGTCAATGTTCGGGGATGGGCATGGACACGGCGCAAATTGGTGCAACTAGGGTTTCTACAGTTTTTCCGCCTTGCTTAAAAAGAGACCAGAGCGTAGTGGGAAGGAGAAGAGCTTCATGGGAAAGGGGCAGGACCTGAGATGTGACTTTTGTGCAAAAATTGTACCATAATTCTGGTATAAAATTCTGTCTCTCACCAACCAAAAGAGTCATAGGAAAGTGTCTATTCCGACACCAGATTTATCATCCAGCCTGAGCCCATGTGATAAATCTGGTGCAGGTCTACACAGACGATCTAAGGTTACACCATCTACAGGATTAGTAAATCTGCCCCAGGGTTTGTAAAAGTAACAAAAGTAACATAGCGGGCGAGATCTATCAAAGCTAGTGCAGACAAAAAAATGGATCGACCAATAAGATTCCGTTTTCATTTTAAAGAAACTTTTTTGAAAATGAAAGAAGCCATCTGATAGCCCATACAGTCCGCATCAAAACAATGCAAAGGAGCTGCACATATGAAAATATCTTCTATAATACATATGGAACATCACAAATACATGATCCAAAGGGTATATAAAACATTTCATCTCATACCCAAAAGCAACGAATCCAGTAACTTAAAGGGGCTGTCCCAGGAAAAATATTCAACAGTTTTCAAACCAGCCCCTGGATCTGAATACTTTTGTGATTGCATGTAATTAAAAATTTAGTGTAGCCAATAAGTTATTCAATAAAATCTATCTGTATAGCGCCACCTGCTGCTTGTTCTTTTTCTTATTTATTTGTCCTGCTCACTGAGATAGCCGCACATGCTCAGTTTCATCCTTCAACTACCTCCTGAGCTGTGATAGGGAGAGCTGAGACACGCCCCCTGAGCTGCAGCAGAAAAGACACTCCCCTTGAGCGGTCAGCTTGATATAAATCTAGCAGAGCAATGGATAAGGAGATCTCTGGATCCATGTGAGGTACAGGGCTGGTTCTAGCTTTGTTAGAAAGAGACTGTCATGTTCTATATCATGTCGGATTTTCATTTTTTACATTAGTCATGGGAGAACCCCTTTAAGCCCAGAAATGTCTTGTATTTATCCACGACAGCTGTGACTTGGGCAAAAGTTCATGAAGGAGGTGAGTGGTGCAATACCCCTGGTATTTGTGATGTTCAATATTTAATACAGAAGAGATTTTCATATGAGCAGGTCCTTTGCGTTTTTTTATGTGGAACTTGTGGATGATGGATTGATGGATCCAGATTCCAATGTATGGTGGCCATGTGCTATATTAAAAACGTGGTGTCAGGAATATGGATCATTATTTACTGGCAGCCATGATTTTCATCTGATTCACCTTTGTCAGTGTACATGCAAAATAAGTTCTCACTTCCACCCTCTGCTTGTCAGATAGTGGAGGTAGTGAACTCCACATGGGTTCTGGCTTAAGGGAGGCCACATGCGTACAAATTCACATCTCATCCAGTCAGCCAGGAACCAAGATGAGGTGACAGGAAGAATCTCTCAGTATGAGGTCTAGTCCATTCACCAGTTCAATCAAATCTAGCAGACAGCATGAAACCGGCGATTTATAAGGAATTATGAATCACCCGTGCATTACATACATTAACCAGATACACATTTGTGTCCCTGAGGCCACGATGAACAGGCCAATGGTCCTAGTCTGGCGTAAGAATGCCAGGGAAGGGAGATATACATATCTCCCCACAGAAACCAAATGACGGTAGCATGTTTGGACTCTACTTGTAGCCGGAACCCAGGTGGATCTGTTGGTTCCAGAACCATCTCCTTGGGACCTCCTGATCTGGAGCTAAGGGGTTTTGTGGGTCCTTGGCTGCCAGCCCAGAAGAGGAGGAGGGGACCCTTCCCAGAGGCGGGGAGAGGAGTGGCCAGCTACAGGTCAAAAGCCAATGCAAGCCAGCGGGCGGCGTCTTTCTCTGAAGGAAGGTCACATTGTGCCATCGTGCCCTCCATGTGACTACAGCAAAGGACTAATCATAAACCAAAGGAACATTCATCTACCCGGTAACTGACTTGTACTCTGTGTAATCCTGTTTGTACCATATTACCTGTATTTGTAACCCCAGACCACTGTATATATTCTTTGTGTATAGTGTGTTATCTTGTGTGCCCTTAAGGCGATTAAATATATAATTTAATCTTGTGCTGTCTTGTATCTCGATCAGGAATCCCCACGTCCGTGTTTCGGCCTAGTTATAAACTACCGTGGGTTGGTTTCTCACCCTATATAATCCTGTTAGCGGACCAGGCTTATATCAAACGAGAAGCTGGTGGCAGATTTCCCGGGCTGAGGAAGTGCTGTTTCACTGGGGCGGTGACCAGGCTCCCTCAGTTTGTTACCTCTCTGTGCCCATGTGGATAAGAGGAGTCGGTGTGAACTGTACCAAGCTGACCTTACATGCTCCTCCGGTAGGGCTTAACGTCACGTCTTGGTAACCAGTGACCATACCGCGTCTCGTGAGCTCGACGTAGTTGATGTCAAGCAGGCACGAGGGGTGGTATCCCTCACACGTGGCACAGTTGATTTAATTGATAACAGCCCCTACAGTCAAGGGTGGATTATGATAGGGTATTTGGGGGCAACTGCGCAGGGCCAGAGGTTCCTAGGGGGGCCAAAGGGCGCCCATCAATCCATTAATGTTCCTGCAGGGTACAGGAGTCGATGGCTCCCATCCCCGCCGTTCACCCTCCTAGGCTTTAGACCACTAGGTCTGAATCCTATAAGACAGTGGAGTGGTGCAGGTATTCGCCATTACATGGTAGGGCATTTTAACTGCTGGGGAACTATAGGGGGCATTATAACTGCTGGGGGCACTATAGGCGGCCATATTACTACTGAGGGCTCTATAGGGATGCCTTATACAGGGAGTGCAGAATTATTAGGCAAATGAGTATTTTGACCACATCATCCTCTTTATGCATGTTGTCTTACTCCAAGCTGTATAGGCTCGAAAGCCTACTACCAATTAAGCATATTAGGTGATGTGCATCTCTGTAATGAGAAGGGGTGTGGTCTAATGACATCAACACCCTATATCAGGTGTGCATAATTATTAGGCAACTTCCTTTCCTTTGGCAAAATGGGTCAAAAGAAGGACTTGACAGGCTCAGAAAAGTCAAAAATAGTGAGATATCTTGCAGAGGGATGCAGCACTCTTAAAATTGCAAAGCTTCTGAAGCGTGATCATCGAACAATCAAGCGTTTCATTCAAAATAGTCAACAGGGTCGCAAGAAGCGTGTGGAAAAACCAAGGCGCAAAATAACTGCCCATGAACTGAGAAAAGTCAAGCGTGCAGCTGCCAAGATGCCACTTGCCACCAGTTTGGCCATATTTCAGAGCTGCAACATCACTGGAGTGCCCAAAAGCACAAGGTGTGCAATACTCAGAGACATAGCCAAGGTAAGAAAGGCTGAAAGACGACCACCACTGAACAAGACACACAAGCTGAAACGTCAAGACTGGGCCAAGAAATATCTCAAGACTGATTTTTCTAAGGTTTTATGGACTGATGAAATGAGAGTGAGTCTTGATGGGCCAGATGGATGGGCCCGTGGCTGGATTGGTAAAGGGCAGAGAGCTCCAGTCCGACTCAGACGCCAGCAAGGTGGAGGTGGAGTACTGGTTTGGGCTGGTATCATCAAAGTTGAGCTTGTGGGGCCTTTTCGGGTTGAGGATGGAGTCAATCTCAACTCCCAGTCCTACTGCCAGTTTCTGGAAGACACCTTCTTCAAGCAGTGGTACAGGAAGAAGTCTGCATCCTTCAAGAAAAACATGATTTTCATGCAGGACAATGCTCCATCACACGCGTCCAAGTACTCCACAGCGTGGCTGGCAAGAAAGGGTATAAAAGAAGAAAATCTAATGACATGGCCTCCTTGTTCACCTGATCTGAACCCCATTGAGAACCTGTGGTCCATCATCAAATGTGAGATTTACAAGGAGGGAAAACAGTACACCTCTCTGAACAGTGTCTGGGAGGCTGTGGTTGCTGCTGCACGCAATGTTGATGGTGAACAGATCAAAACACTGACAGGATGGCAGGCTTTTGAGTGTCCTTGCAAAGAAAGGTGGCTATATTGGTCACTGATTTGTTTTTGTTTTGTTTTTGAATGTCAGAATTGTATATTTGTGAATGTTGAGATGTTATATTGGTTTCACTGGTAAAAATAAATAATTGAAATGGGTATATATTTGTTTTTTGTTAAGTTGCCTAATAATTATGCACAGTAATAGTCACCTGCACACACAGATATCCCCCTAAAATAGCTAAAACTAAAAACAAACTAAAAACTACTTCCAAAATTATTCAGCTTTGATATTAATGAGTTTTTTGGGTTCATTGAGAACATGGTTGTTGTTCAATAATAAAATTAATCCTCAAAAATACAACTTGCCTAATAATTCTGCACTCCCTGTAGAGGGTCTTTATTATTACTGAGGGCACTACGGGGGCATTATTAATAATAAGCACAATATGGAGGGCACTATTACTAATAGGGGCACTTTCAGGGCTCATTATCAGTATTATGGGCATTGTAGGGGGCACTATTACTATAGGAGACTATCTTTATGACATTATTATTTCTGCAGTATTGTATTTGGGGACAAGGCATGCACAGTATTGCGATTAACAGCAGTATGTAGTCCTGTGGGGCACCAGGGTATGAAGAATGATGGAAAAATGAGGAACCTACTGTACATGTCTGTGTGGCAACCTCAGCAGAAATAAGAAGTGGCTGAAAGATCATCATTGTGGCCTGCTTCCAATGGAGAAGACGCTAATGGCAGAGGAGACATCACTGGAGGTACAGTATGTGTTGCTGTGATGTCCATCTGTATTAGCACTTGTGGGGCCCATGTTTGAGGGACAGCCCAGAGCCTCTGGGCCACTTAGTCTACCACTACATATTGTGCTCAAATAATAATGATTTTGAAGCGGGAAAGGTGGAGGCCCCAAATGCCTTCTATGCAATTATACAAAATTGGGCAGGCATAACCCATATAGATGTTGCCTCTGGTTAGACAGTATCATTGAGAATCGTCCATGAAAAAATAACTCCACTGCTTCCCTTTATTGCACATTTTTGTTGTCAGGATTGTCTCAGCACAATCTGGACTGTTTGGACTGTAAGGGTGCATTCACACGACCGTAAGTGTTTTGCGGCCCACAAATTGCGGATCCGCAAAACACAAAAACACCGGCCGTGTGCATTCCGCATTTTGCGGACAGCACATGGATGGCGCTATATAGAAAATGCCTATTCTGCGGACAAGAATAGGACATGCTCTATATTTTTGCCGGGGCGTGGAACGGAACAACGAATGCGAACAGTACACAGTGTGCTATCCGCATCTTTTGAGGCCCCATTGAAATGAATGGGTCCACACCCGTTCCGCAAAATGATGGTCGTATGAATGGACCTTATGTATGCTATAATGTATGTCTCCTCACTTCTGGTTCCCCTCTCACAGCATGCAGACAGATGGCACAGAAAGAAACTGCAGCAGCATCCCCCTCTTCCCCTTCCCTGAATGTAATTTATGATATTACTGGAGGTGGACTTTCTGCAGACTGGTTTTGATAGTTTAAAGGGCTTGAAAGAAAGGAAAGGGGAACTATGGGCCGGTGGAGGAAGATGCCGCTATCTATAATAAAGTGTTTTTATTTACATTTGCATGTAATTAAAAAATGTAGTATAGCCAGTGAGATATTCACAGAAATCTATCCATATGGCGCCACTTGCTGTTTGTTCTTTTCTTAATTTTTTTTTGTCCATCTCAGAAGCTGGTTATACTTGCTGTTTAAATCTTCAACTGCCACCAGCCATGTGTTCTGTTAGAAGCTGTGGCAGTTACTGGGAGAGAGCTGCAGCAGAAAGGACACACCTCTGAGCTGTAATAGGGAGAGAGCTGCAGCAGAAAGGACGTGTCCCCTGAGCTGCAGGCCTGATATAAATCTAGCAGAGAAATTGGAGCAATGAATGTGGATCCATGTGAGGAACAGGACAGGTTCTAGCTTTGTTAGAAAGTGTCATGTACTATATGTACTATGTCTGATTTTCTTTTTTCACGTCAGTCATGACATAACCCCTTTATAGCGGTTGTCTGAGTGTTTCATACTGATGACCTATCTGGCACCCCCACCAACCAGCTGTTTGAAGAGGCTGCGGTACTTCGTGAGTGTCTTGGCCACTTTCTAGGCCAGTGACATCATGTTCATTGGTTACACGGCCTAGCTTAGTCCCATTCAAGTGAAAGGAGCTGAGCTGCAATACCAAAAACAGTCACTATCCAGTATATGGCGCTGTGCTTGGTACGCTGTGAGGAGGCCGGGCGTGAGACTGGCAGGTGGTGTCGGGCATAAGACCCCCACCAATCTCATACTGATGACCTATTCTTTAAAAATATAGAAGCAAGTGATCCTCAAGGAGACCAGACCAGCCGAATATCCTTAGTGGTTTGCAGCTCTGCGAATATCTCACCTGGCTTTTTGCAGCTCTAGGCCATGGGTGACATTCTGGCACAATGTGAATGAAGATTGAAGATTGTATGGTCTACAAGAGTTCATTCCAGGTTTCTTCTCATTTTCATCCAAATACCAATCATTCTGTCTAGAATAAACCACCGTGCAAAGGTGTATCGCGATCCCAATAGGGGTCGTGAAACAATTCTCACCCTTTTGACATACAGTATACTACTAAAATCTGAATTATTTAAATTGTATGAAGGTGCCCATAAATGTATTTTACATTTGTGGGCGCCTTTATGCAATTTTGCTTCAAACCTTCGTAAAAAAAAAACTAAAAAAATATCCATAAAAACTCATGATGATGGCTAAAGAGCCTGAGAGGCACAAAGCCTCCTAAAAACAGAGGTTCAAGATGTTTAGGGTCGTCTTACTTCCTTAGTTGAGTAAAAGACACCCCCTAAATCAGAGAGCATATATCCTCTGTGGTGATAACATAAGGAAAAAATCCTGTATCTCTTCTGGATGGTCGGGAAGGCTGTACATGTGGAGGGATGGCAATGTCAGGCTGTTTTCTGTCTTCGTGCTCTCACTTACAGCTCCCTCCTCCGCTACGCAGACACAGAACCAGGAAGTATAAGTTTTTATCTTACTCCCCAACTTCAGGAGAGCCGCTCCTCAAATATTGGGTCCAAAGCTTTGATCCTGCTATCAGAATATGAAAATTCAGTCCATTCTAGTGGCAACCTACTACTTAGGTCCATGGCAGTGCAAGAATGAAAGAAAGCCATCTCAGGGATCAACTGATTGCTACGGGTCTGTTAGGTGGCCACACATTTTCCCTGCAGCACCCACTATAGGACAAATGCGGTATTACCTGTCAAAACCATCCAAATGAATAGGAGACCTTTAATACATTAACACAATGAGTCCTCCTGGACGAAGGTCCCTCTGCTTTTTGGATTCACCAGGGGGAAATCTTACTTTGTGATGTCCATGTGTCCTAACCAGGCAGATGGACAGATGTTGTTGAGGTGACTCTTGATGTCATACACTGTGTAAGCATATCTGCACCATGGTTTGCTCTATGTGTTATGGTGGGCACTACTAATTTTAAGGCGCGTTCACATGGAGTTTTTGGCTGGCAGCACTTTGCACGGATTGTTTTCAATGGAAGATCATGCTGCCAGGTTTATAGCCATGTCCTTTTTTGTTGGTGCTGTGTCTGGACGGACGTCACTGGAAACCATGGTGGATGTTCACTAACGGTTTAGCTCTATTCAATGGGGCTAAACAGTGAGCGGGTTGGCTGCATTCACTACAGCAGGGGAAAGGTTCTGCCGCAGACCTAAGACTTCCATATTTGTTGCAGAATTGCCAGCTTCTTTTTGCAGAATTGACAGCTTTTTATCTTTTTTAATACATCCGCTTTCATGGTATGAGCAATTGTATTATTTTGGGACCTAATGATGCAATTACAGTAATGTGGAAGTACTGTATGCATCCGGCTAATGATGCAAAAAAGGAAAATAGTTGTCAAATTCTCCAAATGCAGCCCGCAGTATAAACAATGGAGGCTGTCATTCTGGCTGCCATGGTTATGTTCAGGGTCATGTATAAGATACCGAATATGTGTATGGTAAAATACCTGTGACGACTTATTTGCATATTCGCATAAGAAATATATTCATATGTACACTATATACAAGAACTGGAAGTAACTATGGCTACCAGAATAAAAACATTCACTGAAATTGATTGATTTCAATTACAAGGTGATAAAACCCTACTGGCCGTGCTGGCGGTGGACCTGAATGAGCAGCTTCAGCAGGGGTCAGCTCCCTTAGATGCCCCAGTCAGTAGCGACCATAGCATCTAAGCAGTCAGACAGAGGGAGAGGCATCCCTCTGTCACCCCATTGGCACCCCCACAACATGTCATAAGCTGCCGATGAGTTTCTTTGGTAACTGTGGGTCTAATAAAAGCTTCCAGGTCTGCCATCTTTGAACCTTTCTTAGGCGCTGCCAGAGGCATAATACGCTGCAATACAGATGTACTGCAGTGTATTATAGAAACTATGAGCTGATCACACTGTCAAGTCCCAAAGCAGGGTAAAACATATATTTTTTTAAACAAAGAGTAAAGAGAAAAACCTTTCTGTTAAAAAACCCTATTTTTTGGGGTAAAAATAAAATAACAAAAAACTATACATACTGTAGTAGTATGTATGTAGTATGTTTTCCCAAAATAGGTAGTGTTTTCTGAAATACTAACTGTACCACGAGCCACACAAGAAAGGCAGCGGGAGATTAGGGAGGTTAACAAGTGGCTCCAGAACTGGTGTAGGAAGATGATGTTTGGGTTCCTGGAGAACTGAGCTGATTTTTCTGTCGGCTACAGGCTCTATTGTATGGATGGGCTGCACCTCAATGGGGAAGGGACAGCTGTGTTGGGGGAGAAGATGGCTAGAAGGTTGGAGGAATGTTTAAACTAGGGACTGGGGTGGGGGGTGAGGGTAATTACGTTATAGGATGGGAATATAGTGCAGATAGAGACCGGGGGAAAGGTAATGGGACTGGGGGAGGAATGGAATGAGGGACTAGAACAGTTCAGAAGGAAAGGTGTAGGGTAAAAAATATACATAAACCTCTTAATCGTATGTATACTAATGCCAGAAGCCTGACTAATAAAACTGGCGAACTGGAATTAGTGAAGTGTGAGGAGGACTATTACATTTTGGGAATAACTAAGACATGGCTGGATGATAGTTATGTACAGGGTTACAGTCTGTTTAGAAAGGATCACCAAAACCAAAGAGGGGGAAGGGTCTGCCTTTATGTAAAGTCCTATCTAAAGCCCACAGTCCGAGAAGATATAAGTGAGGTACATGAACATGTGGAGTCACTGTGGGTAGAAATACATGGAGGAAAAAACAATAATAAAATAGTAATAGGAGTTTATTATAAACCACCTAATATAACAGCCCAATATGTAGAAAATGATAAGGGCAGCATTCACCAATGTAGTAAAAAAAGAATAATTCTTTATTTCATCCGGGATGCCATACAGCAGAGCTCATATGGGCGTAATGTCAGTTTCTCAAACATGATAGTGGCGACGACCCTTTCACGCGACTTTGTGCTTCCTCGGCCACCTAATATACAGAGTCCACATTGGTACTGTCACGACCCTTGGTTAAGTTGTGACTCTGTGTCTACACGTGCGGTTGCCGTTGGCAATGGTGTTTGCATGTGAGGCATTTTCCCCGGGTTGTGTTGTATCCCCATTTTTGGTTTGCACAGGGTTAATGTTCTGTGGTGGGTGTGACCTCTGGCCTTTTTATATGTTGGTGTGTTGCTGCCTGAGGTCAGAGTTTTCTTGTCAGCCTGTGTTGGAGCTTTGCTCCCTGGCTGTATGTTTGATGTCTGTGTGAGCCACACTTATTTGTGATTCTGTTTCCTTTGCTGTGTCAGTTTGTGCCCTCTGGTGTGTTTCTGTTTTCCCTCCCCCACCTGGTGTAGTCCCTGTTTGGCGGTGCGCATGGTGGTGTGATGGCTCCTAAAGGGGCGTGCTTTCCTGGAGGGGTTAAGCAAAGGCAAGACTGTGGGTTTCCCAGACTGGAGCCTCCGTCCATCTCGTCTGCGGCAGGTAAGTTTAGATAGCATTGTTATGTTGCTGTGTAACTTACCTGCCGTACTGTTTCACCCACAGTCTTGCATCCTGTCAGCTACTGGGCCTCTGGAGACGCCTTTCATCCGTGTCGTGGATGCACAGGTATTCTCTGCCCTGTCATCATCGGTAGGGCAATGCAGGGATTCCTAGATCTCTAGGCACGTGGGTTTGAGTCCTCTTACCACTGAAGGGGTCTCATACAGTTAGGAGACTAGGGCCTGTTGAGGGAAGCGTTAGGAGGTGACCAGCTCCCTTTTCCCTGCATTGCGGCCTGGTAGCCAGAGCATTGCCCGATTGGGGGTTCCCCAACTCCCCGTGGTGACAGGTACTAAACGAGATAGATGAAGCGGCAAATCATAATGAGGTTGTTATTATGGGGGGACTTCAACTACCCAGATATAGACTGGGAAATAACCAAAGACAATTACCTTCCCCAATTGGTTCAGGACCCGACTAGAGGGACGGCCATACTAGACTTAGTATTAACCAATAGACCTGACAGAACAACAGATGTGCAGGTCGGCGGACACCTGGGAAATAATGACCATAAAGTAATAAATATGCAATTGTTATTCAAAAGAGTGTTTCTTCAGGGAGGAACCAAAATACCAAATTTCAAAAAAGCTACATTTAGCAACTAAGAGAGGCCATAGGCCTAACTAACTGGGACAAAGTCCTCAAAAATAAAAAATACAGCCACAAAATAGGATATTTTTAAAAGCATCATAAAATCTAATTGTGAGAGGTACATACCTTATGGGAATAAAAGGTTAAGGAACAAAAAAACAATGTGGATAAATAGAACTGTAAAGAAAGCAATACATGACAATAAGAAAGCATTTAAATCACTAAAACAGGAGGGTAGCGAGGAAGCACTGAAAAACTATAAGGAAAAAAATTGAATATGTAAAAAACAAATAAAAGCAGCCAAACTAGAGACTGAGAGATTAATTGCCAAAGAGAGCAAAACTAACCCTAAAATGTTCTACAATTATATAAATGGTAAAAAGTATAAATATGAAGGTGTCGGAGTAATGAGGGGGGAGTTGCAGAGAGCGATGAGGAGAAAGCAAAGCTATTAAATATTTTTTCTCCACTGTATTCACTGAGGAAAATAAACTGTCAGATGAAATGCAGAATGTAAAAGTAAATTCTCCATTCCCCAAAAGTGTTCTGTCTGACCCAGGAAGAAGTACAGTGGCGTCTTAAAAAGTTTAAAATAGACAAATCGCCAGGACCAGATGGCATACACCCCTGTATCCTAAGAGAATTAAGTAATGTCATAGCCAGACCTTTATTTCTGATATTTAAGGACTCTATACTGAAAGGGAGTGTTCCACAGGACTGGCGCATAGCAAATGTGGTGCCAAAATTCAAAGAGAGTCCAAAAACAGAGCCTGGAAACTGTAGGCCGGTAAGTTTAAAATCTGTCGTGGGTAAACTGTTTGAAGATTTTCTAAGAGATGCTATCTTGGAGCACCTCAATGAAAATAAGCAAATGACGCCATATCAGCATGGCTTCATGAGGGATCGGTCATCTCAAACTAATTTATTCAGTTTCGATGAGGAGGTAAGTTCTAGACTGGACAGCGGAGAATCAATGGATGTCGTATATATGGACTTCTCCAAAGCATTTGATACTGTACTACATAAAAGGTTAGTATATAAAATGAGAATGCTTGGACTGGAAGAAAATGTCTGTATGTGGGTAAGTAACTGGTTCAGTGATAGAAAACAGAGGGTGGTTATTAATGGTACACACTCAGATTGGGTCACTGTCACTAGTGGAGTACCTCAGCGGTCAGTATTGGACCCTATTCTCTTCAATATATTTATTAATGATCTTGTAGAAGGCTTGCACAGTAAAATATTTTTGCAGATGACATTAAACTGTGAAAAGTAATTAACACGGAAGGGGACAGTATACTGCTACAGAGGGATCTGGATAGATTGGAAGCTTGGGCAGATAAGTGGCAGATGAGGTTTAACACTGACAAATGTAAGGTTATGCACATGGGAAGGAATAATGCAAGTCACCAGTACATACTAAATGGTAAAACACTGGGTAACACTGGCATGGAAAAGGACAAATCACAGTGAGATAAAGTTGTCACCGTGATTTTGTAATAAAAAAGTCACAGAGAGGCACAGAGTATTGTCAATCATGTTAATGCTCAATGTCTCTGCTGTCCAGAGCGTGGCTTGGCTCTCATTCACGCTGCGGATTACCCACACGGCACCCGCTCGTGTGAAAGAGCCCTAACTCTCATGTTATTTATCACATATAGAGAACACTGTAAAAATATCTAAATAATAAAAAAAAAACAATACCAGATTTGCTGTTTTTTTTGTTCATCCCGCCTTCCAAAAAGTTGTGGAGATCCAGCTGGTGTAGGCGGTTTTCAGGAAATGTTTTCTGGGAAAAACATGCAACTAGGGTCCCCTTCATAAGGACATAAAATGTCCCTTTAATGACACCTATGTGTATCCTCTCTGTAAGCCAATGTCTGATTCATGCTGTGTCGGACTGGGGTTCCTGGGATTCTCCGCTTACAGGCAATGCTTCTACTTTATGCACCAAAATCAGGCTTTGTATTTGCTAACCGGTTGTCATAGCTGCTGTAATCAAATAGTGACATTATTAAAACCACATCGAGAATGTAACTAGAGCTCGGAGTGATCACATCAGTCACAACGAGTGCTTCCTGTATATCTACACGTACTGTACAGGCCACAATAAATAGTAAGATTACAACACAGTCATGAGCCTCCAGCATCATAAACTGCAAACAAAATCTAAAACCTATAAAACAACTCATAATAGTACATGTGGACATCCATTGTATTTGTGTGGGAGCATGCATGTGGTAACACACATAGTAAATGACGTAACTTGTCAGTGTCAAACTGAGGTTCTTTGGGCCACCACAGAAAATTGTTCTTAAGGCCAAACCCACTACATCATCAATAAAGTTTAATACAATTTTGAATCTAAGAAATAGACCCTGGTGGCAAATGATTTGCTCCAAAGGTTGCTACTTTTCGCCTGGACCCACAGGGAGATCCGCTGGTACTCTGGTGGGCCAATCCAACCCTTTATCTTGTTAAGAAGATGGTACTTTATAGTTAACGTGGGCCAAAAGGTGTATTTAATACGAAATGTTAACTTTATTCCCCTTGTTATAATGTTTTAGTCTAATGAGGTGCAGGAGTCTCAGGATCCATGGCTGCCTGCAGAAGAGGTGCTGGCCTTTTTATTATCCAAGTCATGTCTCAAGGGCTAGTTAAAGGGTCAAACATTGACTTATAGGATAGCTACCTGTGCCATACCAGCAGTTGAGGAATCTGAGACCATTCATGTGGGGGGTTGCTTCTCATCCAAGGGAGTGGGCTCACTCACAATTAGAGATGAGAGAATTTTTGAAAAGTTTGAATCGGCTGATTCGCAGAATGCAAAAAAAAAAATTTTGCTTTGTGACGAATAACTTCGTCACTAAATGCATTTTTTGTAAGTAGCGGATGCAATGACAGGTAGTTGCGACAGCGCCGCCCCCCGTCATTGTACCCCTCAGATGCCGTGTTCATACATGATTCCGCCATCTTGTTTGAAGCTCTGACACAAGATTACGTCATCACGCCGGCTGGCGTGGTGACATCATACGTCGACACGCAAAGGATTTCGGCTGAGATCTTCATTCAAGATGGCGGCTGGCGGCCTGTCGCGAGCAAATGGAGGAGGCAAGTATGATTTTTGTTTTGGTTTTCACACTATTTCAGGTTAAATCGATTCGCTAACACGAAGCACGAGGAAATTCGGCTTCGAGGCGAATGGAATTTATCCTGAAATTTGGATCGAATTCCACTTTGTGGGATTCGATTAGCTCATCTCTACTCTAAGAGCAAGAGCAAATTCTTTGAATGATCCAGGATGAACAAAGTTTTTTCCAGCATGATGGAGACCATGTCACAAGGCAAAAGTGGCTCTGTGAACAAAACATTGACATTTTGGGAAACTCCCCAGATTTCAAACCCATTGAGAACTTGTGGTCATTTGGTCAACCTTCAAAAAGCAGGTGGACAAACAAAAACATAGAAATTAATAATGGGCTACCATCAGTCAGAATTTGGCCCAGAAGCTAATATACAGCATGCCAGGGTAAACTGTAGAAGTCTTGAAAAGGAAGGGTCCACACTGCAAATATTGAGTTTTTCATAAACTTGGTGCATTGTCAATAAAAGTTATAAAACTTATAAAATGCTTAGAATTGTACTTCAGTATACCATAGGAACATCTGACAAAAAGATATAAAAACACTGGAGCAACAAACTTTGTGAAACTCAAAATGTTTGTCATTCTCAGGACTTGGTTTCTGCCCAGAATTTACAGCTGCTGTCAGAATCGAAATATCATCTATTTATATCAAAAGAATCAAAGGCACGAAATCCATGTAGTCGTGCTACAAATACCACTTTAATTGGGTGGAGATGGAGTCACAACAAATGTCCTGGATCCCATAGATTTTTCTTCCAAGAAATGTATTTTGTCTCAGATTGTTTTTTCCTTAGTTGGCCATAAATCTTTGGTTTATTGGAAAACATCTACAGTGATGGCACAGGTCTGATCTAGTTCTTAGATGCTCAGTGAGGTTTCTTATATGGTATATGTATAGCTTTTATTATTTATTTCCCACACTTAAAGGGGTTTTCTATCTGGCATCACTTCCTGATCAAGTTGGGGTCAATGACTCCTACTATGTTCAAAATGGCAGAGCCACATTATTAGTTTAAGGCTGTAGCTCTTTGGTAGAAGCCAAGAGGACCATGGTCCCTTAGTTTTCAGGATTGGCGGAAATTGCAAAGGTCAAACCCTGATCATAGGGACATGCTGTACCATTGTAACATATAAACATCCCTTCTTAGTCATGAAGGAGGTATTGAGTATCTTCTGGTTTTCAGAGCTGCCAACAGTCCCAAATTTTCAGAGACAATCCTGCAAATTTGGTCATTCCAGGTGCAAAAATAGGAGGGACCTATAAGTGGGTGTTCCCAGTTAGGGTGGGCATTCATAGGCAGAGGTTAAATGCCCCAATAAAATTTTTGGTAATTATGTAAACTACTGATAAAGTCAGTCACTGCCAATAAGCGACTGGCTAAATTGAAACGTAATTTTTATTATATCTCAGTTAAAAAGAGCAGAGTGATTGTAGTAGTAGTGGCAATGATGGGGGTGGTAGCTCTCATGGTGGCAGTCCTCAACCTGGCACTTCCTTGGCCGTGCAGTGAAAGGAGGACACACACCTTCTTCCCTCGGGGCACACCATGGAATATTTGGGTCTCCTGCCTAGTGGTGGCTGTGGTGCCCTTGATTGTAGATGACGAGGCAGGAAGGCAGGTGTAAGGGGCCAGCAGGTGATGGTGGAGTCAATGACCAGGCCCATTTGGTTGCAATAAGTAAAGTCTTTCTTTACTGAATAGCCTATTTGAGTTGCAGTACATATAGCAGCAATGGACACAGTTCTGATATACTGTACATTACAGAGTAGGCTTTTCCCAATAGTTGTGTACAATGATGGTAGTAATCATCCCTAAATCTCACTCTAAGTACACTTCGCAGTCTTCCCAAATAAGGCTCATTTTACACTCGCGTTTGGTGAGGCTCTGTCATGGATCTGCACAGACGGATCCGTTCAGATAATACAAACGTCTCCATCCGTTCAGAACGGATCAGTTTGTATTATCTTTAACATTGCCAAGACGGATCCGTCTTGAACACCATTGACAGTCAATGGAGGACGGATCTGTTTTCTATTGTGTCATAGAAAACGGATCCGTCCCTATTGACTTACATTGTGTGTCAGAACGGATCAGTTTGGCTCAGTGTCCGCCTCCAAAGCACAATGGAGATGGAACGGAGGCAAAGTGAGGCATTATGGGCGGATCCTTTTCCATTCAGAATGCATTAGGGTAAAACTGATCTGTTGTGGACCACGTGTGAGAGCCCTGAACGGATCTCACAAACGGAAATCCAAAACGCCAGTGTGAAAGGAGCCTTACCACAGGTGCGCAAATCTGTTCCATTAACACTTTCTGCCATGCTCAGTCTACTGGGTGCAGATCTTAGATTGGATGGCCAGTCCATCTCAGAATGTGGCAGGCGCAGAAGCAATATACCATTTGCACAAGCAGTAAAGTCTTTTGCCATAAACGAGCGTTTATCATACTGTCTTTATAGTACAGCCTTGGTTATCTACTATTTATAAATATTAGTGTTACACCCGGCGCCAGTAGAAGTGCTCCGCTGCAGCACTGCAGGCGTCCATTTGCTTGGGAAATGGCTTGGTTGCCCTATGAAGGAGTTGCGGCCAATCAGGGCCGGCGCTCTCGGGTCAGGCCTGCTTATGTCACTCGTCACATGTTTGACTTTGGCTTGGTATTGTACTACTCTTTGTCTTGTGATTTTGCTCTCCTGGTTTTGATCCAGTTTGTCTGACTTCTTGTATTCTGGTTCTGTTTACTCCTTGTGTCTGCCTGTCATTATACTTTTATGTTTTCTCCTCACGTCTTCCTCTTAAGCCCAAGTACTTGGTTAAGCAGGGAATGCCGTTTAGTTGTTGTCTGCCATTTAGGGCAGTGTGCAAGTAGGTAAGGAGAAGGGTGTGGGTGGTTTTTAGGGCTTACTTCTCCCTACCGTGACAGGTAGTCTTTCAGTTAAGTTAATCTGTGGCAGGGTTCAGTCTCAGGAAAAAAGGTTACCTGGACAAGGCTTCTCTTTAGGCTCACTTTCCAGAAGTCCACACATATACATCCTTTCTCTAGGCCTGCTCAGCAGACTCACACCTAACCAGGGGGTGGAACGAGCCCATCACCCTGGCAACCTAGCTAAGACTTCCAGATGTAACTATTTGCTGCCTATAGACTACCACCGGAATACTCCTTTAACTGCTACAGTCTATGAGGATTGTGACATCTTCACAGGACTTAACAGCAAGATTACAGTGGCATGCCTCAGAGCCTTCAAACGTCTCCAGACTGCCATGATAACCAATCGGCATCCTACAGCTTTGCTATGGGAAGGGGGGGGGGCACTTCCATCTGAGTAACCACTCAGATGCCCCAATCACTATAGACCATGGTATCTACAGGGTTATGTACTTCCCAAAGTGTCAGCAGTGCACTATGGTGCTGGCTGGCACAGTTGGCGCCATGTAAACTCCCAATATTTACCGTACATGTACAGATGATGTTGCTAAGGGGTTAAAGGAATTTTCTAGGACTATAATATTGATGAAATATCCTAAGAATTAAACTTTAGTATCAGCTAGGTGGAGGTCTCAGCTTCCTCAGCACCTCTGCCGATCATCTGTTTAAATGAATGTGGGGGTTCTAACGAGGCACAGCTCTGTACACAGGTAATGGACACGACAGGTATTCTTTTCAGTCCTATTAAATGGACTGGGACTAAGCTGCAATAAGGTACAGCCAATATCGAATGTGTGGTAAAAAGTCAGCTAAACAATCTGATAATGGTGACCTATCCTAAGGATAGCTGCCATCAGTAGAAATGGTCCTAAAAACTGTCCAAAAGTATTGGACTAGAGTTGCACAGGACAGATTGCAATGTAGCCATATTCTCAAAAATACTATAGGATAGAATGTATTGGACAGGAAGACCTTCAAAACCCGTTCACTGTATAAAGCCCATATTGGGGACCTATAGGCACCCTGTGTGCTGCTATATGATGCCTCCATGGAACTATCGGAGAGCCGTGTGCCTGGACTTTTGCATTAAAAATTCCTTACGTTGCAGAAAATAGGAAGAGAAAAAGAGAAGTAATTGGTTCTTTGTAACTTCTTATTTCAGACAGATAAGAGGAAGGTGTTTAGGTTCACTAATAATGTGTGCTGAATAGTCACTTTTATGTGTAACAGCGGCTGCTGTGTGCTGCTGTTCCCCTGCTTACCGCTGCAGGTCCTGGGCACCCTGTTCAGCAGTGATCTGCTACTAGTGCTTCCCATTCACCACTGCAGTGCTGGGCTCTGTCCTTGCAAGTACTGTTGTTCTGGGATCCGCTCCACTGTTTCCTCTTAGCCCTGGCCACAGCATGCTTGCTGCTTGTTCCCTACAGCACTTCTTTAGGGGCCGGCGCGCGTCACTTCCTGGGCTTTATGGGTTAGGTAATGTGACCTCGTAAACCAATCCTAGCCCTCCTGTACATATATAGGTGGCTCAGCCCCCTTCCCAGATGCCCTCAGTGTCAAGGTCCTTGTGTCCTGCTAAGGTTCCTGATATCTGCTTGTGTTCCTGACTCGTACTTGTATTCTGGACTCTGCTGCCTGTTAGATCCCTATCTGCTTGCCTTGACTCTACTGTTGCCGATCCGGATTGCCTGACCTGTACCTGTGCCTATACCTCTGGTACCTTGTACCTCCTGGTCTGCCTGGAGCAGCTGCCTTGTGTGCCAATCCTCCTCAAGAGGTAGCGACCTGGTGTTACCATCGGGAAAGCCTATCCCCACCATCAGGGGTACTGTGAAGATCGAGGGGTTCACTTAGATAACGCCCTTAGAGGAGGTAGGACACGTGGCACAGTGGGTTCACACCTGCTAGTTCATGACATTATGTAGAGCAAAAAAGTAAAAAATTCTCGCCATATGAAAAAAGTGCTCTGTAGAAGCAGTTCTTTATGTTCAGAGGTCCTCTAAGCACATCTGTGGATAGGCACCACCACAAAAAAGATCTAATGTAAAGCCACAGGCCTTTTTAGTATACTCTGCAAATCCACTTTTAGAAGAAGAGCCCCAACAATGAGCTGATCCGGCATCATCCTTGGAGGGGATCTAGCAGCAAGTGTTCAATTCTTCTACAGTGCCACCTCAGGGGAAAGAAAGCATTACATGGTGCCCACTGTGATAGATGAACATCTCGGGTCCTCCAGAGGGAGAGAGACTTTTTTTGTAGCCGCTCTCCACTCATGGATAGTGATGGCTGTCTTGAAAGAGGGACTCTTTGTTAACTCAAAATTCTCTATTAGGGTCTTTAAAGTTCTAATTTCTATATTGGACAAATAAAAAATAGTCTGTATTTTGCAAACCAGGTCCTTGATCTGAATATATTTGTATTTGCATGTAATTAAACATTTTGTATAGCTACTAAGCTATTCCATAAAATCTATCTGGGTAGAGCAACCCGCACTTTATTCTTTTCCTTATTTCTCTCTCCACCTTGCTGAGGTAGTCACAGATGCTCAGTTCCAACTAATACCAAACATATCTATTATTAGAAGCTGTGACTGTTACAGGGAGAGAGCTGCAGCCGAAAGGATACACCCCCTAAGAATGGAAATGCCTCCTGAGCTTCCAGCTTGAAATAAGTTTCGCAGAACAATTGGAGCAATGAATGTGGAGATCTCTGGATCCATGTGAGGTAGAAGGCTGGTCCTGGCTTTACTAGAAAGAGATTGCCATATTGAAAGAGAATGATCTCTGATTTTAATTTTTACCTTAATCATTGGATAACCCCTTTAAATGGATTGATATGTTAATATGTGAGGATAGAAAGTACATATACAATACAATTCCAGAAAAACTATAATTCTAAAACATATTTTTTTTATCACTGACTCAAAATATCACCTGTATTAACATGTTATCCAAGACTGAAAGAAACATGGTTGCTATCTTCTAGAAACTGCCCCACATCTGTCAATGGGTTGTGTCTGGTGTTGAAGCTCGGGCCTATTGAAGTGAATAGTGCTGAACTGCAATACTAAACACAACCTGGGGACAAGTGTGGTGCTATTTCTGGAAGTAAACAGCCGTGCTTTTATAATCCTGGACAACCCTGCTAAGGGAGTCTCCTCAGACACTCATGTGGTCATCGTGCCAGAGGGTATCCCCACTGTGCAGAGCTGTAGTTTAGTTAATGAAGCCTAGCTGTTGCTAATCCACCTTGGCTTTCCCTTCTAAAGGAAGCCCTAGCATACCCCTAAGGAGAAGTCTGACCTCTCGAAAAGGACTGCTCCAATGTTTTTCTTTTTATCCTAGATGTCAAGAAGTGTTGGACTTTCTGAGCCACTAGCTGACATTTAGTAGAATTGTGTCCTTTATAATAGAATATCATTTCCTACTTTTGTCACTTTATGTTCTACCTCAAGACGTTATAATAGACTATTATCAGATGACCTTTCTCTGTACATCGTGAGAGAATGGGTCTTATGTGTAACAGTAGATTTCTATCTAATTTCTATGGTTAGTTTTAGTATTGGTTTAGAGGCTGTATGTCTAAACCCTCATGGTGCACCTAACTACAGAAAGTGTTCTTCATCTTTTCTTTTTAAACTCTTGTACCCTGTACGATGTTTCATTTTTGCTTTTTCTTTTTTTACTTCCTGCCATAATTTTTTTATTTTTCCATTCACATAGTGGAGCTTGTTTGTTTGTTTATTTTTTATTTTTTTTTGCAGGACAAGTTGCACTTTCTAATGGCAGCATTAACTGTTGCATACGATGTAGTAGGAAATTGGAAATAAATTCCAAGTGGGTTAAAATAGGAAGAAAAAAATAATAATTCCACCACAGTTTTATGGGTTTTGTTTTCACGGCGCTCACTATGTGGTAAAACTGACCAGTTGCCTTCATTCTCCGGGTCACTATGATTTCAGCGAAACCATGTTTGTGTAGTGTTTCTTGTGGTTTAATACTTAAAAATACTTAGAAAAAATGCTGAATCGTCCATTTATGATAATTTTTTTCCCCCTTTACGCCATTTGCCGTATGGGATAAATATTGTTATATTTTGATAGTACATGCATTTTGAGACATGGTGATGACTATGACCTTTATAAGTGTTGATTGAGCATCAAAGTGCTTTAACGAGCACCCAAGCACAATGGAAGTCAATAGGAGAACCCGAGCATTAAACCAGGCACCCCCTTCTCTAAAGAGAGGAGGGTGCCTGGTTTATAGGAAAAGGTCAGAAATTGATAGAAACACCACCGAAATGGTTCTGGAACAGCATGGGGAGGATGTTTGGATGCATCTTCGACTCCCAGGTCGCTGCTGGGAACAATGTTGTCCGAGTAGTACGCCACTTTTACAGACTGACAATAATACGCACAAAACCAAAGATAAAATCGATTTTAGAGGAAAAATTGTTAGGAAACATTGTTTCCTGTATATTTACTTGTGTATAAAGTGCAAGTTCTGCCAAAAATTACAGGGAAGAGGCACTCCGATACAACCTGTATATCACATAAAGGAGGACCTCATTCACATTGTGCTACAATATTTCAGGTAGTGGGACTCCTACACTCATATAGCCTATGCACTAAGTGAAAGGGCTGCCAAAAATTACAAGGAACCGGAACTCCAATACACCCTTTGTTACACATAAAGGAGGGCATCTGGTTTTCAGAACTGGGGCCATGATTAAGAGGGATGGCCGGGGGCATCCCTATTGCGCCGCTAGAGGTGAAATTCTTGGACCGGCGAAAGATGAACCAAAGCAAAAGCATTTGCCATGAATGTTTTCATTGATCAAAAATGAAAGTCGGATGTTTGAAGACGATCAGATACCGTCATAGTTCCGACCATAAACGATGCTGACCTGCAATCCGGCTGTGTTATTCCCATGACCCGCCGAGCAGCATCCGGGAAACCAAAGTCTTTGGGTTCCGGAGGGAGTATGGTTGCAAAGCTGAAACTTAAAGGAATTGACGGAAGGGCACCACCAGAAGTGGAGCCTGCAGCTTAATTTGACTCAACACGGGAAACGTCACCCGGCCCAGACACGGAAAGGATTGGCAGATTGACAGCTCTTTCTCGATTCTGTGGGTGGTGGTGTATGGACGTTCTTAGTTGGTGGAGCGATTTGTCTGGGTAATTCCGATAACGAACGAGACTCCTCTGTGAGGATTGTGTTGACCAGACTCTTGTATAGTGAGACTGGACTTGTAGGTAAGGGCTTGCTGGTGAGCTGACCCTCTAAAAAATTATATGCAAGGGCCTGCAGGTGAGTTGACCCTGTAAAACATTATATGCGTGGGCCTGCAGGTGAGCTGACCTTGTAAAAGATTGTAGGTGAGGGCCTGCTGGTTAGCTGACCCTCTAAAAAAGATAAATCTCCAATTAAGTAATTTAAAAATAATTTTTAAAATAGAAAATAAATAAAATAGACATATTTGGTATTGACGCGTCCATGACGGCCGGCTCTATAAATTATCACATGATCCACCCACGTCGGATAAACACCATAAAAAATATAAATAAAAACTGTGTAAAAAAAAAAGCCATTTCTGTCACCTTACATCACAAAAACTGCAACACCAAGTGATCAAAAAGACATATGTCCCACAAAATGGTACCATCAAAACCGTCACCTCATCCCACAAAAAATGAGCCCCTACAATTTTTAAAACATATTTTTTTTGTTTCAAAAATGCTATTATTGTGTTAAAGTGAAATAAATAAAAACAAAGTACACATATTAGGTATCGTTGCGTCTGTACCAACCCGCTCTATACAAATATCACATGACCTAACCCCTCAGGTGAACACTGTAAAAATAAAAAAAATTAAATAGTGCCAAAAAAGCAATTTTTTTTCATCTTACATCACAAAAATTGCAACACCAAGCGATCAAAAAGGCATATGCCCCCAAAATAGTACCAATCAAACTGTCACCTCATCCCGCAAAAAATGAGACCCTACCTAAGACAATCGGTCAAAAATAAAATATGACTCTCAGACTATGGAGACACTAAAACATCTTTTTTTTGTTTTAAAAATGCTATTATTGTGTAAAACTTAAATAAATAAGAAAAAGTATACATATTAGATATTGCCATGTCCATAACGATCTGCTGTATAAAAAAGTCACATGACCTAACTCCTCAGGTGAACGCTGTAAAATTAAATAAATAAAAACTGTGATAAAACAACCAATTTTTTGGTCACCTTGCCCCATGAAGTATAATAACGAATGATCAAAAAATCATACCGTATTTTTCGCCCTATAGGACGCACCGGCCCATAAGACGCACCTAGATTTTTGAGGAGGAAAATAAGAAAAAAAATATTTTTAACCACTTAAACCCCCTTAATGACCAGACCACTTTTTACAATTCTGCACTATACTACTTTCACGGTTTATTGCTCGGTCATACAACTTACCACCCAAATGAATTTTACCTCCTTTTCTTCTCACTAATAGAGCTTTTAATCGGTGGTATTTCATTGCTGCTGACATTTTTACTTTTTTTTATATTAATCGAAATTGACATTTTTCACTTTCTGTTGTAAAATTTTTCAAATAAAACTACATTTCTATATAAAATTTTCTCAAAATGTATTGTTCTACATGTCTATGATAAAAAAAATCAATAAGTGTATATTTATTGGTTTGGGTAAAAGTTATAGCGTTTACAAACTATGGTGCAAAAAAATTAATTTACGCACTTTGACTTTCTGAGCACCTGTCATGTTTCCTGAGGTTCTACAATGCCCAGACAGTAGAAACACCCCACAAATGACCCCATTTTAGAAAGTAGACACCCTAAGGTATTCGCTGATGGGCATAGTGAGTTCATGGAAGTTTTTATATTTTGTCACAAGTTAGCGGAAAATTATATATTATTTTTTTTTCCTACAAAGTCTCATATTCCACTAACTTGTGACAAAAAATAAAATTTTACATGAACTCACCATACCCCTCACAGAATACCTTGGGGTGTCTTCTTTCCAAAATGGGGTCACATGTGGGGTATTTATACTGCCCTTGCATTTTAGGAGCCCTAAAGCGTGAGAAGTAGTTTGGAATCCAAATGCGTAAAAATGCCCTGTGAAATCCTAAACTCATTGGAATTTGGGCCCCTTTGCGCACCTAGGCTGCAAAAAAGTGTCACACATGTGGTATCGCCGTACTCAGGAGAAGTAGGGCAATGTGTTTTTGGGTGTATTTTTACATATACCCATGCTGGGTGAGATAAATATCTCTGTAAAAGACAACTTTTCCCATTTTTTTATACAATGTTGTCATTTTACAGAGATATTTCTCTCACCCAGCATGGGTATATGTAAAAATACACCCCAAACCACATTACCCTACTTCTCCTGAGTACGGCGATACCACATGTGTGACAGTTTTTTGCAGCCTAGGTGCGCAAAGGGGCCCAAATTCCAATGAGTACCTTTTAGGAGGGCATTTTTAGGCATTTGGATTCCAAACTACTTCTCACGCTTTAGGGCCCCTAAAATGCCAGGGCAGTATTAATACCCCACATGTGACCCCATTTTGGAAAGAAGACACCCCAAGGTATTCTGTGGGGGGCATGGCAAGTTCATAGAAGTTTTTTTTTTTTGGCACAAGTTAGCGGAAAATGATTTTCTTTTTTTTTCTTTTGTCTCATATTCCACTAACTTGTGACAAAAAATTTCATTTTACATGAACTCGCCATGCCCCTCACGGAATACCTTGGGGTGTCTTCTTTCCAAAATGGGGTCACATGTGGGGTATTTATACTGCCCTGGCATTTTAGGGGCCCTAAAGCATGAGAAGAAGTCTGGAATCCAAATGTCTAAAAATGCCCTCCTAAAAGGCACTCATTGGAATTTGGGCCCCTCTGCGCACCTAGGCTGCAAAAAAGTGTCACACATGTGGTATCGCCGTACTCAGGAGAAGTAGGGCAATGTGTTTTGGGGTGTATTTTTACATATACCCATGCTGTGTGTGAGAAATATCTCTGTAAATGACAACTTTATAAAAAAAATTATACAAAGTTGTCAATTTACTGAGATATTTCTCTCACTCAGCATGGGTATATGTAAAAATACACCCCAAAACACATTGCCCTACTTCTCCTGAGTACGGCGATACCACATGAGTGACACTTTTTTGCAGCCACGATGCGCAAAGGGGCCCAAATTCCAATGAGTACCTTTAGGATTTCACAGGGCATTTTTACGCATTTGGATTCCGTGAGGGGTATGGTGAGTTCATGTGAGATTTTATTTTTTGTCACAAGTTAGTGGAATATGAGACTTTGTAAGAAAAAACAAAAAAACAAAAAAATAAATAAATTTCCGCTAACTTGTGCCAAAAAAAAAATCTTCTATGAACTCGCCATGCCCCTCAAAAGTGATCTTTATAGCGCCGGAGCGATTTTACGGTGTTTTTGCAGTGATCAGAAAAAAAAAATTCTGTCACTGTGGTGGGGCGGACTGAACGCAAAGAAAAGGCATTTTCTATATATAGTTCTGGCAATGTGCGGATCCGCAAAATGCGGAAAGCACATTGCCGGTGTCCGTGTTTTGCGGATCAGCAAAACACATACGGACGTCTGAATGGAGCCTTACAGGGGGGTGATCAATGACAGGGGGGTGATCAGGGAGTCTATATGGGGTGATCAGGGGTTAATAAATGACAGGGGTGTAGTGTGGTGCTTGGTGCTACTTACAGAGCTGCCTGTGTCCTCTGGTGGTCGATCCAAGCAAAAGGGACCACCAGAGGACCAGGTAGCAGGTATATTAGATGCTGTTAACAAAACAGCGTCTAATATACCTTTCTGATGCGATTATTTTAACATCTACAGCCTGCCAGAGAATGATCATCGCTGGCAGGCTGTAGTATAACTTCCGAGCAGCGCGTCGCTGTGCGCGCGTTTATGCGAAATCCCGACTCTTGCGGGATGACGCGCCGGCGCGTCAATGAGGAACAACCCAGCCGCCCGCAGGACGCATCCCTGCGTTAGGCGGTTGGGAGAAGGTTAACCAAAAGGTGTGCTTTTGGTGGGTTTTGCACTAATGGTGGTCTGTGCATGACACTACTATGGGGGATCTGTGGATGGCACTTACGGGGGGGATCTGTGGGTGGCACTGTTATGGGGGGATCTGTGGATGGCACTGTTATGGGGGGATCTGTGGGTGGCACTGTTATGGGGGGATCTGAGGGGGCCCTGTTATGGGGGTGATCTGTGGATGGCACTGTTATGGGGGGTGATCTATGGGGGGAGATCTGTGGATGGCACTGTTATGGGGGAGGATGATCTGTGGATGGCACTGTTATAGGGGGGGTGCTCTGTGGATGGCACTGTTATGGGGGGTGATCTGTGGATGGCACTGTTATGGAGGGGGATCTGTGGATGGCACTGTTATGGGGGTGGATCTGTGGATGGCACTGCTATATATGTGTCACCCACAGATCCCCCACCCCATAACAGTGCCATCCACATATTCCCCACCCCATAATAGTGGCATCCACAGATCACCCCCCCCCCATAACAGTGTCATCCACAGATCACCCCCCCCATAAGAGTGCCATCCACAGATCTCCCCCCATAACAGTGCCATCCACATATTCCCCACCCTATAATAGTGGCATCCACAGATGCCCTAATATACCGGAGCTAAACCTGTGGGAGGGGTCAGTGGCATGCAAATGCAGTGGGGCCGGTGCGGTCACTGTACTTCGGCCCCGCCACTCACTCACTGCTTTATTGCCTAAACCTTTTATAATAATAGCTTTCATTGAAGTTCCAATCCCCAGCCCCATCTGTACTACTTCATTCATAAAGTAGGCGGCGCAGGCACGTGACATCAGTAAGTTACGGCCGGCCGCCCGCCCTGCTCTGCCTGATACAGGACATTTAGTAAGTAGTACAGACGGGGCTGGGGATCGGAAATTCAATTAAAGTTATTATTATAAAAGGTTTAGGCATTAAGGAAGTGTGTGAGCGGCGGGGCCGGAGTACAGTGACCGCAGCGGCCCTGATGCATTTGCATGACACCGGCCCCTCCTCCCTCCCCCCTCCAGCTGATATATTGCAGTCTGCGATGCTGCAGCATTGCAGACTGCAATGTAAAATGCCAGCATTCGCCCCATAAGACACAGGGGCATTTTCCCCCACTTTTGGGTGGAAAAAAGTGCGTCTTATGGGGCGAAAAATACGGTATGTAACCAAAAATTGTACCAATAAAAACGTCAACTCTTCCTGCAAAAAAATGAGCCCCTGCACAAGACGATCGGCAGAAAAATAAAAAAATATTGCATTCATAAAATGGAGACACAAAAACATAATTTTTTTTCAAAAATTCTTTATTATGTAAAACTGAAACAAACAAAGAAAGTAGACATATTTGATATCATCGCGTCCGTAACAACCTTCTCTATAAAAATAGCACATGATCTACCCTGTCAGATGAATGTTGTAAAAAGAACAGTGCCAAAACAGCCATTTTTTTTGTTAAAAAACATAATATAGAGCAATTAAAAATCATATGTACCCCAAAATAGTACCAATAAAACTGGCACCTTATCCCCTAGTTTCCAAAATGGGGTCACTTTTGGGAGTTTCTACTGTAGGGGTGCATCAGGGGGGGTTCAAATGGGACATGGCATCTAAAAACCAGTTTAGCAAAATCTGCCTTCCAAAAACCATACGGAGCTCCTGTTCTTCTGTGCCCTGCCGTGTGCCCTTACATCAGTTTGCAACCACATGTGGGGGTGTTTCTGTAAACCGCAGTATCAGGGTAATAAATGATGAGTTTTGTTTGGCTGTTAACCCTCGATGTGTTAAAGAAAAAACATGGATAAAAATGGAAAATCTGCCAAAAATGTGAAATTTTGAAATTAGAGCTTCGTTTTCCTTTAATTCTTGTGGAACACCTAATAGATTAATGAAGTTTGTAAAATCAGTTTAAAGTAACTTGAGGGGTGTAGTTTCTACAATGGGTCATTTATGGGGGTTTTACACTATGTAAGCCCTCACAAAGTGACTTTAGACCTGAACTGGTCCTTAAAAAGTGGGTTTTGAAAATTTTCTTAAAAATTTTAAGAATTGCTTCTAAAATTCTAAGCCTACTAAAGTCATAAAAAAATAAAATGACATTTACAAAATGATGCCAACATAAAGTAGACATATGGGGAATGTTAAGTAATAAATATTTTATGAGGTATCACTTTCTTTTTTAAAAGCAAAGATATAAACATTTTGAAAATCGCGAATTTTTCCAAATTTTGGGTACATTTTGGATTTTTTTCAAACATAAAGGTGAAATATATTGACTCAATTTTACAACTATCATGAAGTACAATGTGTCAGGAGAAAACAATCTCAGAATGGCTTGGATAAATAAAAGTGTTCCAAAGCTATTATCACATAAAGTGGTACATGTCAGATTTGCAAAATTAGGCCTGGTCAGGAAGGGTGTAAATGGCCCAGTCTGGAAGTGGTTAAATAGGAGTTATTTTGGTGCCACAAGAAACTTAGGACATGAGTTCGCATAGTATGCTCCCTATCCTCCTTGTTAGGAGCGTGAGTCAGGGTTAGCTCCATGTGCATGAGAAGAGAAATTTTGGATGCAGCAACTGAAGCACAGATGATACAGACATGGAGGCAGAGAGTCTGAGGCAGAAGCATTGGAAGAGTGTGAGCCAGACTGCTGTGGGGCCAACTGATGTTGAGCAGCTTGTGTCTAGAGCTGGGAGATCAGTGAGAGTTGGCCAAGAGAGATACAGAAGCAGAGGAAGGAAAGCTACAGGTCCTAATAAGACAGGAATCAGGTCAGCCCAGGAGGGGTAGTGCGACAGGAGAGCGGGGCAGCAGCTTAGGACTATATGCAGAAAAATATGTTGCAATTGAAGCTCTGCCAGTAGGCCACAAAAGAGAGACTGATAGCCAATCATGGATGGATGAACCTTCCCCCACAATGCAGTGTGAAAAATTCAAAGTGGCCCAAGAGAATACCCCTGTATCTGAAAATGTACTCTGTGCCCATTGTGATGCATAAACAATAATAGTTAATTGTGTATAGCCTGCCAGAAAGTCACCAACATCACCAAAGCCACCATGATGATGTGACACAGTTGTATAGTGAAGTGTTCAAAAGGTTGATGTAACAGTTAATGTGATGTAACTTCTGCTGTATAACCCCCCTCCGACCGGACCGGCTCTTACAGCAAAAAGACTGTTTAGTTATCGCACCTATTTAGCGTGTGTCATCTCTGCCCCGTAATACATGACTCCAACTTATAGGTGATAGTTGCCCGAGGTGGAACGCACACCTATCAGAAACTTATGGGATAGATATACCCCTTTAATCTAATTGTGGCAAAACAATCGTAATTGTAATCCATAGACTTGAGATACTTAGTGGCAGATCCAGCAGATCTTGGTGGCTTTTGCAAGCAATCTAACATCTACAATGCGTCAGATTGTCTCCAGATCCCACAAAAACCAAATGGGTCTGCCAATGAATTTTTCAAGTCCATGTTTAGGATGATAGCTATTGTTTGACATCTCCTCCCCTCATAAATATACCCTTTGGTTCATATTACCCATTCAGCATGCTCTTTCAGTTAAGAGTGATATACAGTAAGTGTCTGAAAGTGATCTCTTGTGCCGCTTATTTGCAGGGAAACAAGGAGTTACATGTATATCCAGCCTGTTTCATTCCTGCTTCTATCCAGTGAGAAGAATATACGTTGTGCAGATCTCATCAAAATTGTAAGGGTTTACTTAAAAATATCTAATGTGGGAACGGCTCTACAACTGACCCATGTCTGCTTATACAGTGGAGGAAATAATTATTTGACCCCTCACTGATTTTGTAAGTTTGTCCAATGACAAAGAAATGAAAAGTCTCAGAACAGTATCATTTCAATGGTAGGTTTATTGTAACAGTGGCAGATAGCACATCAAAAGGAAAATCGAAAAAATAACTTTAAATAAAAGATAGCAACTGATTTGCATTTCATTGAGTGAAATAAGTATTTGAACCCCTACCAACCATTAAGGGTTCTGGCTCCCACAGAGTGGTTAGACACTTCTACTCAATTAGTCACCCTCATTAAGGACACCTGTCTTAACTAGTCACCTGTATAAAAGACACCTGTCCACAGAATCAATCAATCAAGCAGACTCCAAACTCTCCAACATGGGAAAGACCAAAGAGCTGTCCAAGGATGTCAGAGACAAAATTGTAGACCTGCACAAGGCTGGAATGGGCTACAAAACCATTAGCAAGAAGCTGGGAGAGAAGGTGACAACTGTTGGTGCGATTGTTCGAAAATGGAAGGAGCACAAAATGACCATCAATCGACCTCGCTCTGGGGCTCCACGCAAGATCTCACCTCGTGGGGTGTCAATGGTTCTGAGAAAGGTGAAAAAGCATCCTAGAACTACACGGGAGGAGTTAGTTAATGACCTCAAATTAGCAGGGACCACAGTCACCAAGAAAACCATTGGAAACACATTACACCGCAATGGATTAAAATCCTGCAGGGCTCGCAAGGTCCCCCTGCTCAGGAAGGCACATGTGCAGGCCCATCTGAAGTTTGCCAATGAACACCTGAATGATTCAGAGAGTGACTGGGAGAAGGTGCTGTGGTCTGATGAGACCAAAATAGAGCTCTTTGGCATTAACTCAACTCGCTGTGTTTGGAGGAAGAAAAATGCTGCCTATGACCCCCAAAACACCGTCCCCACCGTCAAGCATGGGGGTGGAAACATTTTGCTTTGGGGGTGTTTTTCTGCTAAGGGCACAGGACAACTTATTCGCATAAACGGGAAAATGGACGGAGCCATGTATCGTGAAATCCTGAGCGACAACCTCCTTCCCTCTGCCAGGAAACTGAAAATGGGTCGTGGATGGGTGTTCCAGCATGACAATGACCCAAAACATACAGCAAAGGCAACAAAGGAGTGGCTCAAGAAGAAGCACATTAAGGTCATGGAGTGGCCTAGTCAGTCTCCGGACCTTAATCCAATCGAAAACCTATGGAGGGAGCTCAAGCTCAGAGTTGCACAGAGACAGCCTCGAAACCTTAGGGATTTAGAGATGATCTGCAAAGAGGAGTGGACCAACATTCCTCCTAAAATGTGCGCAAACTTGGTCATCAATTACAAGAAACGTTTGACCTCTGTGCTTGCAAACAAGGGTTTTTCCACCAAGTATTAAGTCTTTTTTTGTTAGAGGGTTCAAATACTTATTTCACTCAATGAAATGCAAATCAGTTGCTATCTTTTATTTAAAGTTATTTTTTCGATTTTCCTTTTGATGTGCTATCTGCCACTGTTACAATAAACCTACCATTGAAATGATACTGTTCTGAGACTTTTCATTTCTTTGTCATTGGACAAACTTACAAAATCAGTGAGGGGTCAAATAATTATTTCCTCCACTGTATATCCTCTATTTATTTTAATGGTAGAGACTGCACGGCATACTTTCCACCCTTTAAGGGAACTAAAAATACCCAGTTATTTGGGTTATTGGGGGTTAGTATCCGGATAACCGTTAAGTTAGACCCTTATTTTCAATACTTTATGGACAACCCTACTATGGGTCAAGCATTGTGACTGGAAACTCGCTTCTAGCACTCTTCAGTACAGTGAATTCAAATTTCAAAAAGAATCTTCCAAGAATCTTCAAGATTTAATTTGGGTAATATAACTATTATAAAGATACCCTATATTTTAAATATGAGTAGTCCAAACCTGTCTTGACATATTTATTAACTGTGTTCTCAATATTGTATAGACTCTGGGTTATGTATTCCAATTTGTTTATGAAGGTCGTTTTGGAGCAGAAAAGTCTACAAATGGTGAGTTCTCAGTCATACAACCAAGTCTTGTGATATCATATTCTTCTAGCCACTTATCTGACATCATAGGACTATGGACCCAGAGGCTTTATAGACTTGGGAGGGTTAAGATCCCAGGCCCTGCTTGACCAATGTGGAAACTTAATCAGCTCTGGTTTGGAAATTCTCACATCCATGACTCTCCTGCAGGTACAAGTTCTTTATAAATCCCTTCCTCAAGATTTTTTCCTATTCTACAGCACAATAATAAGAATCTGTATTTATATGGTGCCACCATATTCTGCAATGCTTTATAAGTCAGAGGGTTCATGTAGAAAACAAAGGACAACATATAATTACTGGCTAATATACAACTGAAACACTAGGAGTGAGGGCCCTGCTTGCAAAAACTTAGAATCTATAAGGAAGTGGGGGTGACACAAAAGGTAAAGTTGTTATATGAAGTGGTCCAGCCATCTTTGTACTAAAAGGAATGGTATATGCCGATCTACGTGTGCTAGTGCTTTGAGTGTTGGGATTACTGTCAGAAGATTGAGTTCAGGTCTAAGGATAATAGTTGAGGGGTGGGCGGTTAGTAGGGGAAGAGTCAGTTTAGGAAGCATGATAAGCCTGCCTTAAAAAAATGTGGTGTTTTAAGGTACATTTAAAGTTACGGAAGTTGAGAATTAGGCCTCATGCACACGACCGTTGTGTGCATCCGCGGCCATTGTTCCGTTTTCAGTTTTTTTCCGCAGACCTATTGACTTTCAAAGGGTCTGTGGAAAAATCGGAAAATGCACCGTTTGGCATCCGCGTCCGTGATCCGTGTTTCCAGTCCGTGAAAAAAATAGGACCTGTCCTATTTTTTTCACGGACAACGGTTCACGGACCCATTCAAGTCAATGGGTCCGTGAAAAATCACGGATGCACACAAGATTGTCATCGGCATCCATGATCCGTGTCCGTTTTTTCCAATCATTTCAAAGGCAAACTTGACTTAGATTTTTTTTTTCATTTTTCATGTCCGTGGATCCTCCAAAAATCAAGGAAGACCCACGGAAGAAAAAAGGGACACGGATCACGGAACAACGGAAACCGCTTTTGCGGACCGCAAAAAAAAGTACGTGTGCATGAGGCCTTAACCTGATATTCCAGGGCAGGGCATTCTAGAGAGTAGGTGCAGCTCAAGAAAGGTCTTGAAGATGAGATTGAGAGGTATGAATTATGGAGGATGTCAATCTTAGATTACTGGCAGAACTAGGAGCATGAGTAGGGTGGTAGACAGAAATGAGGAAGGAGATGTATGGAGTTGTAGCACTGTGGAGAGCTTTGTGGGTGAGAGGTTTGAACTGTATTCTGTGGTGAATGGACAACCAATTAAGTGACTGGCACAGGCTAGAAGCACCAGAGTAGATAAGCCTGGTTGCGGCTTTTAGGACAGACTGAAGGGGGAGAGTTTAGTGAGAAAAGGACCAATTACAACAAGAGTTTTGGTCGTTATTCAGTTTTTGAGAGATTCAGTTTGAGATACAGAAAGGACATGATGTTAGATACAGTTACTGGTGTTTTGGAGTAATGCAGGGGTGATATCAGGGGATGAAGTACCATAGAGAAGAGGACTGAACCCTGAGGAACCTCAACATCAAGAGGAAGAGAAGAAGAAGTAGAGCCAGCAAATGATACACTAAAGGAGCAGCCAGAGAGATAGGAAGAGAACCAGGAGAGAGCTGTGTCCTTAAGGCCAATTGAGTGAAGTATGGTGAGGAGGCGTTTGTGATCTACCATATCAAACGCTGTAGAGCGATCCAGAAGAATCAGTAGAGACCGCTTGCTATGTATTTTTGCCGTTAGGAGATTGTTAGACACTTTTTAAGCAAGAGTAGATAAGACGAGATGTTCCATGAGTTTAGATGAAGGGGAGGTTAGAAGCAGGTCAGTAGTTAGCAGAACAGGTTAGGTCAAGAGATGTATTTTTAGTAGTGGGGTTATAACAGAATGTTTGAAAGAGGAAGGAAAGATACCAGAAGAGAGAGAGAGGTTAAATATTGTAGTAAGGTGAGTAATGACAACTGGGGAGAGGGACTGGAGAAGGTGTGAGGGAATAGGATCACTGCTGCAGGTGGTAGGTCGAGAAGAAGAGAGAAACCTGGAAACTTCTTCATCTGTTATAGGGTTGAAAGAGGAGAGAGAACAAGAGGAAGTGTGGGAGGGAGGAGCATTAAAATTGGTTGGAAACTGGGAGATTATTTCCTGCCGGGTGTTACCAATCTTGTCTCTGAAGTAAGTGGCCAGGTCATCAGTGCAGAGGTCAGTGATGGGCACATGCACTTTAGAGTGAGGAGATGAGAGGTAAACTAGTTCTGTTTTGGCCATGTTGTGTGCTGAATTGTAGGTTTTAAGCATAAATTTATAATGGGGGAAGTCTGCTGATAATTGTGATTTTCTCCATAAGTGTTCTTCACATCTGGAGCACTGCTGAAGAAAATGCGTTACTGGTGTGTGCCAGGGTTGCTGTGTTCTGTGCTTACAGCTATCATCCTACAGCAGGGCATGGTGGGAGTTGTAGTTTTACAACAGCTGGAGGGCTGCAGGTTGAGTATCCCTGAATTAGCATATACATTTTTTTTTTTAACAAACTCAGCAACATAACCTCCAAGGCTGGCATCTCCCAAAATGATGCCTCCATATTTACTTCCTTTCACAGAAAGAGCACTGCATTCGGTGGAGCTTATCTACCCCCCTCAAACCGATATCCTAACAACTTAAAGGGAACCTGTCATCAACTTTCTGGTGACCTCACCAAGAGTAGGAGAAAGTAGTGAGAGACATGATGATTTCAGCTGTGTATTATTTATGAGCTAAAAGTAAATGGGTGCCAAAAAATAGCATCATAATCATTGCAACCCGGGCCTGGAAAACAGTTGTGGCTGCCTGAGAAGACACATGGTTATTCCTTAGCTCCTGCTCTCCCTGCCCACCCCCTTATGCAGTATCCTTCTAGGGAGAAAACAGGAGAGAACTTTTAATCATTAGCAGGTGGGTGGGAAAGCAGGAGACAATGAATAGCCATGACTTTTCTCAGGCGACTGTGACTCTTTTCCAGGCGCGGGTTGCAAAAATTATGATGCTTGGTTTTGGCAACCACATGCTTTTAGCTCATACACAGTGATACACAGCTGAAATCAGAGTGTATGTCACCACTTTATGTTGCTGTCATTGAGGGTAGTATAAAGTAGCTGAAAGGTTCCCTTTAATTAGAGGTATCCTAAGTGTGTGGCATGGCGTTAACAAAAAGAAAGCTTTAGTTTCCTCACATTCACTAGATATGCCCTGAAATCTCATTCGACCAGAAATGCATAATTTTGAGGACAATTATCCCATCTCAACAAAAACAAGTATACATGTATATTTCAAAAGCTTTTTACAGAAACTTGACTTAGATTCCATATGTCATGCTTTTGCCAAGAGACTCCAATCCAAAAGTCATGACACTTGGCTGGAATCCTATCTGAAAAAAGATCCCTTACCTTCTAAGATTTATAATTTATGCATTATTGGATCCTAACCAGGAATTCAACATAACATTGACCGATCCTGAATTGCACTTTATTCTTTCTAGATCTCATGGTTTCTCCCATTGTATTAGATAAGAAAATCCTGTTTTTCCACAGGATTATTCCTGAGATCCCAGAAATGTGTTGAAGATGTCACATGAGAAAAGGCTAAGCATCTCATATTTGGTGGCATTGCCCTTTTATTACAGATTATTGGAAAGCAATTGAAACCAGTATTAATGAAGTATGCTCCAACTGCATTTCATTGACACATTCAGTTGTTCTTCTTGGTGCCCTACTTCATCATTTACACCAAGGAAGCATAATCTTCCTACACTTTTATTATCAGCCGCTAAGCCGTTAATACCATTTTACTGGCTCTTAGAAATCCGCCAACTTTCCATAACTGGATAAACAAAGTTAATCAAGTCTTTCGCTTTGAAGAACTAGCCCACTGGGAAACTACGTCCAGAGACAAATTTCTTAAAATACAAGATCCATGGATTAATTCTAGATTTAATGCTGGACCACCTTCCACGCTTTCCTAAATAATATTATTCTAGCATATTCTGAGGAGACACGGTAAGAGTCTCTCCCCCCGCTCGAGTATAACTGAGCCCTTAAGACGAAATCTCTGGTACTAGTGTTCCAAATGCTCTCTGCTTCCTTTCCCTCCCCTGTTTTTTTATTTAGATTTTCTGTCATTGTGGGGGGTTTTCGGTGCCATAGAGGAAGACACATCAGTGCTATGCTGATTTGTTTCTACATCTCAACATTTTCTGGGACTCTACCAGAACCATGATGGTCATTATGTAGTTTACTGTCTTTGATTCAGGGGTGCACCTAGCCTTTCTGCTGCCTGAGGCGAAAACTAAAATGGCTACCCACCCCCCCAATGCCAATTTCTTAACCTAACCCCTTTGCCACAATGAAAGCGGTCATTGTCCATGGCCCTTCCGCTGGCCCCCTCTTGCCCCTACCTGGTGCTGCCTGCGGCGATCGCTTCACCTGGCCTCATTGGTGGTGCACCCCTGCTTTGATTCACCACAGACCTTTCTACTATGGTGCCAAGTGATCAAAAAAATGACTTGCATTGTACTTGCTCATATTATGTGCTTGATTGTTAATAAAAAGAGATTAAACACAAGGCAAAAGTATTTCCATCTCCTCTCTGCCGCTGAGCCAATGTTACTAGAGCTTTTAGGGGTTTTATCTTGAGCAGTATATATATATAGAAATAAGACTAATGAATTCCGCCAGTTGTGTATCACCTCGAAGAGATAAGTCATGTTTGGATAACAGCTTTGAGATTTCCAATAGCCGGAATGTTTATGCGTCTTTCTATTGCTAAATTTCCCGCATGGAAAGCATCTAATAAAAAAAACCTCTGTGATAAACCTAAAGAACACATGCAAAACACAAATGTCCTATACTGTATACATTATATTGTATGGCTTCAGCATGAGATACAGCAGCTGCTACAGACACGCAGATTGACTAGTTCACCGTTAGTAACTTTGCAAGCAATTCACAATTTTTGAGTTGTTTTCTGCTGGTTGCTCCAGCAAACATGAAGCAGTTTAGCTTCAAAACACTGTCAGACATGTGAACTAAGGGTCCCTTTCTAGGCCAGTAACTAGTAGTAATGGCTGACATACAAGTTGGTCAGCTCTGGGGCCTTTCAAACAGCCTGATCCAAAGTGAATGGGGATGAACAATTGTTATTACGATCATTCATCCCCCACTTATTTTCTATATTATTGGCAGCACATTCCCTGCTTACACAGGGCGATATGCTGCTGACAAAAGATGTTTTTTGGAGCCACATGAAAGATGGGATCACTGAACAAACAAGCATTTGCTTGTTTGTCTGTTGATTGGCAGCACCTTAACACAAGTTACTTGGGGAAGGAGCGGTTGTAGGAACATTCAGTCCCAATTATTGGCCTAACCTTCGGCAGATGTAAAAGGAGACTAACTGCTTGGCTTTAATGATGAAGTAAAATGAGGATCTCAAAACCACCAGAAGATAAAATAAACCAATGTATTTACAAAGTTCAATTATTTATACCGTGGTGCTTAAAAGTTTGTGAACGCTTCAGAATTTTCTATATTTCTGATACAATTTGGCCTAAAACCACATCACATTTTCCCACAAGTCCTCAAAGCATATACAACACACAAGTCCTAAAATTAGATAAAGATAACCAGGGCAAACAAATGAATCAAATATGTAAGATGTGAATTGGTGGAGTCCAAACTCCTTAGAGATATTTTTGTATCTTTTCCAGCCTAAAGAGCATCAACAACTCTTCTTCTGAGGTCCTCAGAAATCTCCCTTGTTTGTGCCATGATACACTTCCACAAACATGTCTTGTAAAGATCAGAAATTGATAGATCCTTGTTTGTCATCCCATTGATTGAAAGTACCTGACTCTAATTTCACCCTCAAATTATCTGCTAATCCCAAAGGGTCACATACTTTTGCCACTCACAGACATGTGATATTGGATCATTTTCCTCAATAAATAAATGACCAAGGCTAATATTTTTTTCTCTTTTGTGATTTGGTCGTCTTTATCTGCTTTTAGGACTTGTTTGAAAATCTGATGTAGTCTCAAATCATATTAATGCAGAAATATAGAAAATTCTGAAGGGTTCAAAAACTTTCAATAACCACTGTATATACCAGAGTGAGTTATACATACGTTTGGATAGCGTGGCAGATCTGCCTTGACCAACACTGGGCTTTGCGGCTTGTGCAGTTGGCAAAAGAGCTTTCTCCTTGTATGGGATTGCTACCAATGCCTAGCAGCCAAAAATCTTTAAAACTAATTTATTATCAGCACTATTACTTTAGCACTGTATTTTGCTATTGCATGAGCACTTTATGACTTTAGACACTATACAGTACATTATTATTTTTGCAGTGCCCAAGGTGGGGCACTTTTACCGTATTTAGGCACCAAAAGGTATAGTTATTTGTACCCTTTATGACAGCACATCATGAAAGGTAGGGTCCTACCTAATAGAAGGTCCTACCTAAGGCTGCCTTCTGGTGTGAATGGTTGGGATTGACAGCTGTACTCTCATCATATGAACCAGCACCAGAGAACATCAGAGAAACCTTCGATAAATTAATTGCAGAGGTTTGGACCCATGTAGATTAAACAAAACCAAAATAGTTGTGAAAGGATAATCAATCACGTGGCTCCCTTGGCCTCCATTTTCCTTACTTTAGCATCTTGTGGAATCGGTCTCTGGTGACCTCACTTTGTGACCTGATCTGGGGAGAGACATGTGGTGAAAATTGAGTTTGTTTCCGGCTATGAAGGTTCACAGCCGCAAATCTCAGAAGAGAATGGAGACTCTCTCGGAAAGAAAAAGGGTTGTTATACCATAGACATCTGGAAATCGTTGTGCGTAACACTCGTATGGATGACTGTGCCCTATAAACACACTTGATATTACATATATCCTGTAGGCCTGTCAGTGAGTGACAAATAGAGGACTGTGCTCCATAAATACTGATCTATCAATGTAACGGACTTTACACATTATACTGGCCGAATACTCTCCCGCCATATGTTGGAGTAGATGTATTCAATTTATGAAAGTCTTTGCCTCCTATTTTGATATCATATGATGCACAATGGAAAGCAGATGGTGACACAAGATCCAGTGTTTATTCCTTAGAGGATTGCCCTTCAATGTTTAAGATCAGTTCCAGTCAAATGTGAACATGAGCCTTCTAGTCAGATTCATCTAAAGTGTGTATATATATATATATATATATATATATATATATAGTAAAGACAAAATGGCAGGTCTTCAGGGAGATATTTATTAATACACGCTCTTTAATATTGTCTCTCCCAGAGCAATCTGCTTCATATGAGGACAGAGGAGTGCTATGTTCATGAGATGTTGATCTCACAGTCTTCCTGGCAGCTGACTGAAATATTTTTACCTACAGGAATTTATGGGGGTCGGGGTGGGGGTGGGGGGCGGCTGGGGCAAGAAGCTCATGGATTCCAGCGCTGGTGGAGATTTTAGCAAAACATAGTCAATTCAAGAAAGTGGCCAAGGGTTTTCCTAAGTGAGTCTGTTGCTCGTTTATTTTGCCCTTAGTTTAGTTAGTTTACTATAAAATTGGTTAAGTTTCCCTTTTAAAGAGGTTTTCCAGGAATACACTTTAAATGATCTATCCTAAGTCATCAATATCTGATCAGTGGAGGTCCGATTCCTAGCACTCCCACCGCTCAGCTTTTGTAGAAACATAGCGCTATACACTGTATAGTGGCTGTGCTTGGTTTTGCGCCCCCAGAGGAAGGCTCTACCAAAACATCGGGTTTGGGGTGTGTGGTTTTACTGAGGACACTATATTCTGATGGGTATGCTATTATTACTATTTACTTACCGTATTTTTCACCCTATAAGATGCACTTTTCCCCCCCAAAAGTGGGGGGGAAATGTCAGTGCGTCTTATAAGGCGAATGCTGGCATTTTTACACTGGTGATGCTGATACATCGCCGGCCGCTATGCTGCACAACACGGCCTGCAATGTCTTAGTGGGGAGGGAGGAGGGGCTGGAGACCGGCAAGTGAAGTTGGAATCACGGCGGGGCCCAATGCAGTCACTGTACTCTATTACACCGGGCCCCGCTCACAGCAGTATTCATATGTAAAGTGTCGACATGGGAGGTTTGTTAAAGTATGGCAATCCTCTACAGTAGTAGCGCAATCCCCTGTAGTACTCACTATGAAAATCCAGTAGCAGGCAGGCCAGGAGCGTATTTGCCATTTAGACCAATTTATTCTGTGATTTTGTCTGTATATGTATGCCTGGAGGTGGGCAACCTCAGGTTTGAATGTGCCTTGATTTTGATCTATGGGTAACATTCAGGTGCACCTGGTCAGCCTGCGTCACATGAGCCAGTTATAGGTGGGACTCACAGCCTCCTCCCTCCTCCCATTGTATGTGTGATTTCACGCTGGAGGTAACTGGGAGCTGCTGGCTGTGTGTTGGACTTTATGCACCTATCATAAACTGTCCATACGGCATAGGTAGCTTAGCGCTAGGTCCCGTGCCACATTGAGAGACCTTGACGGGGTTCACGGGCTCTGGTATGTTCTTGATATAAGAATATATTGGCGAACCTCTCATTTTAATGTCTAGAACTGACTGGGTCCCACAGCAAATTTCTGAATATGGCCCCCCTTGGTCTCTATAATGCAGACCTCAGACCAGACCAAAAAAATTATAATTCTCACGTCTCCTATTACAGTTTTTGTGCAGCAATGATTTTCGTGCCGCACTGTGTCTAGGCCTGCACCACACTGTGACCTGACGTCACGCAGCAGCAGGTCATAGTGCGCTCCTACGCACACTACCTGCTGTCCTGAAGCTGTGCGCTGCAAGGACTTAGCGCAGGCGCCCAGAGAGGAAGACCAGGGGATCAGGGAGCGGTGACTAATACCTGGACCCTGAAAATAAATCCATTTGTCCTTCTCCTGGCCCACTTCCTGAGTTCGGGCCCCGTAGAAGCGGCTTCCCCTGCTTCCATGGTAGCTACGCCCCTGGGCTCCACATATATACTGAACTGTATGTGATACCTCTCCTGGTGCCAGCAGGCCTCAAATTCATTCAGGGAGAGCAGGCTTCAGTTATATACTACAGTAATTAAAATCAGCTTGTGGGAAATATGAGTTTATTTGGAATGCATGACCAAAATGGAGAAAGCCACACTCCAAATGCGTACAGCAAAACCAGAACACAAAGTTAGTCAGCTCATCCCGTAAAATTAAGTCAATGTGTGGGTGTGAATGAGTAGGTTCCAATCCAAAAGAGGTCACCTTGCTGTGGTGGATGGGCACAAATAATTTTGATCAAAATATATTTGCTAACTACATCATATTCCTGTATATATTGATTGTTGTATTAGTTCATATATTCTATTTGCATAGTGCTGTTGCCTTGTGTTTGATTTTGTATTTCGAGCTATGGCGATGTGCACCTGCGCATTCACCTTATTTTACAGGATGTGCCGGCTATCTTTGTCTTTCATTTTTGCACTAACTTGAGGATAAGTGATCAATATTTCATTGCCTAGAAAATCCCTTTAACTCCTACCAGACATCCGTGGTACATGTACGCCAGACATCCGTGGTATGTCGCGGTGCGGACATACCAAGAACCCATTCAAGTTGAATGGGTGAGGCCCGCTGCAGAAGTTCAGTGGGCACCATAGCTATCTAGTGCCTGCAGTTTTACACCCGGTGGCAAATGCTGTGGTCAATTGCGATAACAGCACCTGAGTGGTCATTTGTTTGTTATGGCCTGGGGCCTTCTGAAGGCTATGAGGCCTGCCTGTCACAGTCCCTCAGGTGACTGATGTCAGAAAATCAAGGAGATTGGCTGAGAGTGGAGGAATCTAACAGCCTCCTTGATTTCTCTTGATTCAGTGTTGATAGGGTTAATGACCACTTCCCTTTTCTAAGCTGTTGCTCAGTGGTCATCACTTCTACCCTTTATAGTCTCACCCTACCCTTCTGACTATGCAGTTGATAGCTTCATTTGGGTTTGGCTGAGCTGGTGTGAGATCCTCTCTGGTGTTCCTGTTCTTACATCTCTACAGAAGTTAATTGTTTGTATTTGTTATATTCCCTGTTGTTGTATCTGGGCCTGAGACAGAGACCTCCATTTGTCCATCTGGGGAGGAATGGGTTGCCTCTGGTCCTATACTTATTCTAGGGCATTATAGTGAAATCAGGGCCTCGGTATCCTGCTTATGAATATTCCTACCTTCAAGGTCTATTCATATTGATAGGTAGTCAGGGCCCGGATTAGGGTTGTCTAGGAAGTGACCTGTTTCTTCCCTAGTTTCCAGGCCTAGTTACTGTTCCCCTTCCCTCCTGTGTTCAGTGTGGAGTCCCCCCACTGCTTGTGAAACTGCCATAGTAAAGTTCCTATCAGGCAAGCCTTGATAGAATTGCAGTGATCCTCCACAGACTGTAATGGTAAACCATTGCAGTCTATGGTATAAGCCAGGGTTCCTCAACTCCAGTCCTCAGGGCCCCCATGTTTTCTAGATTTCCTTAGTATTGAGCTGGTGATATAATTAGTGTCCATGCATCAGGACTTACCACAGCTATTTATTCTGTGGGATATTCTCAAATCATGACCGTCAGGTGGGCCCTGAGAACTGGAGTTGAGGAACACTGGCATAAGCAATCAGACAATCACATGTTAGAGTCCCCTTGGGGGCCTAAAACTAAATGTGGAAAAAAAATGTTTAAAAAGGCAAAAAAAGGAATAAAAAATTCTAATCACCCCTCTGCCCCATTGTACAAATAAAAATAAAGAAACAATAAAAAAATATAAGTAATTTGTATCGTTTCTTCCAAAACGCCCCTACTATAAAAATATAAAAATATTTATCCCGTATGATGAACCGCGTAAAGGAAGCAAAAATCAAAATGACGAAGTTTTCTTGATTGTTTGTTTCACCTCCCCCCAAAAATTGAACAAAAAGTAATCAATAAGGCCTCATGCACACGGCCTTTGGGCACCCCGCTTCACGGATGCAGACCCATTTACTTGAATGGGTCCGCAATTCTGGAGATGCGGAACGGAGTCACGGACCTTCCATGGTGTTTCTTTCCGTGGTTCCACAACGCAAAAAATATGACATGTCATATTTTTTCGCGGTGCGGACATACCACGAACCCATTCAAGTTGAATGGGTGAGGCCCGCTGCACGGATGTTGCCCATGCATTGGGGACCGCAATTGCGGTCCCCAATGCATAGAACAGCCGCACAACGGCCATGTGCATGAGGCCTATTTCATACACAGTGCAAAATGATTGCCCCACATAAAAAATAAGCCCTAACACAGCTCCATATACATAAATATAAAAAAGTTATGGTGGTCAGAATATGGCAATGCAAAGAAAATATAATGTTTTTTTTTTTATTATGGTATAAAGCAGTGATGCCCAACCTACAGCCCGCGGGCCAAATCCGGCCACGAAGCTGTGTCATGCGGCCCGTGCGACTCCCTGGAAATAACCAATAGCAAAGCTCCTTACAGGTTGGTAAAGGCGCGCGCCGGAGCAATACAGGTCAAGTCAGGCAGGGGAAGCCGGCGGGAGCTGGAAGGAGGAGGGTCCGGCTCCAGGGGTGGCTGTTGTAAGGAGAGCGGGGCGCGTTGCCCGAGGACCTTGGGAAACATGACAGGGCCGCTGGAGAGGTAAGGAGCCATGAATTCATTTGACTGGTTCCCGGTGATCCTGCACCCCCTTCCTCCTGTCACCCCACTAGTGACCCTGCTCCCCCCCTCTTGTCACCCCACTAGTGACCCTACTTCCCCCTCCTCCTGTCACCTTACTAGTGACCCTGCTTCCCACTCCTCCTGTCACCCCACTAGTGACCCTTTTCCCCCCTCCTCCTGTCACCCCACTTGTGACCCTGCTCCCCCTCCTCCTGTCACCCCACTAGTGACCCTTTTCCCCCTCCTCTTGTCACCCTACTAGTGACCCTGCTTCACCCTCCGCCTGTCCCCCCACTAGTGACCCTGCTCCCCCCTCCTCCTGTCACCTCACTAGTGACCCTGCTTCCCCTTCCTCCTGTCACCCCACTAGTGACCCTGCTCCCCCCTCCTCCTGTCACCTCACTAGTAACCCTGCTTTTCCCTCCTCCTGTCACCCCACTAGTGACCCTGCTCTCAACTCCTCCTCTCACCTCACTAGTGACCCTGCTTACCCCCCCTCCTGTCACACCACTAGAGACCCTGCTCCCCCTTCTCCTGTCACCCCACTAGTGACCCTGCTCCCCCCTCCTCCTGTCACCCCACAGGGAAGAAGCTGAACAGACTCCACCGACTATGATGGGATCCGTTCAGTTTCCGTTCGGGATCCTGTCTTTTTACCGGACAAAAAAGTGCTGCATACAAGGCTTTTTTCATGTGACAGAGGCTCCAAACGCAGCCTCCAACGCAGATTTGAAGGCCTACATATTATGTATTTTTGTAATGCTCACACGTGCCCCCTCACAGTGTTTGCATTTCTTTCTGGCAAAGCTACCTGGCTCTGGCCCGTGAAATTTATACCATGTCTAGTATAAATTAGAAAAATGGTTGGGCACCACTGGTATAAAGTATGAAAACGCAAGAAGTTTAAAAATGTCGCTGTAATCATACTGACCTGCAGAATAAGGTTAACTTTTTTACTGCATAGGGAATTCAGTAAATGCCAAACCCATAAAACAATGGCGGAATAGTCTTTTTTTCCCATTGCATAAAATTAAATGGTGTCTTTAGAAAGTACAACTTGTCCCGCAAAAAACAATATTATACCCTAATACGGCTATGTGAATGGAAAAAAAGTTATGCCTCCGGGAAGGCAGAGAGTAAAACTCTACAAAGAAATAGAAAAAACTCATTAAAAAGTCAGTTATTATCAAAATTAGCAAACTGGCACCAAAATAAATGATTAAAATGGGCTCTCCAATTTTAGTCCTTGTGATACCTAATGCGGTGCATTCAGAAAGTCACATTTTGCTATGTTGTGGCCTTGTGCTAAAATAAAGAAAAATCACGTTTTCCCCCATCAATGTGCACTCAGTACCCCATAAAGACAAAGTGAGAAAAGAATTTTAGAATTATATGCAAATTTATTGAAAAGGAAAAACTAAAATTCACATGGGCATAAGTAATAAGACCCTTTGCTCTGACACATGAAGTTTAGCTCTGGGGCCTCCCATTTGTCTGGATCATCTATGAGATGTTTCTATACCTTCATTGAGTCACCTCTTCTAAATTCAGTTGATTGGACATGATTTGGAAAGACACAGCCTTGTCTATATAAGGACTCACAGCTGATAATGTATTTCAGAGAAAAAACAAACCATGAGGAAGAAAGAACTACCTGTAGAGCCCAGAGACAGGATTGTGACTCAAAAACATTTCTGCTGCACTGAAAGTTCCCAAGTGCATACTGACCTCTATAATTTTTAAATGGATTGGCACAACCAGGACTCTTCCTAGAGCTAGCCACACTACTAATTGGGGAAAAAGGGCCTTGATAAGAGAGGTGACTAAAAGCCCAATGGTCACTCTGGCTGAGCTCCAAAGATCCTGTCTGCAGATTGGAAAAGTTACAGAAGGTCAACCATCACTGCAGCACTCCACCAATCAGGGCTTTATGGCAGAATGGCCATCTCCTCAGTAAAAGACGCATGATTATTTGCACAAATAAAGCACCTAAAGGACTCTCAGACTGTGAGAATCAAGATTCTCTGGTCTAAGGAAACCAAGATTAAACTTTTTTGCCTTAATTTTAAGCTTCACGTCTGGAGGAAACCAGGCGCTGCTCATAAATTGCCCAATACATCCCTACAGTGAAGCATGGGGGTGGCAGCATCATGCTGTGGGCGTATTTTTCAGCAGCTGGCCCAGGGAGACTGGTCAGGGTTGAGGAAAAGATCAATGGAGCAAAGTACAGAGATATTCTTAATGAAAACCTGATCCAGAGTGCTCTGGACCTCAGACTGGCCAAAGGTTCGCCTAACAACACAGCCAAGACAACACAGGAGTGATTTAGGGACAAATCTATGAATGTCCTTGAGTGGTTCAGCTGACTTGAACCCAAGAGAGACCTTAAAATGGCTGTCCACTGATGGTCCCCATCCAACCTGACAGAGCTTGAGAGGATCTACAGAGAAGAATGGCAGAAAATCCCCAAATCCAAGTGTGCAAACCATGAGGCATCATCCCCAAGAAGACTGGGGGCAGAGCCTTTAGGGGAGAAGCCCATGACGTGGGGTGGGTTCAGGGAGTCCCCTGGGAAGTAGAGATAGGCCAGTTTAGTTCAGGGAGGCGGGAACCGGGGGGTTAAATTGTGCGGGCAGTGTGAGGACAGGGAGACATTTTAGGGCAGAACAGCAGCGAGCACCTACCGTTATGGAGCAGCTGGAAGCAGCGTTAGGGGAGCTGAGGGCAGCGGCAGAGGTCCACGGCACCGGCTGGGTCCAGGAGAGGGTGCAGCATTTGCTAAGGGGGGCGGCTGGGGCATCCGCATCGCCCCAGCCTTCTTCACGCCAGCCACATCGGGCTCTCCTGCCAGCGCGCCTCAGCCCGGAGTTGTCACCCCCCAGGGCTCAGCGCCGCCTGAGAAGCCCTTCTGTGGACCCTTCACGCCTGCAGGCAGCGGGGAAGGCTTCCTCCTGCATGCCCAGGCGTGGAAGGAATCCTGTAAGTAGGCAAAGCTCACGGAGTGGCCGGGCCAGGTCTCCTCAGCCGGCGGAGGACAGCAGAGCGGGGTCCGGAGCGGGAATGGTGGGCTCCCTTTTGAGCCATGGAGTGGAGGGGGCCCCTCGGCATGGTCAACATGGCTGCCAGAACGGGTCTGCTGCGTGCCATGTGGCTGGAGGCAGCAGGCTTCTGTCTTCAGGAGTGCAGGAAGTGGGGAGCTCCTTTCCCTCTGAAGACCTGAATGAGGATGCCAGCTTCAACGTCCCTGGCCTAATCACAGCCAGGGGACAGTTCCTGGAAGTTCTTGCACCTGGATCGTCTTCTGAATCAGTGCAGAGAAGCGGGCAACAGGAATCAGGACCGACGGCTGATGGGGACACAGCACCCAGGCAGCCAGGTGAGATGAACTGGGGACCTTTAGCTCAGTTGGTAGCAGTTCGGGGTACGGGGGGCTGGGGCCCCTCAGTCGGATTTAGTTTGGGGTTTAGGGCAGTTATTGGGTGGTTTAGCGGGTCTGTTGGCCAGTTGGGGTTGGGGGGTCCTCTACATTTCCAGCGTGGGGGTTACAGGAGGTCCTGGTGGGTCCTGGGGTTCAACTTGGTCTTTGTTAGGTTTGCGGGAGAACACGGCGTCCGTTCAAACGCAGGAGGGAGGTGCGGCGGAGGATTATTCAGTGAGGTTAGACGATAAGACAAAAGGGGAAGTTTATGTCTGTTTTGAGGGCAGTGTGAGGACAGGGAGACATTTTAGGGCAGAACAGCAGCGAGCACCTACCGTTATGGAGCAGCTGGAAACGGTTGGGGGCGCATTTAAAACAAGAGGTGAGGGAGCGGATTTGGAGAGGGGAGAATGTGGAGATTTTTTCCCTGTTCCCCTTGGAAAAGTTTAATCTGGATAGAGCAAGGAAGGATGAGGGTAAAAGGGAGGACGAAGAAAAGCGTAGGTATTGGTTGATACCGCGGACGTTTGCAAATTGGTTACAAGTGTTCACAATATTAGCAAGCGTGATCGGGGGAAAAGCGCCGGAGTGCTGTTCGGCGCTTTTTTGCTATTTGGATGCAGTTGGCGAACCTTACCGGATATATGGGGGACAAGCATAGCTGAAGAATGACGAAGAGTTCCGGCAGCGTAAGGCGGTGCATCCGAACATTAGATGGGATCACAAGGACATTGCCTTGTGGTTAAAAGTAACGGCGCCAGTTAGGCCGGGTCAGTCCTTTCAGTGGGAATCCGTGGGCGGAGGGCACTCCCGGTTAGTGGCAGCGTCCGCAAAGGGATTGTGCTTCCTATTCAATGAGGGGGTGCAAATTTGGAGCCAAGTGCAAGTTCAAGCACCAGTGATCTACATGTGGTGAGTCCCACGGAGCTGCGTGTTGCTTCAGGGGAAACAGGCAAAAAGGGGGAGATGGCAATAGCAAAGGGGGTGACGCCGGTTCGTTTGGAAAGTATGGAACCATTCCTAAGTAGATACCCGGAAGCGGGCTGCGAATTTGCTGCGGGAGGGGTTCTTGTTGGGTTTTCGGATACCCTTTATTCCGTTGGGTGCGGTCTTAGTTAAAAAGAATTTGAGGTCAGCGATGGAGCATCCAGAGGTAGTTACGGAAAAATTAAGAAAGGAGATTAAGTTGGGTAGGATGTCTGGCCCGTTTATTTGCGTTTGTCGCCATTAGGGGTGGTGCCAAAGAAGGAGTTGAATAAGTTTCTCCTTATTCATCATCTGTCTTTTCCTAAGGGGTCGTCGGTCAATGATGGTATCGATCCGGCTTTATGTTCGGAGGTCTATACCTCATTTGACGCGGCAGTGTCATGGTTTCGGAAGTTTGGTAAAGGGTCATTACTAGTGAAGACAAATATTGAGGCGCCATTCAGGTTGTTGCCAGTACATCTGGATAGTTTGCATCTATTGGGGGGGATTTTTTTCTAGATCGTTGTTTACCAATGGGCTGTTCCCTGTCGTGCGCGTATTTCGAGACGTTCAGCTCATTTCTGGAATGGGCGGTAGTAGATTCGTCTGGATGTGAATCGGTCATTCACTATTTGGACGATTTCCTGTGTATTGGTCCCCCGGATACACGCGTTTGTTCATTGTTGCTGCACACCTTGAGTACGTTGTTTGGGTCTTTTGGGGTTCCCTTGGCGATGGAGAAGATGACGGGGCCGGTTACGGAGTTAAGTTTTTTGGGGATAGTGATCGATACGGTTCAAATGGAATGTAGGTTGCCCTTAGATAAACTGGACGATCTTAAGGTTGAGGTCGCAAGGGCACGGCAGTTACAGAAGATGTGTGTCGGATTATGCTCATGGGAAGGGTTTTTAGCAGGTGATTAGCGAGGGCGACGGCAGGTATCGTAGCACAGCACCATTATATTCGGTTAGGTCGTGAACTGAAGGCGGATTTGCAAGTTTGGAGTGCATTTGTAGATAGTTATAACGGTAGTTCGCTATTTATGGGGGAAGTGGTGGATTCATTTGATTTTGAGCTTTTTTCTGATGCGGCAGGGGTAGGTGGATATAGTGTTTACTGTGGGGGTCAATGGTGTGCAGGGGGATGGCCCGATAGCTGGGTGGAAAAGGGTTGGGTGAAGAATTTGGCCCTGCTAGAACTTTTCCCTATAGTGGTGGCGGTTATGCTGTAGGGGAGGAGGTTAAAAAGGTCCGCTTCCATTGCGACAATTTGGGAGAGGTTCAGGCGATTAACGGGTTGTCGGCCTCGTCGCCTTTGGTGGTGAGGTTGTTGCAGCAACTGGTGCTAGAGTGTTTGTCGCTCAATGCATGGGAGGTGGCGGTGCATGTGTCCGGGATCAACAACTGTATTGCTGACGCTCTCTCTCGTTCACAGTGGGAGAGTTTTCGGCAGCTGGCCCTGGAGGCGAGGGAGGTTGGGCGGAAATGCCCGAGCTGCCTATGGGACATACTGGTGGGACCTTAGCAGTGCTCATTCGGTCATCTTTATCGCCCGATATGTGGGAAACATATTTGTAGGACATTGTAGGGAGGAGGGCTGGTCGATTTAATAAATGAATAGTTGTGTTGCGGGGTTGGCTTTTGGTTTTAAGTTGAGGATGGCTGATTTTACGAAGTCTTTTTTAGTCACGTAGGAGTTGAAAGGCTGGCGGAGGTTGTCGGTGGCGGAGGATGGCATACGCCGGTGTCTTTTCTCTCGCTGCTGAGATTAGGGGAGCAGTTACAGAAGGTGTGTAACTCAGTGGGGGAACTGCGGTTATTTCGACCTTTTCTTTGGCATTTTTTGGGGTACTGAGGTTGGGGTTGCTGGTTTGTCCAACGGGTAGTCGCATGGGTGGGTTGCTTGAGGAGGATATGGAGCTGTTCGAAGATAGGATGGAATTAATCATTCAGAGGTCTAAAACGGATGTGGAAGTTAGAGGGCGCATGGTGGTGCTGTTTGCTATCCCGGGGTGTTTGATGTGTCCGGTACAGTTGTATGAAAGAATATGGGGCAGAGATGAAGGGGGAGATTTTACCTTTATTGGTGCATGCAGATGGTTCTTTCCTGTCCCGTTTTCAGTTTAATGCCATCTTTAGGAGATGTTTGTGTAACTCCCCAGAGTTGTATTACGAAACTCTTCTACCCAGCTGCAATCTGTTAAGAGCTTTAACCTGTGCATTATAAACCATGTTAAATGTTTATTGTTGCAATTTCCATGTTCACCAGCAGGTGGCAGCAATTTGTTGGTAAGGACTTAAGTTCAGTTTAGTACATCTAAGCTGGAATAGTTCATTCCAGCTTAGCTCCCCCTCTGTGAGCAGAGTAGGCTGTGCCCACATCCTGCAGCTGTCATGCCCCACTCTGACGATGTGCGGAGGTCGGCCAGGATAGCAGCACGAGTTTAGTGTTTGTTTTGGAGCCGTGCTGGATCCGCCTCTCATCAGGTGCACTGGGCGGGATCATTAGTTTAAATAGCACACCAGCCCAGTGCTCTGAGCGGATTATAAGAATCATTGTGGTCTTGGAAGCTAGGAAGGAAGGTTGTCTGTTCCAGCTCAGAAAGATAAGTGTGATTTCAAGTTTGGTTGTTTTGTGTCATCTCTCCCATCCAGGTTCTGTGCGAGCAGGCTGCTCCTATTTCCCCTCTTCACCATCTCAGGGAATTTAGGGTTTTCTCAGCCCAGGCACGGGGACACATCATACCTACCTTTAAGGTCTGCATGTGGGCTGAGCAGTGCAGGGAAAGAGGTCAGGGGTTAGCTAGGAGGTGACCCTTCCCCTGTCTCTCGCCCAGAGCCTGGTTGGTGGGTTATCTGTGAGTCTGAGTGCACGCCCGCCGTGACATTATAATCCGCCATACTGTGACTGCCATTACTCAGCGGGTTTTTGATGGCGTCAATTGAAGCACTGGTTGACCGCTTGCGGGGGCTATCCCTGGAGGTCGTGGAGCTACGTGGTTCGGTCACACGGTGTCAGAATGCTCTGGCAGCTGGTGCAGGTCAAATTTGTGTGGAGCCTAAAGTGGCTCTCCCTGATCGATTTTCAGGAGGTACGGATGACTTTATCAGTTTTAGAGAATCCTGCAAATTGTACTTTCGGCTGTGTCCATCGTCGTCAGGTGATGAGAGTCAGATGATAGGTATAGTTATTTCTCTGCTTAAAGGGGATGCGCAGTCCTGGGCCTTTTCTCTGCCACCTGGTTCTCCGGCCCTCCGGTCGGTGGAGGAATTTTTTAAGGCTCTGGGATTAATCTACGATGATCCAGATCGGGTCTCGATGGCAGAGTCGAGATTACGTAACTTGTTTCAGGGAGAACATACTGCAGAAGCTTACTGTGTTGAGTTTAGGAGGTGGGCTACTGAATCGGAGTGGAATGATCCCGCGTTACGTAGTCAGTTTTTGTCAGGGGTTATCTGAAAGATTGAAGGATGCCCTTGCTTTTCACGAGCCCTTTCTTTTCTTTGGAGAACGCTATGTCTTTAGCAGTACGGCTAGATAGACGTATCAGAGAGAGGTATAGGGCTCCCTCCGCGCAAGTTATCCCTTCTGTGAGTGGTTTCGTCTCTACTGCCATCCCAGGTGATGTTACAGGTAACTCTGGGGTAGCGGAGGAACCCATGCAGTTGGGTCAGGTTTCTTGCCATTCTGATAGTAGAGACTTTAGGAAAGTGCACAAACTATGTTACTATTATGGAAAGAGGGGTCATTTTAATTTTACTTGTCCTTATGTTAAACCACAGGTGGAAGAGAAAAAGAAAAAAGAAAAAAAAACTTCCCTCACACTTGGTAGTATAAATGGTGTGGTGGAGCAGACAGGTATGCAAGCTCCCTGCAGTTCCCGTTTTCTCTTTCCAGCTATGGTGGCGCTAGAGTCAAAAAATGTTTTTGTTGATGTATTCCTTGATTTTGGTGCTGGGGTAAACCTAATTGACTTTCTTTTCCTTCAAAACCTAGGACTAAGTACTTGCACTTTAGAGAACGAGATTCGTGTTTTTGCAATTGATTCTCCCCCTCTTTCTCAAAGGAGCCTTACTCACATTGTTCATGGTATTCACTTAAGGGTGGGTGATTCACATGTTGAAATTATTTCTTGTTTTGTCATGAAGGATTTGCCAGCTCCTATAGTTTTGGGGTTGCCATGGTTAACTAGACATAACCCAATTATAGACCGGCAAGCGAGACAAATCATTGGTTGGAGTGAGTTTTGTTCGGATAATTGTCTTGGCACATCTATCTCTGGTATGTCCATTACGGCTTTACCTCAGTATCTCTCTGATTTTGCTGATGTCTTTTCGGAGGGTGGGGATCAGGAATTGCCCCCTCATCGAGACTATGATTGTCCAGTTAATCTCATTCTCAGTCTCGGCTTTACAACCTCTCTCAAGCCGAAAGAGAGGTCATGCGAAAGTATGTCGCCGAGAGTTTGGCAAAGGGTCATATTAGACCATCTAAGTCTCCAGTGACAGTAGGTTTGTTCTTTGTGAAGAAAAAGGATGGATCACTGAGACCGTGTTTGGATTTCCTGGAATTGAACCGTATTACAGTCCGGGATCCATATCCCCTACCTTTGATCTCTGATCTTTTTGATCAGATTGTTGGTGCCAAGGTGTTCTCCAAGTTGGATTTGAGAGGGGCCTACAATCTGATCAGAATCATGGAGGGGGATGAGTGGAAAACGGCCTTCAATATGCACGAGGGTCATTTTGAGAACCTGGTTATGCCTTTTGGGTTGACGAACGCGCCAGCAGTATTTCAGCGATTCGTCAATGACATTTTTCATCACTTGGTGGGGAGGTTCGTAGTGGTTTACCTGGATGACATATTGATTTATTCTCCTGATCTGAAGACCCATCAGGATCATGTGAGACAGGTTTTGACGATCTTTCGGGAGAATAAATTATATGCCAAATTGGAGAAATGTTTGTTTGTGGTGCAAGAGCTTCCGTTCTTGGGATACATGCTTTCTGATTCTGGTTTTCGTATGGACCCCGAAAAGGTCCGGGCGGTTCTTGAGCGGGACCGACCAAAGAATCAGAAAGCTTTGATGCGGTTCTTGGGGTTTCCGAATTATTATAGAAAATGTATTTCAAATTATTCTACCATAGTAAAACCTTTTACTGATATGACCAAGAAGGGCGCCAATGTCTCTGTCTGGTCAGATGAGGCATTGCAGGCCTTTTCGGCTATTAAGGAGCGTTTTGCGTCTGCTCCCATTCTGGTGCAGCCGGATGTGTCTCAGCCATTCGTAGTGGAGGTTGATGCATCAGAGGTGGGGGTTGGAGCGGTGCTGTCACAGGGTTCATCTCCTGGCAAGTGGGTCCCGTGTGCCTTTTTCTCCAAGAAGCTCTCGGTCGCCGAGAGGAATTATGATGTTGGAGATAGAGAGTTGTTGGCTATCAAGTTGGCCTTTGAGGAATGGCATCACTGGTTAGAGGGGGCGTCTCAACCCGTTACGGTGTACACTGACCATAAGAATTTGGCTTACCTGCAATCTGCCAAGCGTCTGAACCCTAGGCAGGCCAGATGGTCACTGTTTTTTACCAGGTTCAATTTTGTGGTTACCTTTCGCCCAGGGGTCAAGAACGTCAAGGCAGATGCCTTGTCTCGCAGCTTTCCTGGGGGAGGTGATTCAGAGGATCCTGCGCCGATTTTGGCGCAGGGGGTGGTGGTCTCCGCTCTGTACCCTGAATTGGAGATGGAGGTGTTAGGAGCCCAGGAGGGGGCTCCTGGTTCTTGTCCCCCAGGGAGGTTGTTTGTTCCTGAGGGCCTGCGATACAAGGTGTTCAAGGAACATCACAATACTGTCCTCGCTGGATATCCTGGTGGTAAGTCCACCTGTGATCTAGTAGCCCAGAGGTTCTGGTGGCCAGGGTTACGTAAGAGCATTGAGAATTACGTGACAGCTTGTGAAACCTGCGCTCGGTCAAAGGTTGCTCATACTAGACCGCCTGGTTCACTTCTTCCATTGTCTATTCCGTCTCGTCCTTGGACGCATTTGTCTATGGACTTTATTACGGATCTGCCGAGTTCCTCCGGGAGAACAGTGATTTTGGTGGTAGTTGACCGTTTCAGTAAAATGGCTCACTTTATACCACTAACTAGTCTGCCTAACGCTAAGACTCTTGCGCAGATTTTTGTGGATAATATTGTGAAATTGCATGGTATACCTTCGGATGTGGTCTCTGATAGGGGCACGCAGTTTGTCTCCAGGTTTTGGAGGGCGTTCTGCTCTCGGCTTGGCATTCAACTTTTATTCTCTTCGGCTTTTCATCCGCAGTCGAATGGTCAGACAGAGCGTACTAATCAAAACCTGGAGACCTACTTGAGGTGCTTTGTGGCTGAGAATCAGGAGGACTGGTCCTCATTCTTGTCCTTAGCAGAATTTGCATTGAATAACCGTAGGCAGGAGTCCACGGGTAAGTCGCCATTTTTTGGCGCATACGGTTTCCATCCTCAGTTTGGTACCTTTTCTGGGACTGGTTCCTCTGGGATGCCAGAGGAGGAGAGATTCTCTTCTGCCTTATCCTCCATCTGGCGGAGGATTCAAGGGAATTTGGAGAAGATGGATGAGAGGTATAAACGAATGGCTGACAAGAGATGTGTGACTGGTCCGGACCTGTGTGTGGGTGATCTGGTGTGGTTGTCGACTAAGAATATCAAATTGAGAGTGCCATCTTGGAAACTGGGTCCAAGATTTATTGGTCCGTATAAAATTTCTGCGGTGATCAATCCTGTGGCGTTTCGGCTGGATCTTCTGCAGACTTGGAGGATCCATGATGTGTTCCACAGGTCTTTACTAAAAAAATACGTGAGACCAGTGGAACCATCGCTATTGCCTCCTCCTCCTGTTCTAGTCGAGGGAAACTTGGAGTTTGAGATCTCCAGGATTCTCGACTCGAGAGTTCTTCGGGGTTCCCTTCAGTAACTGGTGCACTGGAGGGGATACGGCCCTGAGGAGAGGATGTGGGTTCCGGTGTTGAATGTCAACGCCAACCGACTGGTGAGGGCTTTTCATAGGTCCCATCCGGATAAGGTTGGTCCGGGGTGTCCGGAGGTCACCCGTAGAAGGGGGGGTACTGTCATGCCCCACTCTGACGATGTGCGGAGGTCGGCCAGGATAGCAGCATGAGTTTAGTGTTTGTTTTGGAGCCGTGCTGGATCCGCCTCTCATCAGGTGCACTGGGCGGGGTCATTAGTTTAAATAGCACACCAGCCCAGTGCTCTGAGCGGATTATAAGAATCATTGTGGTCTTGGAAGCTAGGAAGGAAGGTTGTCTGTTCCAGCTCAGAAAGATAAGTGTGATTTCAAGTTTGGTTGTTTTGTGTTATCTCTCCCATCCAGGTTCTGTGCGAGCAGGCTGCTCCTATTTCCCCTCTTCACCATCTCAGGGAATTTAGGGTTTTCTCAGCCCAGGCACGGGGACACATCATACCTACCTTTAAGGTCTGCATGTGGGCTGAGCAGTGCAGGGAAAGAGGTCAGGGATTAGCTAGGAGGTGACCCTTCCCCTGTCTCTCACCCACAGCCTGGTTGGTGGGTTATCTGTGAGTCTGAGTGCACGCCCGCCGTGACAGCAGCATGGGGAGATTAGGAAGTTAGAGTGAGTGTAGCCCACCCCATGCTAGTAGTAGGGTGGGCGTGTTAGGAGCTCCCTGAGATAGAGAAGAAAGCCAGGATCTTGTCTCGGCTGATACATTGATCCCCATCCCAAGCCTGAGCCCTGCAGCCTCGGCTGGATGAAGCAAGCAGACAAACTCCAGTTCCAGGAAAAAAGCATACCCTGAGAAGATAACTGTGAGTAAAGTCCAGAGACCCAGGAGAAGCCATATTCCTCCTCAGCTAGTCAGTCCCCATACAGCAGAAGATAGAGAGTGCAGAAGCCAAATTCCTGCCAGAGTATAGAGCTACAAAGCAGATGTCATTTCCTCCAGGTTGATAGAGCAGAAGATAAATTCCTGCCAAACATTGCCAATACCTGATGGGACCTAAGACTAAAGCTGTATCCTGCTTGGTGAAAGTTACAATCAGTAAAGAAAAGTTTGAACTTTACCAAAGGTCTGGATCTCAATTTCTGATGCAAAAATCCCTCTATTACTCCTACTAGCACTACACTCATTTTATTGCAAGTGAGCCAGGAGTCCAGCCGTACCCAGGTAGGAGACACCGTTGACACCATTATCACCACCATACAGAGACATTACACCACTCTGGCATTCCTAGCCTGGGACGTGCATTATAACACCTTGGAGGGCCCTGTAATAGTACCTTGCGCACTCTGCAATTGGCGTCACAACAAATACAGAACTTTTAACAACCCATATCCTGACCCACTGCATAAGTGGCGTCAGTGTACCCGTTCCTGCTCATTGCATTTAGATCAGTTAGGGGTAGGGACAGTGGGTTATTCGAGCCACTCTTTCATGATTGGGGCAGCGACGGAAGAGGCTAGGTGGGGGTTTGGGGATGAGGTGATAAAGAGAATTGGGAGTTGGGTATCCATTCGTTTTAGGTCATATGTTCGTCTGGAGTGAGTGTGAAATTGAGTTCAGGTTGTAGAATATAAGGGGTAGGTTAATTGTATGCAGTGTTGCTTCTTGGTGTTTTATTTTTTTCTCTCATTTCAGGTTCGGAACCAGCTTTGGTTTGGATTTTGGGGCATTTGTTTGTCTTCTGGGGAGCCATCCAGGCAGCGGTTCAGCCGGATGGGCAGCATCTTGGATTTGGGCTGTCGGTGGCGGTAGTAAGATGGTTGGGTCGTAGGGGGATAGTTTGGGGAGGAGTGTTGCCTGAGGTACATAAGTTTGTTAAGCAAGACAGGGCTCCATGTCTTGGTGCTACACGTAGGGGGGAATGACTTAGGAGCATGGCCTTTTTGGAAATTAGTGCGCAACGTGAAGTTCGATTTACTTTGGTTGTGGACGTTGTTCCCAGGGATGGTAACAGTTTGGTCGGACATAGTTTCCGAGGAAAGTATGGCAGGGCGCTCAATCGGTAGAGGGTCTGAATAGGGCTCGAGTGAAGGTTAACCAAGCAATCGGGTGCTTTATGGGGCTGTGGCGGTGAGACATGTGGAGCTGGAAAAAGGCGTAGGGGATTTTAGCGGGCTGATAGTATTCACTTGAATGCAGTCGGGTTGGATATGTGGTGCCTGGCTCTACAGGAAGGCATCGAGACGGCTTTAAGAGTGTGGAGGGACGCGCAGACTTAAGAGGTCAAGCCTGCACATTGGTAGCGGTGAGAGGTCCTTGAAGTTGGAGATATTCGCAGGCTGTGAGGGCTCCACGATTGGGGCTGGACTCCCATGGTTGGTGGTCGGTTGTGGCAGAAGTTGGGGGGGTCATCTGTGGTGCCGCCGAGCTGGTCGCTAAACGGCTGGAGGCAAGATGGCGCACCCTGGTGGGGTAAATCATTTATTTGGGGCTTCAAAGACCTCCCCCTGTATTAAGTATTATATGTTATACATATGGGGAATACGGAATTTAGCATATGGGGGGGAGTTTTTCGGTTATGTTAATTGTTACAATAAAAGTTTATAATTTTGGTAATAAAAGCGGCTGTTGTGGCCGATTTAATCCAACCCCATGTCCGTGTTTTATTGGGTTAGGGTTTGGCGGAGTAGGAAGTCTGGGGGTTGTATTGGTTGAGATGGTATTAAAGAGGGCAGGTAAGTATGAGGGGGGTGAACTGAAGTAACCAATACCTCCGCCATGAATATTTACATCAATGCAATATTTTAGTTTTTCCCTTTTAATAAATTAGCGTTTGAACATTCTGTTCTCACTTTCTCATTATGGGTTATTGAGGGCAGAATGATGTTGACAATTTTTTTATTTTAGCACAAGGCCGCAGCATAACAAAATGTGAAAAAAGAGAAAGAGTTTGAAGAGTTTCCGAATGTATTGTAAGTATAGTCTCACAGCTACGGCAACAGTTTGGAATGGCGTTGTAAAAATATAGGACACAGTAATCAATGGGGCACAAAATAAAAATGGTGGAGGCAAAATATTTTACAGCACTATTAATAAATTTCCCTCAGTATGCTCTGTGTTATAAACTGTGATTGAGGAGTGCGCCTAGTAGAAGTAAGGTGTTTTATAGACAAGACAATCCTCTTGCGGGTATGCAAATAAGCTAGTTCCCAGAGAAGCATTGCCTGGCCTATAAAGACTCCTGATGTCTAGTAGTGTCACGGACGTTCCCGTGACAGGTGCTAGGAGATCATTGAGACTGGCAACACGTGGTTTGATCTGACAGGTTCCTTGTGGATCAATTCTTGTCTGTGTTGTTTCTGGTAAAGGCCACACCACTTGCCTCAGGTGTTGCTTATGTGGTCATTTTACCTTCCCTATTTATTGTGGCTTCTCCCACCATGCTATGCGGTTTATAGCTTCAGTCTTGTTTTGGATTGCTGGTGTTTTGATCTCGGCGAAGTTCCTTTGCTTCCATAGCCATTTGAAGTTAAGTGTCTCCTTCCCCTGTTGTTTTATTGTTTGGGTTTTCTTGTGTTGCTCTTTTCCCTGCCATTTGTGTTTAGGCTTGAGGGAGACTCCTGTTCGTCCTACCGTTTGAAGGAACAGGTTGTCTCTTGTACGGACATTAGTACCAGGGTCCTATAGGGTGAGTTAGGACTCTAGGTTTCTGTGCATGAACTCACCTACCTCTGGGGTTAGTTCATACTTGCAGTCAGTCAGGACTTGGGTAAGGGTTTCTCTAGGAGGTGACTTGCTCTTTTTCTTAGTTTCCAGGCCTTTTACCCTCATCACTTTCCCTCCTACTTCGGTGTGGGTTTCCCTCCCTCACCGAAGCATGACAAGTAGGTGCTCTCCTTAAGGAGAAATAGTGCCCTCAGATCCTGACGAGGGCCTCTCACCAGGTTAAGCCAGTTCTTTCTGCTCATCACCCATTAGGGGTAATCACCTGGAAACAGTTTGCTGTAGATGAGGTTCTGGCTTGATACATAACCCTAAGTTATGTATCAAAGCCTGTTAAATAGGTCAAATATTGACTTATAGGATAGCTACCTTACATCTAGTGGCATTAGATGTTCAGCCTTCCTTTGTTTTTGAAAAGAGAACTAGTTTAGAAGGTAAATTGTGAATGATGTGTAGGTTTTTATGTTTTCTAGTGTTGTCTTTTGTTTGAAGGTCCTTTCCCACCGACCAATAATGTGGCAAATTATCGAGGATGATCTTTTGTATAAAAGCTTGTTCCCAATGATTGGCCTGTTTGAAAGGTGCCATCGATCACCAGATGAACAAACTTTTTCGGGGGCTCACTGCACTAACATAATTTGACACCATTTTTACACCATCATGGAGCTGGTATACTTTTAGACAACCAGATGCGACTCTACATGGATTAGACTAGGATAAGACAAAGTGCAAATTGTGTGTAGACAAAAAAGTGTCCGAAAAATGAATGCAACTAAAGACTAACGTCCAGCATGGTGCACACTTTTAGGTCATGCCAGAAAAATGGCACAATTACGATCATATATCTGCAGCATTGACTTCTCTCATGTCATCTGCCTTTCCTCAACAACTATGACAGGACTTCACCTTGCCCAGTTTTTGATTTGGAAAGGGGTATGTGGGATTGTAGACGCTGGACATCTGTGATGGATCCCAAGTATGTATTTTCCTTGCAGCAGCTTTTTTTAGTTTTGTTGGCACAGTCAAATATGACATCCTGCTACAGCGATTCTTGGAATATTTATAGTGGTCTGTTCTACAGAAGGCAAGAGTTCCTGGTGATGGAGTGATAGTATGAGGAACGATAGATGGTGTCAGGGGAAAAAGCTTTTGAGATAAGAGCGCTTGTTTACTGCACTTGTATACTCTCGTCTTATGTAACGTAAGAGTCCAAGGATGTCAGAAATTTTAGTTAGCCATGGATCAAGTGTTCCAGTTCTCATCTAAATGAATGGTCTTTTCATGTACTCTATGGATATGTTTGGTCCTACAGGGTGAGAGAACCTCTTTACACCTGCTCTAGTAGAGGAGGGTACCGAATGAGATACCACCACTAATAAAGAAGAGGGTTTTCCAAGACTTTATAACTCAGCTGTTTGAGAAGGGACCTGCGCTCCTGTGAGCGCTACACCCTTCTAAGTGGCCACCAACCACAGCATCATACATTGTATAGAGGCTATGCTTGGTATCGCGCTCGGATCCATTCACTTCAATGGGGCTAAGCTGCGTCTAGGCCATGTGACCAATAAACGTGTTGTCCCATGGCCTAGGAAAAGCTGAGTGAAGGCAACGGCACTACTGCGAGCACCACCGCCTTCTCAACCAGCTGGTCGCAGGGGTCGGACTTCCACTGATCAGATACTGATGACCTGTCCTGGGGAAGTTCATCAGGTATAAAGTCTTGGAAAAAACCCTTTAAGGTCAAAACCTAAGATGGAAGATGGCGGCTGCCAAGATACTTTTCCAAGTCAGCATGGTGTCATGAACACAGAAATGTGAGGCCATCTTGGTTGCTATGGATACACTACCTGACAGCAGCAGCCTTTTATGGTTGTCAGAAATCATGTCACTAGCAACCAATTTCATTTCATTTGGGTTTCCAGCTTCTCAAGGCTAATTCGCTTTGGGAGACTTGTTTGTGTTTCAGGTCCTTTCATCATATCTGATGCCTTTGCTGCACATCCCAACACAGAGAGAACTTCAGATCACCACTGGAGATGAGACATTAGGGAAGTGTGTGGCGGTGCCATAGTGACATTAGCATTTGGAGGGAATTTGTGGCAGGTACTCAGGAGAAAGAGCGGAAACACATATCTTTTATATCATGCAATATTGCCGTTGGTTACTGTGGACCCAGTGCCGACAAGCAGGCAAGTAATCCCCTTCCCCATTTTTGCACAATACTTTTAAGGGTGCCATGTAACTTGCAATAATGTTAAGCCATGTTTTATATGCAATATTTTATGTTTAATTTCAAGTAAGGCCGGACTATAGGTTTACCTTAAGGGTAGGCCTTCATGAGGAATTTGGTGCCAGGGGCCTGGTAGAGGTAGGATTAATGTATGGCGGGAAGCGGAGGGGCGGGTTAGCGTAGGTGGAGTTAGGTGGTAGTTTATTTAAGGGGCGGTAGCTGGGGGGCCATTTTAGAGCCAGGAAAAAAAGCGGAGAGTCAGGAAAGAAAGCACACGTGCGCACCTACCATGCAGACTGTGGAGGTATTGCTGGAGCGGTTGCGGGCGGCAGGGGAGGCCCGTGGACCGGAGTGGCTACAGGAGCTGCTGGCTGGAGTGCTGCAGGGGGAGGCGGCGGGTATAGCAGGCCCGTCGCCGCCGGCGCAACGGCCGCGGCGGGTCCGGCCGCCGGCGCGCCTTAGCCCCAGTGAGACCCCCCGGGCTCGGCGCAGGCGCAGGAGCCCCTCTAGGGACCCTTCACGGTCGGGGGTTGGGGGGAGCATGGTAGCCCCAGCCCCTGGGTGTGGGAGGAATCCACGAGCGCAGCGGAGCTCTGAAGGAGGCAGGACCCCATCACCCCTGCCTTCACCTGCGGCCGGCGTGGGATCTGGAGCTGGGTCGGCGGGTTCCTTGCTCCCCCTAGTGGCAGGAACGTCCGCTCGTCGTGGGAGAGTCTGCAGCAGGAGGACGGAGCCTGTGCCAGTAGTGGCCACTAGAGGGCGCAGGGCTCACAGGGATCACGGGCAGGTGTCTCCTGGCCTGGAGCTGCAGGAAGAGTCCATGAGGGAGGATGACGTTGAGAGCGCACCCAGCTTGGACCTGGTTGGGGTGCAGTCGTCGGGCGGATCCAGCGCAGCAGGAGCATCCGTGGAGTCGGCGGTGAGGTCGGTTCGTCTGGAGTCCGGATCAGCGGCTGATGGTGTCACAGCGCCCAGGCAGCCAGGTGAGAACATGTGGGGCGTATTGCAGAATTTGATGGGTGGCCCAGGGGGTGTGGGGGCTGGGGGTAGTCACAGGGAAATTGTGGGGGGTTTGGGGCAGTTTTTGACGAGTTTGGCGGGTTTGGTTTCTGGTATGGGGGTGGCAGGTGCGTCTCCGTTGCCGGCATGGGGGGTCGGCGGGGGTTTAGGAGGGGCGGCTGGGGACGGGCAGTCGCGGAGTGTGGGGTCGGTGTCGGTTCAGACGCAGGTGGGAGGCGAGGAGGAGAGGCCCAAGGTTAGCGACGCAGCGAAGGGGGAGGTATATGTCTGTTTTGAGGGGCCGTTGGGGGCGCACTTGAAGCAGGACGTTCGGGAACGGATATGGCGGGGGGAGTATGTTGAAATTTTTTCGCTTCTCCCCCTGGAGCGGTTTAATCTGGATAGGGAAAGAGTGGGTGAGGGAAAAAAGGAGGATGATGAAAAGCGGAGGCATAGACTCATACCGCGTACGTTTGCCAATTGGTTGCAGGCGTTTGCGATCTTGGCAAGCGTAATTGGGGAAAAGGCCCCGGAGTGTTGCTCGGCCTTGTTTTGCTATCTGGATGCGATTGGGGAGGCATACCGGGTATATGGTGGGACTGGGTGGCTCAGGTATGACGAGCAATTCCGGCAGAGGAAAGCGGTGCGGCCTGATATTAGGTGGGACCATAAGGACATCAGTCTATGGTTGCGGGTGACTGCGCCGTCGCGTCAGGGGCAGTCCTTTCGGGGGGACGCGGGAGGGGCGCCAAGTCAGTCTGCGGTGTCGGCAGCGTCAGCGAGAGGTTTGTGTTTCCTCTTTAATGAGGGGAGCTGCAGGTTCGGCGCCAAATGCAAGTTCAAGCATGAGTGCACGACTTGCGGAGGTGCTCACGGGGCTAACCGGTGTTTCAGGGGTGGTAAGCACAGGGGGTCAGACTCGGCTGCGAAAGGGGCTGACTCCGGTTCGGGTGGAAAGGATGGAGGGGTACCTAAATAGGTATCCTAAGCGGGAAGCGGCGGAATTGTTAATACGGGGGTTTTCGGAGGAATTTCGGATTCCGTCGAATCCATTGCCAGTGGTCGTGCCGCAAAGAAATTTGCGGTCGGCTTTGGAGTTTCCGGAGGTGGTCTCGGAAAAGTTGGCAAAGGAGGTGGCCTTGGGCAGGATGGACGGGCCATTTGTGGAAGTGCCGTTAGCTGGTTTGAGGGTGTCTCCGCTGGGGTTGGTGCCTAAGAAGGAGCCGAACAAGTTTCGGCTTATACATCATCTGTCTTTCCCGAAGGGTGCGTCGGTCAATGATGGTATCGATCCTGACATTTGTTCGGTGGTTTATACGTCATTTGATGCGGCTGTGGCGTGGGTTAAGAAGTTGGGGCCTGGGACCTTGTTGGCTAAGGCGGATATTGAGGCGGCTTTTCGGTTGCTTCCGGTCCATCCGGACAGTTTGCATTTATTGGGGTGTTTTTGGGATGGGGGGTATTTTGTGGACAGGTGTCTGCCTATGGGTTGTTCTGTGTCATGCGCGTACTTTGAGGCGTTTAGTTCGTTCTTGGAATGGGTGGTGGTGGATGTGGCCGGGTGTTCGTCCATTATCCATTACTTGGATGATTTTTTGTGTTTGGGACCGGCGGGCTCGCGGGTTTGTTCCCTTTTGTTGGCTACGTTGCAGTCGGTTTTTGCGCATTTTGGGGTGCCATTGGCGGTGGAGAAGACGGTGGGCCCGGCGACGGAATTACGTTTTTTGGGCATTGTAATTGATACGGAGCGGATGGAGTGTCGGCTTCCGGAAGATAAAGTGGTTGATTTGTGGGCGGGCGTTGAGCGGGTGAGGCAGTCAGCGAAGGTTCGGTTGCGGGATCTGCAGTCTCTTTTGGGGAAATTGAACTTCGTGTGTAGGATCATGCCTATGGGCCGAGTGTTTTGTCGGCGGTTGGCGGCGGCTACGGCGGGGGTGGTCGCGCCGCATCATTTTATTAGGTTGGGGCAGGAGTTGAAAAGGGATTTGGAGGTTTGGGCTGGGTTTTTGAGGGATTTTAATGGTAGGACATTGATGATGGGCGAGGTGGTCGATAGTTTCGATTTTGAATTGTTTACGGATGCGGCTGGCGGGGTGGGGTTTGGGGCTTATTGTCATGGCCAGTGGTGTGCAGCTCGGTGGCCGCAGTCTTGGGTTGAGCGGGGGTGGGTCAGGAATTTGTGTCTTCTTGAACTTTTTCCCATTGTTCTTGCAGTAGTGTTGTGGGGGGACAGTTTCAGGGACAAGAAGGTAAGGTTTCATTGCGATAATATGGGGGTGGTGCAGGCGATCAATGGTTTGACGGCCTCGTCGCCGCCCGTGGTTCGTTTGTTGCAGCATCTTGTGTTGCTTTGTTTGTCGTTTAATGCATGGGTGGTAGCGGTCCATGTGCCCGGGGCTTCTAACAACATTGCGGATGCTCTTTCTCGTTTGCAGTGGGTGCGGTTTCGGCAGTTGGCTCCGGAGGCGGACGCGGAAGGTCTGGAGTGCCCGGGGTCGCTGTGGGGTCTGTTGGAGGTACTGTAGCGGGGTTGTTGCGGGCGTCATTGAGTGCGGGCTCGTGGGCTGCGTATGGGAAGGCTTGGAGGGAATGGGAGCAGTGGTGTTCGGGGTTAGGGATGGGGGTAGATGAGGGGGAGGTACCTCTATTGTTGTTCTTGGGGCAGGGCAAGGAACAGGGTTGGTCGGTGGCGCAGCTGAACAAGTGTGTAGCTGGTCTGGCGTTTGGTTTCAAGTTGAGGGGCATGGTTGATGTTACCAAGACATTTTTGGTGAGGCAGGTTTTGAAGGGTTGGAGGAGGGGGCAGCGGACAGAGGATCATAGGAGGCCAGTGTCGTTCTCGTTGCTGTTGAGGTTGGGGGGACAGGTTGGGTTGGTTTGTACTTCTGTAGGGGAGGTTAGCCTGTTTCGGTTGGCATTTTCGTTGGCATTTTTTGGGGCTTTCCGGTTGGGGGAATTGGTGTCTAGGAGCGTCAGGGTCGCGGGGGGTTTATGCGGGGAGGATGTGCAGTTGTTTCTGGACAGGGTGGTGGTCAGGTTGCGGTCGTCTAAAACGGATGTGGAAGGAAAAGGGCGGTATGTTACTCTTTTTTCAGTCCCGGAGTGTTTTTTATGTCCGGTTAGATGTTTGCGGGTGTATAGGGAGGGGGTGTGCTTTGAGGGTGGCCCGCTGTTGAGGCACGGTGATGGGTCTTTTCTGTCCAGATTTCAGTTTGTGGCAGTGTTTAAAAAATGTTTGGTAAGGGTGGGGGTGGACCCAGCGGACTTCACGGGTCACTCCTTCAGAATTGGGGCGGCAACTGAGGCGGCTAGGTTAGGGTTAAGTGACGAGGTTATTAAACGGATAGGGCAGTGGGAATCTGTTAGGTTCCGGTCATATGTGCGTTTGGGTGGGTTGTAAGTGGTGTTGGCGACCATGTTAGTGATGTGTTTTCTTTTGTTTACGTTTTATTGCAGGCTCCGGTCCGGCGCTAGTGTGGATTCTTGGACATTCGTTCGTTTTTTGGGGGGCGTTGCGGGCCGATGTTCGGGAGAACGGTCGTCAGTCGGGGTTTGGCAGGGATGTCGCGGTGGTGAAGTGGCTGGGTTCTAGAGGTATGTTGTGGGGCGGTGTGTTGAGGGAGGTTCATCGCTTTGTGCGGTTAGACAGGGCCCCGGAGATTTTAGTGCTTCATGTCGGGGGCAACGATTTGGGGGTTTGGCCGGCTAGAGAATTGATCAGGGATATCAAATTTGATCTCTTACGGCTGTGGTCATTGTTCCCACACATGATAACGGTGTGGTCGGATATTGTGCCTAGGAAGACGTGGAGGGAGGCGAGGTCTGTGGAAGCGGTGAACAGGGCTCGCATCAAGGTGAACAGGGCGGTTGGACGGTTTGTGGCTAAGAGTGGGGCGGTGGTGGTTAGGCACGTGGATCTTGAGTCGGGTCTTGGGGGGTTTTGGAGAGCAGATGGGGTTCACCTTAATGCGGTCGGGATTGATCTGTGGTCCTTGGGACTACAGGGTGGAATTGAGAGGGCATTGGAGATGTGGAGGAACGCACAGTCTTGAGGTTGGAGTGGTCAAGTTGCGCGTTGTTGGCGGGGGGAGGTCCTCGGAGCTGGTGGAATGGGTTGCTGCTTGAGAATGAGAGGGCCTCAATGGTGGGGCTGGACTCTCAGGATTGGGCACTCGGTTAATCAGTGAGGGCATCCATCAGTTTGGTGGCTCCGAGCTGGGTGTTTACGGCTGGAGGCAAGGTGGATGGTCCACTGAGTGGTTGTGCTGGATGTATACATGTTGGGGCTTCTAGGACCTCCCTCGGCTGGGGGAATTCATTGTTAAATTATTTGTATTTTTGTTTAATAAATAACGGCTGCTGTGGCCGATTTAAATCCGACTCAAGTCTCTGTGTCTTATTGGTAAGGGGGAAGTGAAAGGGTTAATGAAGGAAGTGTTATGGGGAGGAATGGTTGGTAGGCCCCGGTGGGGTCACCAATAATTCGCTCAAGTAAGGCCGGACTATAGGTTTACCTTAAGGGTAGGCCTTCATGAGGAATTTGGTGCCAGGGGCCTGGTAGAGGTAGGGTTAATGTATGGCGGGAAGCGGAGGGGCGGGTTAGCATAGGTGGAGTTAGGTGGTAGTTTATTTAAGGGGCGGTAGCTGGGGGGCCATTTTAGAGCCAGGAAAAAAAGCGCCCGCCCACCCTCCCTTGAGTAGGTATTGGGGAGGTAGCAGTGGTAGGGGTTGGGTAGGTGTGGGTTTCTGGTGGGGGTTGCATGTGAGGTATGTCGCGGCAGTCGAGGCGGGGGGAGGTCCTCGGAGCTGGTGGAATGGGTTGCTGCTTGAGAATGAGAGGGCCTCAATGGTGGGGCTGGACTCTCAGGATTGGGCACTCGGTTAATCAGTGAGGGCATCCATCAGTTTGGTGGCTCCGAGCTGGGTGTTTACGGCTGGAGGCAAGGTGGATGGTCCACTGAGTGGTTGTGCTGGATGTATACATGTTGGGGCTTCTAGGACCTCCCTCGGCTGGGGGAATTCATTGTTAAATTATTTGTATTTTTGTTTAATAAATAACGGCTGCTGTGGCTGATTTAAATCCGACTCAAGTCTCTGTGTCTTATTGGTAAGGGGGAAGTGAAAGGGTTAATGAAGGAAGTGTTATGGGGAGGAATGGTTGGTAGGCCCCAGTGGGGTCACCAATAATTCGCTCATGTGCATATATGTGCCCCCACAAGGTAATTATGTCCCCTTCACAATGGGGTTCTCCTTTAGTCCTTGTTAGTGCCCCAAAAGTTATGTCCCCTAAGTGCCCCCCATAGTAAGAATGACCTCTTAATTCTAGTCTCACAATAGTGCTGCCCCATTAGTGCTCCCCTTACAATAGTGTTGCCGCCATATTTCCCCCTCACAATAGTGCTGACTTATTAATGCCTCTACATACAATAATATTTCCTCTTTAGTGATCCCCTTTAAAATTGTATTATCCCCTTACTGCCCCTTCACAATAGTGCTGACTCCGTGGTGCACCCCTTATAATAGTAAAGCCCCTGTGGTGTTAATATTTTTTTTTTAAAAGTAACACTCATCTAGCCCCGCTCCCCTGATAAACGGAGATCATCCTTCAGACTTGGGTTCCCTCCTGCCTAGTCCAGCATGCATGATGACATCATCAATGCATTGTGCCTGCTGCTGAGCAGAACAGAGACCACCCTCAATCACCATTGTATTCAGCTGTATCTGTGTCCCCAAGACGCAGATACAATTAAAATCAGGGACCGCGATCAAAATCTTGGAGAGTCCTGCCAGATCTGGGATGGTTGGGAGGTATGCATGTGTGCTCTGTGAGTCTTATACTGCTAGGATGTATGCCTAGTGTGCACAGGCCTCTCCCATCCAGCGCTGCCATTCCTTCCTCTTCGCTGTGTCTGCAGTGGTGACATCCTGTATACCGCCCTCAGCAGTGTATGGGACCAGTGCTGCAGTGGTGAGCTTAGATCACTACAAAGTTGATAGAGCTGTCAGCTTCTGGCAATGTAGTTATAGCCAAACACTTGGTTGACGGGGTGTCGGTCCCCCACCGATCAGCCAGTAAAAGCCTGAGGAGATGCCTTCACTTGGACAATCCATTTAAGCTTGTTGTGCCAAGTGCATGAAATAAAGTTTCCCTAAGTTACAACGGTGTCTGCCTGATTCCTATCGTTGTCCTAGAGTAAGGATCTCTTACCCTTACTGACATGGAGGGGCTCCGAGGACTATCTGTAGCATGCACTATGGGGTGGCATTAATGGAATGCTATATATTATAAATGCCTGGTGCAAGTTTCCCCTTGGAAACCACATCTACGCGAAAATCAGTGTCTCTTGAGTCTCTTTGGAAGAATTAAAGCTGCATGCTTGGCTCCTTCTAAAAATCCCATAGAAGTCAATGGAAAGAGCTCCCGCACCTTTTATTTAAATGGGAAAAAGCAGGCACAGACACTCATTCTCCTTATAGGTGAGGGTCCCATGGCTGGAACCTGCACTGACCATAACTGTATAGCAGAACCCATGGCTATACTATAAATGCACAAGATGAGAATACCCCTTTAAATCCCTAGAAGTATATGTACCACCATATTGGAGGGGGTGCTGGCCTGCATGCACATGAGATTGATTTATGCAGCAGTTGCTCTGCTTACAGCGTTTTGTGTAGCACTTTAGGGTTTTGAGCATTTCCTGTGTAGCTGGATAATCCCGGGGGGGCCAGAGGCTTGTGCCCCTGTCTGACTCAGGTCACTAACAAGAAAACTTCTGGCTGTAGCTGAACAGGGTCAAGAAAACATTCTCCCTGGTAATCGCTGCTAAATGTGTCCAAAACAAGCTGTCCGACTCCAGAGCGACTGATTTATTAGTATACAGGACATGAATGAGCTCAGAGTGGACGCTGCAGATTACATGGACACAAGGGTCAGACCTTGTTTTTAAATCTTAATAACAGTTAAAACTTCCTTTTACTGATACAGACCCAAAATCCATTCTGACTGCAGCCACCAGTAGAGGGAACTAAGTGCTTGCTACTCTCAGTGTACTGTGACATCACAGTGTTTATTATCTCTGTACTGTGACATCACAGTGTTTATTATCCCTGTACTGTGACATCACAGTGTTTATTATCTCTGTACTGTGACATCACTGTGTTTATTATCCCTGTACTGTGACATCGCTGTGTTTATTATCTCTGTACTGTGACATCACTGTGTTTATTATCTCTGTACTGTGACATCACTGTGTGTTTATTATCCTGTACTGTGACATCGCTGTGTTTATTATCTCTGTACTGTGACATCACTGTGTTTATTATCTCTGTACTGTGACATCACTGTGTACATTATCCCTGTACTGTGACATCACTGTGTGTATTATCTCTGTACTGTGACATCGCTGTGTTTATTATCCCTGTACTGTGACATCACTGTGTGTATTATCCCTGTACTGTGACATCACTGTGTTTATTATCCCTGTACTGTGACATCACTGTGTGTATTATCTCTGTACTGTGACATCACTGTGTTTATTATCCCTGTACTGTGACATCACTGTGTTTATTATCTCTGTACTGTGACATCACTGTGTTTATTATCTCTGTACTGTGACATCACTGTGTTTATTATCCCTGTACTGTGACATCACTGTGTTTATTAGCCATGTACTGTGACATCACTGTGTGTTTATTATCCCTGTACTGTGACATCACTGTGTTTATTATCCTGTACTGTGACATCACTGTGTTTATTATCTCTGTACTGTGACATCACGTGTTTACTTATCCCTGTACTGTGACATCACTGTGTTTATTATCTCTGTACTGTGACATCACTGGGGTTTATTAATCCCTGTACTGTGACATCACTGTGTTTATTATCTCTGTACTGTGACATCACTGTGTTATTACCCCTGTACTGTGACATCACTGTGTTTATTATCCCTGTACTGTGACATCACTGTGTTTATTATCTCTGTACTGTGACATCACTGCTGTTTATTATCTCTGTACTGTGACATTCACTGTGTTATTATCTCTGTACTGTGACATCACTGTGTTATTATCTCTGTACTGGGACATCACTGTGTTTATTATCCCTGTACTGTGACATCACTGTGTTTATTATCCTGTACTGTGACATCACTGTGTTTATTATCCCTGTACTGTGACATCACTGTGTTTATTATCCTGTACTGTGACATCACTGGGTTTATTATCCCTGTACTGTGACATCACTGTGTTTATTATCCCTGTACTGTGACATCACTGTGTATTATCCCTGTACTGTGACATCACTGTGTTTATTATCCCGTACTGTGACATCACTGTGTTATTATCCTGTACTGTGACATCACTGTGTTTATTATCCTGTACTGTGACATCACTGTGTTTATTATCCTGTACTGTGACATCACTGTGTTTATTATCCTGTACTGTGACATCACTGTGTTTATTATCCTGTACTGTGACATCACTGTGTTTATTATCCCTGTACTGTGACATCACTGTGTTTATTATCCCTGTACTGTGACATCACTGTGTTTATTATCCTGTACTGTGACATCACTGTGTATTATCCCTGTACTGTGACATCACTGTGTTTATTATCCCTGTACTGTGACATCACTGTGTTTATTATCCTGTACTGTGACATCACTGTGTTTATTATCCTGTACTGTGACATCACTGTGTTTATTATCCCTGTACTGTGACATCACTGTGTTTTATCCTGTACTGTGACATCACTGTGTTATTATCCCTGTACTGTGACATCACTGTGTTTATTATCCCTGTACTGTGACATCACTGTGTTTATTATCCTGTACTGTGACATCACTGTGTTTATTATCCCTGTACTGTGACATCACTGTGTTTATTATCCTGTACTGTGACATCACTGTGTTTTATCCCTGTACTGTGACATCACTGTGTTTTTATCCCTGTACTGTGACATCACTGTGTTTATTATCCCTGTACTGTGACATCACTGTGTTTATTATCCCTGTACTGTGACATCACTGTGTTTATTATCCCTGTACTGTGACATCACTGTGTTTATTATCCTGTACTGTGACATCACTGTGTTTATTATCCCTGTACTGTGACATCACTGTGTTTATTTCCTGTACTGTGACATCACTGTGTTTTTATCCTGTACTGTGACATCACTGTGTTTATTATCCCTGTACTGTGACATCACTGTGTTTTTATCCTGTACTGTGACATCACTGTGTTTATTATCCCTGTACTGTGACATCACTGTGTTTATTATCCCTGTACTGTGACATCACTGTGTTTATTATCCTGTACTGTGACATCACTGTGTTTATTATCCTGTACTGTGACATCACTGTGTTTATTACTCTGTACTGTGACATCACTGTGTTTATTATCCTGTACTGTGACATCACTGTGTTTATTATCCTGTACTGTGACATCACTGTGTTTATTATCCTGTACTGTGACATCACTGTGTTTATTCTGTACTGTGACATCACTGTGTTTATTATCCTGTACTGTGACATCCTGTGTTTTACTCTGTACTGTGACATCACTGTGTTATTATCTCTGTACTGTGACATCACTGTGTTCCCTGTATGATATCTTTTATTATCCCTACTGTGACATCACTGTGTTTATTATCCTGTACTGTGACATCACTGTGTTTATTCTATCCCTGTACTGTGACATCGCTGTGTTTATTATCCTGTACTGTGACATCACTGTGTTATATGTATCCTGTACTCTTACTGTGACACGTGTTTTATTATCCCTGTACTGTGACATCACTGTGTTTATTATCCCTGTACTGTGACATCACTTGTTTATTATCCTGTACTGTGACATCACTGTGTAATTATCCCTGTACTGATATCGCTGTGTTTATTATCCCTGTACTGTGACATCACTGGTGTTTATTATCTCTGTACTGTGACATCACTGTGTTTATTATCCCTGTACTGTGACATCACTGTGTTTATTATATCCCTGTACTGGTACATCACTGTGATTATTATCCCTGTAACTGTGACATCACAGTGTTTTATTATCCCTGTACTGTGACATCACTGTGTTTTATCCTGTACTGTGACATCACTGTGTTTATTATCCTGTACTGTGACATCACTGTGTTTATTCCTGTACTGTGACATCACTGTGTTTATTATCCCTGTACTGTGACATCACTGTGTTTATTATCCTGTACTGTGACATCACTGTGTTTATTATCCTGTACTGTGACATCACTGTGTTATTATCCTGTACTGTGACATCACTGTGTTTATTATCCTGTACTGTGACATCACTGTGTTTATTATCCCTGTACTGTGACATCACTGTGTTTATTATCCCTGTACTGTGACATCACTGTGTTTATTATCCTGTACTGTGACATCACTGTGTTTATTATCCTGTACTGTGACATCACTGTGTTTATTATCCTGTACTGTGACATCACTGTGTTTATTATCTGTACTGTGACATCACTGTGTTTATTATCCTGTACTGTGACATCACTGTGTTTATTATCCTGTACTGTGACATCACTGTGTTTATTATCCTGTACTGTGACATCACTGTGTTTATTATCTGTACTGTGACATCACTGTGTTTATTATCCTGTACTGTGACATCACTGTGTTTATTATCCTGTACTGTGACATCACTGTGTTTATTATCCTGTACTGTGACATCACTGTGTTTATTATCCCTGTACTGTGACATCACTGTGTTTATTAGTGTTGAGCCGCGAATATTCGAATTACGAATTTTTTTCTCGAATATCGCAATTTCGAGATTTCGCGAATATTTAGAATATCGTTCTATATATTCGCGAATTCGAATATTCGTATTTTTTTTTTATTATAATATTTTTTTCTTTCCACTTCTCTAAAGTTGTTCTTACCTGTCCTTTGGATTCCTGGCTTCCTGGCTGCTCCATCAGTGGTGTTTTCAACTTACTGCACGACGTGGACAAAATTGTTGGTACCCTTTGTCAATGAAAGAAAAAGTCACAATGGTCACAGAAATAACTTAATCTGACAAAAGTAATAATAAATTAAAATTCTATAATGTTAACCAA